>NW_004444107.1:855921-892991 GCF_000243295.1 Trichechus manatus latirostris | reverse complement strand
TGCAAACCTTCATCTAAGGTACCAAAAAAAAAAAAAAAAAAAAGAGAATTGTCTATGTGAAATCAAATTGACATAGCAATTCAAAAGGTTTGATGGGAAGCCTACGGGACAGTGAGTTGAAGATAATGGTGATGGAATAATCTGGAAAAGGATAGTGAGAATAGCAGCACAACTGGAAGAATGTAATCGATGTTACTGAATTGTACATGTAGAAACTTTCAAAATGGTGTAACTTTGGCTATGTGCATTTTCACCAAAAAAAAAGTCCTCAAGGTCGAGAAGGAAGAGTGTTGACATGTCGTGGGCTTGTTAACCAATGTCATAAAACGATATGTGTACTGACTATTTAATGAGAAACTATTTGTTCTGTAAACCTTCACTTAAAGTACAATAAAAAAATTTTAAAAAAAAGTCAGCCTGTAGGGAAATGGAAAATAAATCCATTTATATAATTTTTATTATCTAAGTATTCATTTAGTTTATTTTCTTGAGGAGTTATTCAATTTCCTTACATGGAGATATGTCAATATTCTGATAAAATATGAATGTAATGTTCTGATAAACACCCTTTGTTGCTTTTTTGAAAGACCATTTAAAAACATTCATTGCTGCAAAACAGAAAGATATTTTGCATGATAAATAAACACTGAATTTTGTACCCTCTTAATGTGACTAATGCCTCATTTATTGGCATATATAGAATAATATCAAGCACTGTGTCCAGCACCACAGATAATAAAAAATGAAACTCACCTGATATATAAATTAAAACTTTTCAGGTTAAAAAAATGAAACTCACCTGATATATAAACTAAAACTTTTCAGGTTAGATAAATATTAATATTTCTAGTATTTTTTGGACATTTGTTACGTTAGTATTAAATTATTACCCATGTTATTATTATATTAAATGTATGCTAAATTGTGTCTGCTTGTATGTTAAACATTTTTAAATCAAAGTCATGTATATTATTGCTTACAAAACAGGACAAAACTCTGTAAGTAAATGCTACACAGTTAAAAAGTAACTTGATTGAATTCATTCTAATATTCAGCTTATTCAAGTTACCTGGCTTTTGCACGTCATCTGGGACTGGAGTTCCCATTGGTTGTTTACCAGGACACGCAAGCGCATACCCATATGTATACGTCATGGCAAAAAGCATTGTTGGCCCTCCTGGCTGGAGTTGCTGAAACAGCAAATGTGGGTGTACAAGATGGTTCTCTACAAGTGGATCAGAGAACAGTTACCTATTAAAATAATCCATCCTTGCCCAGTAATTGATCAAGTTGGATCCAGTTGCATACTGGGTGACTGTAGCAAGAATTAGACTCCACAGCCCTCTGCTACCTCTTGTTTATTAGAAATAGTATACTCCCAAGAGACCTGCTGAGATAAAGAGTTTCAATCACAAGGGAAGGGACAGTAGGAGACAGATGTCTACAAAGGTGTTGAAGTGATGGGGCCTCATAGCTTAAACAATCTTGCACGTGAGTGCCCTGGTGACACTGCATGAATTTAATTTCCGGCTGGCACATTCTCATGCGCTGGCGCTGGTATGAGTTTCGTTTAGTGCCTTGCCAGTTCCATTCCACTGTGGCACTTGCTTTTCCTCACGTCCTGTCTGGTTGGCATCTATGGTTCTTTGCTTTGGACAGCTGGTGCTCTTGTTTTGTTGGTGCCGTAAGCATGCACTTACCTGGCTTATTGGGTAACCCGTCCCTGACTACATCACAGGATTCAATTACTTGCCATATGTGAAAAAGATAATCTGTCACAATGCCAAATACACACATTCTAAATACTTCCCTACCTTTACTGGCTTTATAGTATTATAACTCATACATTTTGCACTTTTCAGAAATGAAGTACTAGGATACATTTATTATCAAAGTGACATTTATCCTTTAAATCACTGCTGTTCTAAAATTGAAAAAATAATATATCTGAATAAAAATCTTTTAAATAAAAAATATTTAAAAAAATAAGGTGATAATGTGCGTGCTTCTTTTGATTAGCTACTGTCATACTATCAATATAAGTTTTAGATCACACTGCAGGCCTGGGCCTGATGCAATAGGAAATTTACCAGTGAGGTAAGGCAGTATTTCCCTGGTGGCTCAGAGGTTAAAGAGCGCCACTGCTAACCAAAAGGTCGGCAGTTAGAATCACTAGTCATTCCTTGGAATCCCTATGGGACAGTTCTGCTGTGTCCTGTAGGGTAGCTATCAGTCAGAATCAACTTGATGGCAACGGGTTGATTTGGCAAGATAAGTTAAAGTTGAGTCTCTATAACCTCTACAACACAATATGCAAAAGCAGTATCATAACGTTAGATTCATAATGGAAGACCTCTCATAAGAGTATCTTATAACTTGCATATTAGAAATTCTGTGCAAAACAAAAAAAGCAAAAACACATTTTTGAGCATATGTAAATGACTAAAACAAGTTCATTTTCAAATGTGAGCTTTGATGTTTGAAGGTGAGGTACTATAAAAAATGACTAGTTTTCCTGGTAGAAAATGGCTTAGTAATAAGGGAGGTATAGAACTTTATTCTGGCTATATAAGAGAGATAATTGTTTAGAAGTATAAGTGTGTGTTTGTGTGTGTATGTGTGTGAGTCTGTCTTTTAATGTGGCTGAAATTTTTACTTTAGGTGAAATCTGAGGTTTTAGAAAATGTTTTGAAACTGAATTTTCAAAGGGAATCCCTTTATTTTTATGGCTTACTAATCACAAGATCATACTATACGTAGCAAGATGTATTTTACCTTTAGAATAATCATCTACTAAAACTAAAGTCAGGCGTAGGGTAACAAAACTAAGACAATTGTAAGGTGAATAATGGAAAGTTATGTTTATGCCTGTGTATATTTATATTTAAATGGTTTTCTGATTGATGATTCAATCCATAAATTAAGGAATATTATTCAAATTATAAAAACAATTTAACAGGTTATTACTAGAAAAACTAATCTATTATTCAAGCTTTATTCTTATCTTAATATTTTATAAAAGTACAGTATGTTAGTTGATATCCCTAGAATTTTACTGAATGTCAAACCTGTTTTTCACTTCTTAGTTCAGTCAGATACACGAGACCAAACGGGCAGCTCCTGTTGGGAGGCAGGATGAGAAGGCAGGAAGGGACAGGGAACTAGTTGAATGGACACAAGAAGCGTGGGGTAGAAAGGGGAGTGTGCTGTCACATTAAAGGGATCGCAACTAATGTCACATAACAATATGTGTATAAATTCTTGTACGAGAAATTATCTTGAGCTGTAAACTTTCACCAAAAGAACAATAAAATAAAATAGTAACTTCCCACCCCACACTCTCCATTAACCTTAAAAAAAACAAAAAAAAATAGCCTGTTTTTCATATCTGAAAGAATTTCAGTCCTTTGGTAATTAAGCATTTGCATATGTTGGAAGCTAGTTCACTGAACATGTATGTTTAGGTATCAGAGTTTAGTGTGAAAAATTATGAGTCACTGAAGCATTTTATTGACAGACACATTCAGACACTTAGGTGTGGTAACAGCTCCTTTTTTTTTTTAAGAAATATTTTGATTTTTAACGCACTGTATGTGTTCTTTTTTTTCTATTTTTTGCTCTTTTCACCAGTAAGAAATCCTTTTTTTTGAATCTTACTCCATATTAAAATTAATAATTTTGTATGTTGCATTAATGCCTTTCAGTTCTACTTCAAGCTGACTCTATGGACATCAACATCAAGAAGCAACTAATTTTGTAATAAATTTAACCTAAAATGTTTTCTATAGAATTTTCAATTATAGTTTAATTTTGACAAATGTACTTGTAATAATAATATATAGAGATATATGTGTATCTATGAAATTGTAGTCAGTGAGTTTATCAAAGATAAGACACTAATAAAACAATAACATAAATAGACAAAATCTAATAGTCTTACATAAGCTTTGTTGAGGAGTTTGGCCTTGAGGGCCTTCATTTTTTCTTATAACTCTATATATCTGATGATATACGTGAATAGTGATAATCTGTGTTTCCCTTATGAGGACAGTGGTGGTTCAGTGGTAGAATTCTCACTTTCCATGCAGTAGGCTGGGCTTTCATTCCCTGCCAATGCCCTTCATGAGCAGCCACCACCCCCTGTCAGTTGAGGCTTCTGTGTTGCTATCTATGTCTATATTTAAGTATTCAGTTTTGTGAAATATATATAGAATTTATTCATATACCTAAGCATTATGACCATGGGTACACTTTCCCATCTACCAAGTTTTGTCTTAAATGCTAAGTGCATATACATAAATAAATGAACTTTTTTATCCATAATATTTTAACAACTCCTGGCAATTGGACTCCTCCTTCTATCACGTCATGCTGCAAGTATCATGCCCGAATGATCAATGTGATCAAATTGGCTTTGGTACAAGACAGACATTTGTTGGTTTTGGACAGAAACTTATTCTAATATTCAGTGAATCAGCTTGACATTGTTTTACAACACTCTAAACTAAAATCACTTTTCTTTGCCTGTTTAATGATATTACCTTTTAGATTCCTTGTTAATGATTCATTCAGTCTGAATGCCATTAAAACTACCTGAATCCACAATAAAATCTACAGGCAAATGATAATTTATGATTAAATTTCATTATCCCAAAGAGCAGCGTAGCGAGAATATTAGTCCTGTAATTTTGAAATTGGGCTCTGATGTACACAATATTTCTTTTTCAGTGATAGAAGTATCCTTAACTTTTAATTCTGATATTAATTTCAGTGAAATAATTACATAATAAAATGACTTAATTTAATAGACTTGGTCATATTTCAATGCTTTTGTTATATTAATCCCCCTTTTTATAATTTACTAATGTCTTCTTCTACTGTAAAATTACTAATATAATTCCATCCTTTGTGGTGTATGGGGACTGATGTCACTCAACACTTTATTCTGATTCTGTAATAGGAATAGCATTCTGCAGGTGTTGGCTGGAATATAGTGAAGACAAAGGCAGAGAATCTATAATCAAAAAGTGTAATGTTGGAAAAGTCATACACAAGTTCATTCTTAATAAATGGCAGAAGGTGGAGTTCTTTCCCTGCCAAGTTAGTGATTAGTGATAAATTTAGGCTGCCAATCTGTATTTTAAATGAATTATTGAATATGTGTTTTACTTGCTCTTTGATTAATAATAGTATTTACCTTGCTTATTGTTTCGTCATCATTTTTATTACGTGTTAGTTTCTTTCAATATTTAGACTTTTAAAACATCATTAACAAATTGAATCTTTGGAAGCATTTCCTCCCAATTATGAGTATAATTTCAGATAATTAACCACGTCAGAAATGGCTGGAGCCCTTCTCTTATTCCATCACTGATAGAGAAAACCAGTGTTTTATGTAGTAACGCTGTTTGGACCATCGAGGATTAAATGTATATGTGTATATGTATATTTATAATATATATGCATATATATATATTGTTGAGACTAATGACACTACACGTGCACCAAGAGTGTATGAAAATATTTATTACTAACATAATGAGGCTTCCTTGGGTGAACAGGGAAGGCACCCAAACCAGTCCGTTTGGCTTGAACAAAGGGGGGAGTGAGTGTTTCTGATTTTAATTGTCCTTACAGAGGGGACCAGGGTAAGGGCTTTCACATATGGGCCAGGGCTAGGTGCTAAATATGTGAGTAATGAAGCCTCCATTTGTTTCTAGATTCTACCTATTTGAGTCACCTATGGCAATTCAAGTCTTCCCAGCGGAGGCCCCAGAAATCACGGAGGAGAGACAAGCCATCTCCTCTGTGTCTTCTGAATTTTTGACCCACAAATTTTGAGGCTAATAAAATGATTGTTATTTTATATCACAAAGTTTTGCAGTGGATTGTTATGAAACAATAGATAAACTCAACACCAAGGGATCAAAAGGCCCCAAAGTCTGAGAAACTGACTTTTTCCAGACTCTTATAGACAACTACATCCTAAGCCTGCTTTACTTGATGACTAACCCTGAATTTTGACCACATGCTATGTTGCTCTTATGTTCATCTCCTTCCAGGTCATGAAGGTCTCTTGGCAGCATGTAGAGGGAATGGGGAACATACCTGCTCCCTGACTGTTCTCTGAGTGAGCTCCAACTATACCAACTGAAGCTGCCAGTATCTGTCTCAGGATTATTATACAATACTTTTTTTTTTTAATTCAGGTTATTTTATTCTCTGTTTCAAAGTATTCTTTCCGATATATCACATTGATTTTATAAGTTATTAGACACTATTGATACTTGGCATTATATGTATAAATGAGAAATTTAAAGAATAAATTTAAAATATTAGTCTTAGGAATTTTAATGAAAAGTCAATATAATGAACCACTTGGTTTTGCAACTATTTTCTCTTTGTTGTCAGGGAAATTAGTGTAACTATTCACGTTTGCAGAGTACAAAATCTTATATCTCTAACATTTAATTAATTAATTTTTGTACTTTAGATGAAGGTTTACAGAACAAACTAGCTTCTCATTAAACAATTAGTACACATATTGTTTTGTGACATTGGTTACCATTCCCACAACATGTCAACACTCTCCCTTCCTGACCTTGGGTTCCGTATTATCAGCTTTCCTGTCGCCTCCTGCTGTCTAGTCCTTGCCCCTGGGTTGGTGTGGCCCTTTAGTCTCATTTTGTTTTATGGGTCTGTCTAATCTTTGGCTGAAGGGTGAACCTCAGGAGTGACTTCATTACTGAGCTAAAAGGGTGTCTGGGGGTTATACTCTTGGAGTTTCTCCAGTCCCAGGCCAGTAAGTCTTGTCTTATTTTGTGAGCTAGAATTTTGTTCTACATTTTTTATCCAGCTCTGTTAGGGACCCTCTATTGTGACCCCTGTCAGAGCAGTCAGTGGTGGTAACCAGTCACCATCTAGTAGTACTGGACTCGGTCTGGTGGAGGCCATGGTAGTTGTGGTCCATTAGTCCTTTGGACTCATATTTCCCTTGTGTCTTTGGTTAAGTGTCTGTTCATGTCCTTTGGTCATTTCTTAATTGCATTGTCTTTTTTTTGTAGAGGTGTTGAATTTTCCTGTAGATTTTAGAGATTAGACCTATGTCGAATTTGTCATAGCCAAAATTTTTTTCCCATTCTGTAGATTCTCTTTTTATTCTTTTGGTAAGTGTTTTGATGAACATAAGTGTTTAATTTTTAGAAGATCCCAGTTATCTAGCTTATCTTCTGGTGTTTGTTTATTGTTAGTTATGGTTTGTATCCTGTTAATGTCATGTATTAGTGCCTCTGCTATTGACTATTTTTTCCTTTATGATCTTTATAGTTCTTGGTTTTATATTTAGGTCTTTGATCCTTTTTGAATCAGTTTTTGTGTATGTATGAGGTATGGGTCTTGTTTCATTTTTTTTTCAAATGGGCATCCAGTTTTGCCAGAACCATTTGTTAAAAAGACTGTCTTTTCCCCATTCAACAGACTTGGACCTTTGTCGAAGATCAGGTGACCATAGTAGATGGATTTACATCTGGGTTCTCAATTCGGTTCCACAGGTCAACGTGTCTGTCATTGTAATGGTACCAGACTGTTTTGACTACCATAGCTGTATAGTAGCATCTGAAGTCAGGTAGTGTGTGCCCTTCTACTTTATTCTTTTTCTTAAATAGTGCTTTACTTATCCTGGGCCTCTTCCCTTTCCATATAAAGTTAATAATTAGTTTTTCCAACTCTTCAAAGAATGCTGTTCTATTTGAATCAGGATTGCATTTTATTTGTAGATTGCTTTGGGTAGAATTGATGTTTTCACAATGTTAAGTCTACCTATCCACGAGCATGGTATGTTTTTCCATTTATGTAGATCCCTTTGGGTTTCTTGCAGTAGTGTTTGGTAGTTTTCTTTGTAGAGGTCTTTTACATCCCTGTTTAGATTTATTCCTAAGTATTTTATTTTTTTAGGGCTTTTATAAATAGTATTGTTTTCCTGATATCCTTTTCATCATTCTCTTTGTTGGTGTATAGGAATCCAACTGATTTTTGTATGTTTATCTTGTATCCTGCTACTCTGCTTAATCTTTCTATTAGTTCTAGTAGTTTTCTCATGAAGTCTTTTGGGTTTTCTACTTATGGTATCATATCATCTGCAAATAGAGACAGTTTAACTTCTTCATTACCAATTTGGATGCCCTTTACTTCTTTTTCTTGCCTTACTGCTCTAGCTAGGACTTCCAGCACAATGTTAAATAGGAGTGGTGATAAAGGGCATCCTTGTCTTGTTCCCGTTCTTAAGAGGAATGTTTTCAGCCTCTCTCCATTAAGAATGACGTTGGCTGTTGGTTTTGTATAAATACCCTTTATTATGTTTTGGAATTTCCCTTCTATACCAATGTTATTGAGACTTTTTTTCAGAAATGGGTGTTAGACTTTGTCAAACACCTTTTCTGTGTCAATTGAGATGATCCTGTGACATTTTTATTTTCTTTACGTGGTGGATTATGTTGATTGATATTATAATGTTGAACCATCATTGCATAACTGGTATGAATACTACTTGGTGGTGGTGTATTTTTTTTTAATATGATGCTGAATTCTATTGGCTAGAATTTTGTTGAGAATATTTGCATCTATATTCATGAGAGATACTGATCTGTAATTGTCTTTTTTTGTGCTGTCTTTCCCTGGTTTTGGTATCAGGGTTATGCTAGCTTCATAGAATGAATTTGGAAGTATCCTTTCATTTTCTATGTTCTGAAATAGTTTGAGTACTGTTGGTGTGAGCTTTTCTCTGAATGTTTGCTAGAATTCTCCTGTGAAGCCATCTCGGTGGGGGCTTTGTTTTGTTGGGAGTTTTTTTTTTTAATTATTATTACCTTTTCAATTTTTTCTCTTGTTATGAGTCTTTTCAGATTTTCAACTTCAGTTTGTATTTGTTTTGGTAGTTAGTGTTTGTAGAAATTTGTCCATTTCCTCTAGGTTTTCAAATTTGTTGGAATATAGTTTTTCATAATCCTCTGTTATGATCCTTTTTATTTCAGTTGGGTCTGTTGTAATGTCCCCCATTTCATTTCTTATTTGGTTATTTGCATCCTCTCCTGTTTTTCTTTTGTCAGTTTGACCTATGATTTGTTGATTTTGTTGATCCTTTGTTGATTCTTCCTATTGTTTTTCTATTCTGTATTTCATTTATTTCTGCTCTGATCTTTATTATTTCCTTTCTTCTGATTACTGTGAACTTCTTTTGCTGCTCTCTTTCTGTTTGCTCGAGTTTTGTAGCTAATTTTTTTTCTGCATGAACAAAGCTTTATTGAGCAAAAGTATCTCGTGAGCAGAGACAAAGAGGGACATAGCAACGCTAGCCTTTGTCTCCCCAAACAAAGGTTTGGCTAGGGTTTATAAAAGTTTTTAAGTGGGAAAAGGCATCATCTTTATTCATGAATGAGGCAGGGTTATGAAGATTAGGTGCGTGTGCGGGAGGCAGCCCAAGATGGAGCCCATAACAAAGGCTCCTGGGACTGGGTGGCAGGACTTATTATGGGGTGCTGTGCCTATACAGTCCCCCCACCCCATGGTGCTGGCTCAGTTCCTCTTGTGGGTCTGTCAGTCACCTTGTGCATGTCTGTGCATGCTCCAAGGACCAGATTGGCCCAGTTCTTCTGAAAGACAACTTATCAAGGAAATACATTGAGAGCTGGGTGGGTTGTTTGTTCTTTGTTGCATGTTCCAAGATTTGGGTTTTGTGTCATTAGTTAAGCACATGATTTTAGTTCAGGGTCCTTTGACTAGGGGCTCAGTCCCTTTTTCCCTTCCCTGTCTCATTCCCACCTGAGAGATTTCATACTCATGATTCTTTATGAGGGTGTAGGGGTGGAGGTTTGTTCTGTAATTTCTTCAAGCTGACATTGGGTTGTTGGCCTTCCCAGCAGAGTAGAAATTTCTCCCTATCTGGTCTAAAGTTTTGTTGAGGCTACTGGACTCAGACCCAGGCATGGGCTGGAACCCTTGCATCATCATTAATTTGACTTGGAACTGCTGGAGTTGAGAAGACATAAACTTAACCAGCACTTTGACCAAGCAGGGACCAAATAAAAGTGGTAGAAGGATAGTTATTGTGGGTCCTAAGAGTGGAAGGAACCAGGTTATGGAAGGTAAATATCCTTTGATTTGATTCCAAATATTGTAACTCATTTGCATAAGGGCTGTCCTTAGCCACTCAACTTGTTTAAGGACCTCTGAGCCCAAAGTTCTACTTCCCCAGAAACACTAATGTACATGCAGCAGGAAGTGTCTGCAACCATGCAGGCGCCTCCCTGTTCAGCCAGGAGGTAGTCCAATACAATTTGGTGGTCCATGACGACATTGGCCAATGAGTCCAGGGTTCTCTGTAAGGCTAATAGACTTTGTTCTGAATCAGTACTGACTAGTTGGACAACACTGGATAGATTTTGGACATGAGCATTGGTGTAAACTGCACCCACCATTAATCCAGCAAGGGCTCCCATCAAGGCTGTGATCCCTAAAGCTGTGAGGGTAATGAGTTCTCTTTTCCTTTGGCTGAGGGCTCCCTGGGAAGCTGGGTTAGTGCTCCCCTGAAAGATTGAAACTGTGTTGTTATTGGGGATTACAAGCCCAACAAAACAACTGGTGTTGACCAAGCTTAAATCAAGGCAGCCTAATCCTCAAGTCCTGTTGCCTTGGTCTAAGCATGTGAACCAATATTCTTTAGGGGCACATAGGACTGGGTTTCCCAGAAATCCTTAGTAATACGCACTGAAGTATTTGTGCTTAACAACAATCCCATGAAATTGGATTGGTTTTAAATTGTCCTAAAAATGGTCAGACCTTTACTAAGGGGTCCCCACACCCCAGGGTGTGTGAAGCTTCCTTCTAACCAAACATTTGTAGCATTGGTATGATTTTTGGAGAGGATTTCAAGGGGGGTTGACCTGGAAAGATCCATGCAATTAAAACAATAATAGGTAACTGTACAGTCTAGTAGTTGAAACCTTTTTGCAAAACCTGAGCATCAAGCAAAATTTCCCCCATCAGTGTCAAAGAGACATGGAGTGGGAGCACGTGGGTCTGGAAGATAGGACCTCTCTTTTCTAGCGTTTGCTCTGCACTCCAGGTCTCCTCAAGGTCGACTGGATTCATAGATTAAGAAATCCTTGACAGCTATACCATTAACTTTTCACAGATTGGCTACAAACTGTGATCTTACATTTTGAATTGTCTTTCTTAACAATCATTGGTACAGGTTTCAGTAATGACAGTCAGGAGGGTCTTCATTGGTCCAACAAATTTCTATTCACTAAATGCTAATAGAAAAAGATAAGAGTGAAAATTCTTTTGTATTCTGTTTGATTGGTTTTATGTGAAAGTTTCCCTAAAAGGTATTTTCCAAGATTATCTTAGCTATTGTCTTTATACCTCAGGGCCCAAGTAGCTAATGTTTTGATTTTAGCACTTTCTTCTTTTTTGATGTGTGCGTCTGTTGCTATAAATTGACCTCTGAGCATTACCTTTGCTGTATCCCAAAGATTTTGGTATGATGTGTTTTCATTCTCATTTGATTCTAGGAATTTTAGGATTCCATCTTTGATTTCTTCTATTACCCAGTGGTTTTTAAGCAGGGTGGTATTCATTTTCCATGTATGTGATTTTTCTTCCTTGTTCTTCCTGTTAATTTCTAGTTTGATGACATTGTGATCAGAGAAGATACTTTGTATTATCTCAATGTTTTGGATTTTATTGAGGGTTGCTTTGTGGCCTAAGATGTGGTCTATTCTGGAGAATGGTCCATGCGCATTAATGCTGCTGTTGGGTGGAGTGTTCTATATATGTCCATGAAGTTAAGTTGGTTGACTGTGGCCTTTAGATCTTGTATCTTTGTTGATTTTCTTTCTAGATATTCTGTCCTTTACCAAGAGTGGTGGGTTGAAGTGTCCTACTATTATTGTGGAATAGTCAATTTCTCTTTTCAATGCTATTAGTTTGTTTTGTGTACTTTGGAGACCCATCATTGGGTGCATATATATTTATCATGGTTATGTCTTCATGGTGTATTGTCCCTTTAATCCTTATATAATACCCTTTTTGTCTTTTATGGTGGATTTTGTTTTAAAATCTTCATTATCTGAGATTAGTATTGCCACTTCTACTTTTTTTTGATAGCTGTTTGCTTGATTTTTTTTTCCATCCTTTGATTTTTAATAAATTTATGTCTTTGTTTCTAAGGTGTGTCTCTTATAGACAGCATATTGATGGATCCTGTATTTTTACCCATTTTTTCTATCTTTGTCTCTTTTTATGGGTTCATTTAAGTCATTTCTTTTCAGTGTAATTATTGATAGGTGTAAGTTTATTGCCGTCATTTTGTAGTGCTTCTTTTTTTTTTTTTTTTGTAGTTCTGATGTTTTATTTGATCCTCTTACTCTCCTGTGCTGAATTCCTTTTTTGTGTGTGTGGGTTTTTTGTTTTTTTGTTTCATTTCTGTGTTTACTAAGACTTTATGTTTTTCTTCTTTATTTTGATGAAAAGGTTTGTTAACATTCTTTGTGGTTACCTTGAAATTTACCCCTATCTTCCTAAGTTTAAACCAGTCTTTCATTACTTGATAATGCCTTGAGTTCCTCTGTATTTGAAAGTTCTATACCTACACTGTTTATTCCCTCTTTTATTCTGATGTTATTGTCATTTACAGATTGACATCTTGATACCCTGTTATAAATCTTTTAGTTTTGTTTTATCCTTGAGAGATCATTACATAGGTTGGTACCTGGCTGATGGTCTCTTATGTGCTAGATTCAGGTTGTTGTCTGATGTTGTTGGTTCTCTAACCAAAGGACTCCCTTTAATAATTCTTGGTTTTTTTAATGTATTCCCTTAATTTCTGTTTATCTAGAAATGTCCTAATTTTGCCATAATATTTGAGTGAGAGTTTTGCAGGATATATTATTCTTGGTTGGCACTTTCTTTTCTTTCAAGATTTTATATATCTCATCCCATTGCCTTCTTGCTTGCACGGTTTTTGCTGAGTGATCAGAGCTTAATCTTATTGTTTCCCTTTTGTATGTGACTTTTTGTTTTCCTTGAGCTGCTCTCAGGATTCTTTTTTTGTCTTTGGTTTTAGTGACTGTGATTATATGTGTCAGTGTTTTTCTCTTGAGGTCTCTCCTATACAGCATTAGTTGAACTTCTTAGATAGTCGGCTTTTCATCTTTCATGACTTTAGGGAAGTTTTCTGTCAACAAATCTTTAATGATCCTCTATGTGCTTTCTGTTTTATCCTGCTGTTCTGAAACTCCAATCACACTCAAATTTTTGCTTTTGATTGTATCCCACATTGTTCTCAGGGTTTCTTCATTTTTCTTCATTCTTTTCTCTGATTTTTTCTCAAACAAAATGGTATCCATGGATTTGTCTTCAATATCGCTGATCCTGTCTTGAATTGTTTCAAATTTGCTCCTAAAACCTTCTATTGCAGTGTCCATTTTTGTAATCTTTTTGTTTATCTTTTGGATTTCTTATTGCTGTTTTTGTACACTTTCTCATTATTTATTTTAGTATTATTTTCCTGATTTTTTCCTTTGTTTTGTCTGTCTTTTCCATGATTTTGTCTTTTTTCCTTATTTTTGTCTGCATTTTCCTTCATATGTTGGAGAATGCTGAATATTAGAGTTCTGAATTCTGTATCAGGTAGTTCCAGGCCTTTTATTCTAACAGAAGGTCATCTGAAGTTTTATTTTGGTAACTTTCTGGAGCCATCCTTTCTTGTTTTTAACATGTTTTGATATTGTCTGTTATCTCCAGGACATTCAGGAATTATTTTCTTCATTTATTGATTATAAATTTGATTGTTCTGTCCAGATTTTTTTGTTTTATTTGGTTATGTTTGGGCAGATGGGCTCTGTATGTTTTCTTGCTTGCTCACCTGTGGGCATGATTCTTCTTGCCACCTTGTCTAGGTGAGCAGGGTCAATCTTAGCTTATGGTGCAGCAGGGTGTGTCCAGTGGGACTGGAGGTGGGTGATGGTTACTTTATGACATAAACTGGGGGCAATGAGGCAGGGCTGGTTACAGTAGAACGTAGGGTCTGGGGGACCACATCTGTCCTACTTGGGGGCATGGCACTAGGAACACGATGCAGATAAGCAGAAGAGAAAGAAGAGGATGTGATGTGCAGAGCTGAGTGGGTGAAAGAAGAGAAGAAAGTGAGAGAAACAAAGGCAAATAAAGAAGGTAAAAAATTAAAAAGGAAAAAGGTAAATAAAAGGATAATGTGGTAAGATTCGATGGATGGGGATGGGGCAGACATAGTGAGGCCATGTGCTGGTAGCTCTCTAGATGAGCGGTGTGTCTTGGTCTCTCAAGTGGCAGGATTGGGGTGCACAAGGCTAACTGGGCCAGAGAAAGGAAAGAAAAGAAGGGAAGAGAAAGAAGAAACCAATAATCAAACAAATAAAAATGAATAAGTAATAATAAAAAAATTCAAAATGACAAAAACAACAAAATATGGTGGTGGAGTTGCTGGCCATTGGGGGCGGGATGGAATTGGAGTGGAAGCAAGCTGATGTCTTTCTTGCCAGGTGACACAGTAAGGCCTGCCGGGAAGAAGCAGAGGCATCACAGGGCCTATGTTGCTGGGAGAAGGAAAAGGAGAAGGGGTAAGATAAAGAAAAAATAAAAAATATGATGCTAAGGATGCTGGCCTGTGTGGGCAGTGCAGACCCGGAGAGGCCGTCTGCCAAAGGTTCTCCAGCTGAGTGTTACAACACAGCCCACCAAGAAGTTGAGGGCAGTGCATGGGGCTTGGTGGATGGGAGAAAAGAAAAGAAGGAAGTGAGACAGAAAAAATAAACAATAACAAAAAGAAAACAAAAACCAAAAAAAACCCAAAGAAACAAACAATAAATAAATACATAAAATGGCCCTGCAGGAGCTGGTTGGTCACAGTAGAGCAGACCTGGGGAGGCTGTGCGTGGTGAATCTCCAACTGAAATGTGCAACACACCCCGTCCAGAAGGTGCACAGGGCTGGGTTGGAAAGGAAGAAAAGGAGAGAGAGAGAAGAAACAGAAAAAAACAGGGAAAAAAAAGAACAAAGCAAACAAACCAAAAAATCACAACCCGTCAAGAAGGGGAGGGGATGGCCCATGAGAGTAGCTGATGGGAAAAAGGAAAGGAGGGAAGGGAGAGAGAGAAAAGCAATAAAAAAGTCCAAAAAATAATATTAAAAAAGTAAACAAACAAACAAACAAAAAAGAGAATAAACCAAACAAACCAAAAAAATCACAGCCCATCTAAAAGGGGATGGGATGGCACAAGGGGCTAGTAGGCAGGAGAAAGTAAAGGAAAAGAGAGAGAGAGAAATAAACGCAACAAAAAAGACCAAAAAAATAGGATCACCAAATAAACAAAAAAAAGAACAAAGCAAACAAACTAAAAAATCATAGCCCATCAAGAAGGGGAGGGGATGGCCACAGGGCTAGCTGGTAGGAGAGAGGAAAAGAAGGAAGGGAGAGAGAGAGGCAACAAAAACAACAACAAAAAAAAATCAAAAAGCAAACAAAAATACAAACCAAAAAAAATGGTGCTGAAGGGGCTGACTGGTGGAGGCAGGGTGGACCCTGGCAGCAGTGAGCTAGTGTCTCTTTGGCAGAGCAACTGTGGCCCTCTGGCAAGCAGCGGAGACCTCATACAGGGAAGAAGGGTGTGAGATGGGAAAGTGTGTATTTCTGGTTACTAGGTGCTACGTCTCCTGTTGGGAGCTCTGTGAAGTTGCCTTCCCATACTCTCTGAGTTCTTTGGTGACTGTAGACCAAGGTGGCAAATCCAGCCACTTTAGCTGGTATGAGACCTCCACTCTGTAGCTCTCCTCATTCTCTGTTCTCTGTCAGTTTCTTATTCCATTTGGTTCTTCATCAAGTTTTTTATTCCTACTTGGTACTTATGATTCCAGGGTTGATGTTTGTATCTGTTTTACTCAGTTTTTTGAGTCTTTGCTACAGAGGGGCGGCATGGTGCTTCTGTCTATAGCGCCACTTTGGCTCAGCCTGTTGCTGCACAATACTTGAAATGCTCAAACTAATTTTGTCAGTCAACCCCGCAACCATTCTGCCTCAGCTCACTATCATCAGGTGGTGGTTTCCACCTAATCATATTCTTTATTTTTTATCTCGGAGTTGAAAACATTAAGCTAAATGCTACTATAAAGAAGCAAAAAGAAGAGCCTTATATAATGGGATCATTAATAGAAGTACATGTAGGCCAGAGGATAACTTGTAGAAAATAATTCATTAAGGATAGATATCCTTGATTTGTACTACTTCTGCTTTAGTCAGCTGCTCTCTACCCTTAAATATTTGAATTTAAGAGGTATATATGATAAAAGAAAGGAGTCCTGGTGGCTAAGTGGTTAAATGCCCACCTGCTAACTGAAAGGTCAGAAGTTTGAACCCACCAGCTACTCCTTGGGAGAAAGATGTGGTAGTCTGCTTCCATAAACATTACAGTTCTACTCTGTCCTAAAAGATCACTATGAAGCGGAATCTACTCAATGGAAACGGGTTTGTTTTTTTTTCTTTAATATGAAGGAATAAATATCTTAGACTAATTTGTACAATGTTTTGGAAGAAGCAAAACCAGAATGCTCCTCAGAAGCAAGGATGGCGAGACTACATCTCACTTACTTGGGACATGTTGTCAGGAGGGATCAGTCCCTGGAGGACATCATGCTTGGTAAGGTAGAGCATCAGTGAAAAAGAGGAAGACCGTCAATGAGATGGATTGACACAGTGGCTGCAACAATGGGCTTAAGCATAACAACTATTGTGAGAATGGCGCAGGACTGGGCAGCATTTTGTTCTGTTGTACACAGGGTCGCTATGAGTCGGAATCAACTAGAGGCACCTAACAGCAACAACAAAATTTGTACAAAAAATGTTAAATTTATTTTAGACAGTAATGAGAATTCTGGTGTTAGATGTTGCACTGCTCTGTTTTTAATATGTTTTTCTTCTCATAGTTTCCTAATTCTCCACCATCTGCTGTGACCTAACTATTTGCTCATCATCAAGTACAGGGATCTTGGCATCAATGGCAATAGCACATTTGTCCTTTTTTTATTTTTAATTTATCTCCTATATCTCTCCCATGAATTCTTCAGTTCATTTACATAGAGCAATTTGCATTATTGAAATTAAAAAAAATATTAAAATCACTTTCAAATTTCAGATGGTAGCAAAATATGTTTTAAACGATCAACCTGAATTTAATCAAGAGTTTCTTATTTGTTCCACCAATTTAAACTTTAAGAAAATCATTTTATGAATAAGAATATTTTCTTTCAATAACTGCCATTACTTCAAACTTATTTCATTGGAGCATTTCAATCAATGCTACTAGTGGTCATTATATTAAAAAGCACAAGTCTCATGATACTTATTTTGAAGAGAGTATATATAATATTGTACAACACAAAATCTGTTTTTTGATGATTTTCCATTCTTTAGTGAAGTTACAGGTGCAGGAATTTTGAATAAAAACAAGTATAATGGAATTCTAAGACAAGAACTTAAAAAAAAGCTACTTATGCAAGTGATAAGATGAGCAAAAGGAAAACCCGATTATTGGATATATTGACACAAAATATATCTTTTATAGATCACACAATAGCTAAATATTTCCTACATATTTTCCTTCAAAGTATCCGCATGACAATTTTAATAAAGTTGTCTTAGGGTTCTTAAGAGACACAGAATCAGTAATATTTACATAGAGATATAGATACAAATAGAGATGTCTATAGATATACATCTATTTATATGTGTGTGTATATATATATATATATATAAAGAGAAAGAGGAGAGAGATTTATTTCAAGGGATTGACTCATGCGATTATGGGGTTTGGCAAGTTCAAAATTTGTGTATCAGGTGACAAGCTGGAAATTCTGGCCACCTTGAGTCTGAAATCATAGGTCAAGTTGTAGGAAACAGAGGAATCCAGGCAATATGTTATTTGTAGCCGGGAAGCCGAATTCTTCCTTGACAAATCTCCAGTTTGCTATTAAGGCCTTCAACTGATTTGATGAGGCCTTCCCATATTATGAGGAAAATCTACTTATTTAAGGCCAAGTTATTTAAATGCTAATCACATGAAAATACTTCACAGGAATATCAAGATTAGTGTTTGACCAAACAACTGAGCCTAGCAAAGCTGACACATAAAATTAAGCATAGTAGTCCACCCCTAGTCAATTTGGCACCCATTGACATATCTTAAAAAAAAAAAAAAGTTGCCGTCAAGTTGATTCTGACTCACGGTGATCCTGTGTGTTTCAGAGTAGAAGTGCACTCCACAAGGTTGTAATCTTACAGAAATAGATCAACAGGGCTTTCTTCCAAGGCACAGCTGGGTAGATTTGAACTGTCAATATTTTGGTTAGTAGCCAAGTGCAAACGATTTGTGCCAATAATGCATCTTCCACATCTTCTCAAATCAAACTTAATCTCCAAATAAAGACAATAGCAAAGTCATCACAAAGCATTCATTTTTAACTAAGTCCCAGTAGCAAGCAAAAAATTGTTTCTCAAAAGATGACTAGTTATCTGCAGATGATGGCAGGACTTTTCTCCAACATCCTAAGGGTATGCATTGTAGTTCTCCAATAGGGAGTTCTTAAAGACACCAAACAGCATGTCTACCTGCCACTGGCACTTCAAGCTCTGTTAGATTTGCCAGATCATATGGCCCAAGTGGCAGAGCAACTTGCAAGGCAGCCTGGACCTGTTTCAGAGTCTTCTTTTATCCTGGGCCCCATTCAATATACTAGTATATTTTCAAGTCATCGTGTAAATGGGTCAGGGTAGCACAATCAGGTGACTAAGACGTTGCCTTCAAACTCACTAGGAATTGTACCTCCTTTTTTTTTTTTTTTTCCCTATCCCCTTTGACATAATTACTGGGAGATCCATGGTACTTCCTTATGCTGTCTGCACTTACTCTAACATTGTTCAATCTGAATTACTGAAGTATTGACAGCCTTTAATCCAATACTCTAAAGAATAACTTTCACAGGTTAAAGAAGCCCTTGACAAACAGAAACTAGATTCCTAAATTCTGCCTACCATCGCCTCAGAAGAAAATGTATATTGGAAGAGACATCAGATAAAAGACTCATTAGAACCTTGTTGGAAGGGACTATACTTAGTCCTCCTCAGCAATTCATGTGCAGCCAAATTAGAGGGAATAAAACCTTGGATTCATTTGTCACGGTTAAATAGGGCTAAGACTCTCTCTTTGGACTAACCAATGCACCAGAGAATTGAAGGTTACATTTAAATGCCCCTGTGGCCAGAAGTAGAAGACACTTATTTGTAGGACAGGCTAGAGGCAGAAACTTGTATTTCTCCATAGAAGGGATATCTCTACATTTCCCTCACTACTTGTCCCCTAGAAATTTCACTGAGATAGAAGACCCCTGAATTTGTGTTGGGTTTGCTGTGCACTCTCTGACATACAAACATCTTACCAATAAATACAGAGTAGTTGCTACTTCTTGCTCAGTAGATTCAAATAGAATGCCCTCATCAATGTAGTTGACCAGTGTGGTGTCTTGTGGAAGAGAAAATTGATTAAGGTCCTTGTGGACTAACTTATGATGTAAAGCTAGAGATTTGATATACTCCTGAGGTAGTACACTGAAAGTATTCTACTGGTGTTGCCAACTGAGAGCAAGCTACTTCTGGTGGTCTTCACTAACAGATATAGAGAAAAGAGCATTTGCCAGATCAATAGCTACATACCAGGAGATGTATTAATTTGCTCAAAAAATGAAACCTCGTTTAGAAAAATAGCTGCAATTGGAGTCACTACTTGATTAAGTTTGTGATAATCCATTGTTATTCTCCAAGATCTGACTGTTTTTTTCACAGGCTAAATAAATGAGTTGAATGGGAATGTATTGTGAATTACCACCACTGCATCCTTCAAATCCTTGATTGTGTTTCTAATCTCTGTAATCCCTCAAGCAATGCAGTAGTTTGTTTTTTGGTTTGCTATTATCCTAGGTAGAGGCTGTTCTAGTGGCTTCCACTTGGTTTTTCCTATCATAATAGCCCATGCTCCACAGGTCAGGGAACCAGTGTGAGGATTCTACCATTTGCTGAGCATGTCTACTTCACTTATGCATTCTGGAACCGGGGAAATCACTACAGGATGGGTTGGGTGACCCCCTGAACACGCTGTGAGATGGACCTGAGTTAAAACACCATTGATCAGCTGACCTCCATACACTCCTAATCTGATTGGTGAGCCATGGTGACATTTTAGTTGTCCTGCCAGTAGTGTCAGTACAGAGCCAGTGTCCAGTAATCCCTCCAAAAGTCTGGTTATTTCCTTTTCCCCAATATACAGTCACACTGGTAAAGGACTGTCTGTCCCTTTGGAGAATGCTGAGAGGATAACAAACAACAAAAATTTTTGGGAACTATAGTTGGGTCCTTCCTAGTGATCCCAGCCTCCCCTACTCAAGGGTTTGTGGGTCTGTAAACTGGCTCAAATCTGTGAATTGAATGAGATGTGACTATCTGAATTGGTGATTCGAGTTAGACCTTTGTTCACTTGACCTAAAAATCTTTTGCTTATACAAATCAAATAAAAATTTAGTAGACTTCCCATCTATTTCATTGCTGGGGACATCATGATTAACTGACCAATATGGCTCTCTGTGAGCCAGACCATGCTGATTACTTCTTTGACTCTGCACTCCATTACAGTACTGCCACTTAGCCCTTGCCAACTTGGGATTCAGTCACCTGTATTGCCAACAGGTGTAAACAACTCAAGTGTCCAGTAACACATGAATGGCTAAACTTAATATGGTATATACATATGATGGCATATTATTCAGCCATAAAGTCACATTAAGTTCTAATATGTACTAAGACATGGATGAGTATTGAAAGTATTCTGCTGAGTGAAAAAAATCAAATAAAAAAGGACAAATATTGTATATTCCTACTTATATGAAATATCTAGAATAGGCAAACGAGTAGAGACTAAAGTTTATTAGTCATTACCAGGGTGGGGGTGAGGGTGAGTTATTGCTAAAGGAGCACTGAGTTTCTGTTAGGAGATATAAAAAATATTGGAAACAAATAGTGGTGATGCTTGTACAACATGTTGAACACACTGTCACTGAATTATACATGTAAAAATGATTAAAATAGCAAACGTTTTGTTATATATACTTGACAACAATAAAAAAAAAATTAAGTGTATTGTGAGCAGCATATAATTGGAAAATTTTTTTTCCACTCTGCCAATCTCTGTCTTTTAATTGTTGAATTTAATCCATTTAAATTTAAAGTGATTACTGATAGTGCAGGACTTGCTTCTGCCATTTTGCTATTTGTTTTCTATAGATTTTATATCTTCTTTGTTCATCAGTTCTGCCAATATTGTTTGTTTGGTTTTTGATGGATGGTGTTCTATAGATCCCTTAGGACTTGTTCCTTTTTTATTTATTTATTTTTCTTTGTGCAACTGTGTAGGACAGAGTAGAACTTCCCCATAGAGTTTCCAAGGAGCACCTGTGGATTCAAACTGCCAAACTTTTGGTTAGCAGCCGTAGCACTTAACCACTGTGCCAACAGAGTTTCCATCGTCAGACTACATAATATCAGTTCCCCTCTCTTCAAGTTTATTGATTCTGTCTTCTACCTGCAAAAATCTGACACCAAACCACTCTAGTCATTTTTTTCATTTCAGTTATTGTATTTTTGATCTCAACAATATCTATTTACTCCTGTTCATAAATTCTATACTTTTTTATTAATATTATCTACATTTTCCTTCATTGTTCTCCTGATTGTCTTTAATTCTTTGTGCATGGTTTTCAGTAAATTTAATGTCTTCTTTCTAGTAAATCCAATGTCTGAGTTTCTTCAAGGATGATGTCTTAGTCTGGGTTCTCTAGAGAAGCAAAACAGGTAAAGTGTATTAATATACATATAGAGAGATTTATATCAAAGAAGCAGCTCATATGATTGTAGAGGCTGGAATGTCCCAAGTCTGTGGATTAGGATACAGACTTCTTCCAATTCATGTAGCTGCAGGGGCTGGCGAACCCAAGAACAGCAGGTCCAAAAGCAGGACTCCACTCACCGGCTGTGAAGATTGACGAATCCCAGGATCTGCAGATAAGCTGATAGCTTAAGTCCCAAGAACCAAAGGCCAGATGAGCAGGAGGCAGCCACAGGATCCAGAGCGAGCAAAAAGCCAGAAAGTCTGCTTATAGTTGGATGCAGGCCACACCCCCAAGGAAATACCCTTGCAACTGATTGGCTACTCACAGCAGACTCAATCATGGGAATGATCATATATAAATACTGAGTATCATGGCGCAGCCATGTTGACACACAATCTTAACTATCACAGATGATATCTTTTTTTTTTTCTTTTTTGTAAGTGGACCATAGTTTCCTTGTATGCTTTTAAATTCTGTTGAGAATGAAGTAGTTTGAATATTTTAACATGGTTACTTTGGAAATAATATATCATCCCTCCCCAGGGATTGCTGTTGTTACATGTTGAGGGCTACAATTATCCATTTAATGACTTTACTAAACTATATTTTGTAAGGATTACATCCCTTGTCATGGGTGGTCACTGAAGTCCCTGTTCCATTATCTCCACAATGACCTGACAGATATCCTTGAGTGTTTCAATCTAATAAGAAAAAAAAAAAAAAGTGCTATCTCTTGAAATTCCTTCCACAAACGCTACCCAGGAAGCTGCTTCAGCATAATGGAGTTGAAAGAATGGTCAGTCCCTTTGCTGGTCTTTCAGTGAACTGGCACTCAGAACCTCACAACTCCAATATTTGGAGGACAAACTCCTTTTTGCCCATGCTGGCATCAGCAAAATGTTCAAGGAATGTGGGCTGTGTTTCCCACAGCTGCCAGGTACAGGGATGGAGATAGGGGATGGTATTTGCATGCAAAACTACCAAAATTAACTAAAATTTATTAGCCTTTCTTCACTAAGTAGTCTCCTGGATGCTGTAAGTTTTCAGCTAGACTCCAGAGTTACAAAATATTTGATTCTAATAGTTCCTGCCTGTTGAGCAGTACTACTCTTGGAGCTTCCTACTCCACCATCTTCTATGACATCACTCTTCACTTTACTTTCTAAACATAGGCATTCAATGAAAAAAACATTTACAATAGATTAATAGAGGTGTCAACACTCCTAATAGTTGTCAATGTATCATGAGGCATTGCGTTCTGAGAATATAATTGGGACAATAACAACTAATATTTTATATGTAATATTTAGTGAGCAGCTTTTTGTTTTAGGAACTGTATTTTACACTTTCCATATACTATCTAATGAATCCACATAATAACCCTAAAGAATGAATTTATTATCCTCATTTTAGAAGTGTGGAGTGTTCAGCTAAAAGAGTTAAATGAGATACCTAGGGTCATACAGCTGGTTAGTGTTCAAGCCTGAAACTTTCTACTGGGCAAAATCTCTAACTTGGAAAACATTCCACTAAGTCTATTCTTTCTTGAGTTTAGATCTTTTAACTCATAGGAAACTACTATTTTCATGCTTGTACCTGGAAACTCAAAAACTCTGAAGGCAGGAACTTAGGATCAATGCATTTTTGCTGAGCTTCTGAAACTAATCCTGAGGGTGGTTCTGAAAGAATTATTTGAAACACTTTTCAGCACAAAAACTTTTCTTGGCTTAAGCAGATCATCTGAAAATGTAACAATTTGTGTGAAGGATAGTTATCATTTAGATAGTATCCTTCTTGTCTGTTGGCTTTAGCTCCTGTGTTTCAGACTCAGTCCTTCAAACATTAAATGATGATTGATTATTTAAGTTTAAGACTGAGGTGCAGAATTGTTGTTTGGAGGGTATTTGTGTGTTAAAGTATTTTACATTGAAAGCAATAGTATATATAATTTTATACTGTTATATTCAACATGTTTAAGCAGTTATTTATGACAAATTCTTATTTGCTATTATAAAAACTATGATAATAATACACAATAATACTTTGTCATTGTTGATTTTGACAGAACTCCAATACCTATCTTATGGAATGTGTCTTTTTGATTAATTACTGGGAATAATAAAGTAGGGTTTGATGGATCATGCATGGCATATTTTGTCAAATTAGTTAATATTTTGAGAATTAATTTACCTTTAAAATGAAGATAATATCTACTTTATAGAGTTAATTTGAGAATTAACTAAGATATTACAATATGACATGCATTACACTTTGCCTGGCACATTAAAAATGCTTATTGAACATTATCTATAATTATTATAATTACTCTAAAATTTATGTTGACATCTCAGTAATATTATGATAGCTTTTAAAAACTGTGTTCTTCATATCTGTGTATTTTTGACCTGGACTTTATTGTCTAGTTCTATCTGGAGACCTGGTGGCACAGTGGTTAAGAGCTATGCTGCTGACCTAAAGGTCAGCAGTTGGAATCCACCAGCCACTCCTTGGAAACCCTATGGGGCAGTTCTACCTTGTCTTATTGGATCACTATGAGTTGGAATAGACTCAGAGGCAACGGGTTTGGTTTTTAGTTTATTTATGCTTCTATTTGTATTTTTATAACAAATCATATTTTCTTAGTTATAATCATAACAAATCACAAAGATTTCCAACATCATGAATAAAAGCTAGTTGCTTCTGAGCTGACGCTTACTCATGATGACCTCATGTGTGTCAGAGTAAAACTGTGCTCCATAGGGTTTTCAGTGGCTGATTTTTTGCAAGTTGATTGTCAGCCTTTTCTTCTAGGGCATATCTGGGTGGACTTTAATCTCCAACCTTTTGTTTATCAGCCAAGGACTTTAACTGTTTGCACCACCCAGGGACTCCAATTTGAGTGAGTGATAGGGGAGTGAAAGAATATAGTCTATATCCATAAGGCATCTATTTTGTATTCAAACCTACATGCCATATTTTAGAATAGAAAGTAATATGTAATGAAACTCTCAGAAATGTATGAAAAATAAAAATGGTCAGAATATATAAATTTGATTGTTTCACTAATAATAGCTAACACATATTAAAAACATTGTATATTAAGGCCTTGATCTAAGCATTTCTTGTTTAATCAGTGATAGCCCTATAAAGTAGTTACGACTATTATTCCCATTTTACAGATGAATAAAATGAATTAGGCTAAGATACAGTTAGTAAGCACAAAGATAGCATATGAACACTTGCAGTCTAGTTCCAGATCTTATGCCTTCAACAATATGCTATTTTCTACAAATAAAAATTAAGGATAAAACCTGAAACTCATTGGTTCTTGTTATAATTGTTCATTATAATTCTTTCTTCACAAAGATTGAAGAACTGCCTTGTCATTTCATCTAGCATCTTGTTATTATGGCTACTAAAAAAATTAGATGAAAATTACTCTATGTAGAAATTGTACCTTGCTTCATCTTCACTTTATAGTCCATTATAAAAATATCTGGAATATAATCAAAAGCAGATTAAATATATAAATTAAGGCTAATACATTCTCTTTTCTGGTTAAATCCATAGAAAACCATATCTTACTTGAACTACAGTGACATCTTGTGGCCCAAAGTGTTTTGTTTTTGTATGAATATTATCGTTCATCTTTTATGCCCTTCTTCAGGTTTTGCTTTTAAAGCAGGCAGTCTTCATTCAAGCAAATTTCATTAGGATGAATTTGAAAAACCATTAAACATCACAGAAACAAAATATACGGTGGGGAAAAATAAAAACTCGACAGTAAGCGTGTTCTAGGATCACTGCTGACCTCATTTCTTTCAGGAGAGGGGGTTATTACTTGAAACATATTTTATTTTTTAAATATTGAAGGAATATGTGGGAAAAGATTACATCAATTCATTAAAATTTTAAGTGAAAGTAGTTTCAGTAATTTTGTTATTTTCTATGTAATTAAAAAACAACTAATCAATGAACATGATTTTTTAAAAATTTATATATGATCTCAATATTTGCATTTTAGAAACTTTTTGTTTGTTTTCTTCTAAGATATAAATTTCATCTTTGCAATTTAGAAGCTTTAATTCGTTTCCTGCAGTACATACTGATAAACATATTGAAGTTATACTTTCTTGAAGCCTCTCTTTTCTTCAGTTATTTCAATATTTGCCAGATGGCTTCTGATTATTTTCAGAGCTCCCCAGGGCTCCATACTGAACACAGTGAATCACATCTTCAGATATTCAACAGGAAGTATAATTGTACCAAAAATCTCTCACCACACATTTTATGAAAATGTGATCATGACTTAATATATCTTGAACTGAAAGTATGGAGCGCTGCAGTTTGGAAAGGTAATTTGTAAAGAAATAAAATAATGGTGATATATGTAGTGCATGTTATTCAAATTTCATGTAATATTCAGCACATTTTATATATAATAAAAATACATATCTAATAGTTAAATAATGTATATCTAGACTTATTTCTGTTACATAATCATTTAGAGTTTTAGAGAATAATTTGTTCATTTTCATAGGTATAGTTCAGTCAGTCCCTCTGGCATTAGCAGTATATACTGATTTTCACAATGCCATTGTTATTGTTCTTTAGTTCAAGATTTCTTTTATAAATTTCAAAGTGAGTGTATATGTTTTAATAAATAACTTCTATTTGATATAAAAATCAAACCAAACCCATTGCCTTCGAGTCGATTCCAACTCATGGCCACCCTATAAGACAGAGTAGAACTGCCCCATAGGGTTTCCAAAGAGCAGCTGGTGGATTGAAACTGCCGAACGTTTGGTTAGCAGCTGAACAAGTGATAATAATGTAAGTTTATTGCTTCTTACTGCAAAAATAAACATGGCAACACCAAAGGCTTTATTTTATATTGTCTTACAAACTAGTGCCTGCGTGAGTATAATGATTACCAGGTTGGTTATTGCTAATTCTGATCTATCTCCTAACAGATTACTGAGGGAGTGTTTTACCTTAGTATTTTGCAGATATTTTACAAATATTAACCAAAAAGACAGATCTTATTCTATGTAATATTGTTAACTTTAACATAAATGAGAGGATATTATAAATATCAAACACATGTAACAATTTTTTTACTATATCTTTTCATTTCCCTTGGAGTCCCTGGGTGTGCAAACCTTTAAGTGCTGGATGGCTAGCCAAAAGGTGGGCAGTTTGAACCTACCCAGAATCATTTTGGAAGATGGTCCTGGTAATAAGCTTCCAAATGGTCACAGCCTCGAAAATCCCTTGAATTTTCTACTCTGAACACATGGGGTCGCTGTAAGTCAGAAATGACCCAATTGAAACTCACATTCATTCCTCTTTTCTAGAATATTGGTGCAGTCTGCATATGTGTAGGCTAAAGGTTAAGATTTGCTAAGATAAGAACCTAACACCACTTGTATTTATATACCTGAAAACTATATATGCAAGTTTTTATTAATCTTTCTAAATTTGCTCCATAAATCAAAAGTTGCTCTTTAAACGCTGTTTGAAAAATTATGCGGCTACCCATGGTCTCTTTTAATAAGTATAGCAATATGCTTGAAGTTGCATTAAACAAATCTTATAAATCTCTTCTGATGATTTGGTGAACAGACTTTAGAAGTCATGCTAGGAGAAACAGCAAGGTCAAAGATATATATTTAATATTAATATAGTTTATTTTGAGGGCTATTTACTTTTTGTGTAGTAAACATCATCTTGAGAGAAATTATAATAATAATTTTTTTGGGTTTGATGCCTTAGATATACTGTATTTTTTTAATCAAGAACTATCTATAGGTACTATTAAGATCTAAGTTTGATAGATAAGGAAACTGAAGTTAAACAATGCTGCCTTGCTTAAGGCCACAGAGTTTATATGTTTTTGAAGATAGGATTCAGTTCAAGTTGTTCCACAACTAACATCTCTGCTTTCTGTCATTATACTTCCAGTACTTTCCTCTCTCAATAAAGTTTCTTAAATATATGTAAATTTATGAAGTTAAATTAAGGGAAATTGAGGTCAGTATTCTAAATATCAGGAAACCTGTTGGTGCAGTGGTTAAGTGCTCGCCTGCTAACCAAAACGTTCGTAGTTCAAACCTACCAGCTGCTCTGCAGGAGAAGAATATGGCAGTCTGCTTCTGTAAAGATTTACAGCCTTGGAAACCCTATGAGGCAGTTCTTCTCTGTCCTACAGGGTCACTATTAGTTGGAATCAACTCAATGGCAATTTTTTTTTTTTTTGGTATTCCAAATATCATACTGGTAATACTCATAATAATGAAACATAACATCTTGACATAAATAGCCCTTTATATGACCATTTAAACATTTTGCCTTTCATAATCTCATTTACAATACTTCAAATATGACTGGGCATTCAAAAAGCATTACTTAATATTATGTGATGGACTTAGCTGTGATTTTTATCAAAGACCATCAAGAATATTTTATTTGAGAAATAATCTACAATAAAATGAATATTGTGTAAATCATTATCTTATTCTGTATTTTGAAATATTTCACATAAATATTTAATGTTTTATTAATTTTGTTAGAAATTGTAATTTTATTTGTTATAGTCATTTACCTTCACTCTGTTCACAATGTACAATAAAATGATATTTTTAATATTTAAAATAGCTGTTGTTGTTGTTAGGTGTCATCTAGTATGTTTCAGCTCATAAACCCTATCTACAACAAAATGAAACACCGCCTGGTCTTGTGCCATTCTTACAATAGCTGCTATATTTGAGTCCATTGTTGCAGCCACTGTGTCTATCCATCTCCTTGAGGGTCTTCCTCTTTTCCACCTTCTACTTTGCCAAGGATGATATCCTTCTCCAGGGACTGGTCCCTCCTGGTAACATGTCCAAAGTATGTGAGATGAAGTCTTGCCATCCTCACTTCTAAGAAGCATTCTGGCTGTATTTGTTCCAAGACAGATTTGTTAGTACTTTTGGCAGTACATGGTACATTAAATATTCTTCACCAACACCATAATTCAAATGTATCAATTCTTCTTTGGTCTTCTTAGTCATTGTGCAGTTTTCACATTCCTGTGAGGTGATTGAAATACCATGGCTTGGGTCAGGCACATCTTAGCCCTCACGATGACATCTTCTCTTTTTAACACTTTAACAAGATCTTTTGCTGCAGATTTGCCCAATGCAATGTGTCTTTTGATTTCTTGACTGCTGCTTCCATGGGTGTTGATTGTGAATCCAAATAAAATGAAATCTTTGACAACTTGAATATTTTCTTCATTTATCATGATGTTGCTTATTGGTCCAGTTGTGAGGATTTCTGTTTTCTTGGTTAATTTGTAATCCATATTGAAAGCTGTAGGCTTTGATCTTCATCAGTAAGTGCTTCAAGTCCTCTTCACTTTCAGCAAGCAAGTTTGTGTCATCTGCATAACGCAGGTTGTTAATGAGTCCTCGTCCAATCCTGATGTCAAGTTCTTCTTATAGTCCAGCTTCTCGAATTACTTGCTCAGCATACAGAATGAATAAGTATGGTGAAAGTATGCAACCCTGACTCACATCTTTTCTGATTTTAAACCATGCAGTAGCCCCTTATCCTATCTGAACAACTGCCTCTTTTCTAAGTACAGCTTCCATGTGAGCACAATTACGTGTTCTGGAATTCCCATTCTTTACAATGTTATCCATAATTCCTTATGATTCACACAGTCAAATGCCTTTGTGTAGTCGATAAATCACAAGTAGACATCTTTCTGGTTTTGTCTTCTCTCAGCCAAGATCCATCTGGCATCAGCAATGATATCCCTCATTAAAAGAGTAGCAAAATTTATATATTGATCGCAAAAAACTGGTTATATTTTTTCACACCTGTCTTTTCACTCCTGTCTTTGTCCTCATCCTTTGAAGTGTAACTTGGCAAGCATCTCCTTTGTTAAGGAATATATATATATATATCAATTCAATAACAACTGATTATTATGTATGTAAGAATTGATATATATAATAATAATCATATATAATAATAATTATACATACATAATAATCAGTTATTATTGAGTTGATTCTAGTTCATGGCGACCCTATGTGTTGCAGAATAGAACTATGCTCCATTGGATTTTCAAGACTGCAAACTATCGGAAGCACTCAGCCAGGTTTCTTCCCAGGTGCCTTTGGGTGGGTCGGAACTGCCAATCTTTTAGTTAGTAGCCAAATGCTTAGCCATTTGTCCCACCCAGGGAAACAGACACACACAGACACAAATGCAATACTTCTGGAGAATGAGTTGAAAATATTTATCAATTAAAGAGTAAACTTTTACTTTTAATTGTTTTGACAACTATGACATATTTTTCCAACATAGAGCACATTTAGAGCCCTGTCTATAACATATATTGCCTATGTAGATGTCCACAGTCATAGAAGTGAGAAGTAAATAAATATTTTAATGGAAAACAAATAATTTGATGATGAAAGGACTAAGAGCTTAAAGCTGACACTGTTTTTACATGTAGATTTCTTCCATTTATATAAAAGGATATATAATATTTTCTATGCAAATGAGAAAAAAAGAAAACTTTTGAGCCGAGGAAAACCATATGTTGTTTTTTTTTTGGTCCAGAACACACAGCTCTAAGTATCTTGATAATTCAGGGCAAAGCCTTAGTTCTGCTTGTGGCATCTGGGTATTTCAGGCAAAAGCCAGAAGTGGTTTTCTGTCTGATTAACTTAGGAATTGGCATCTGTATAATCTTGGCTAATATTGACTTTTAGAGATTTAGAAATAAAGCTATCATATTGTATATGAATTCACATGCATGAATTTGGGCATACATATTTTAAAAAGAAAGGCATTATTTGTACATATTATGCTATAATTTACAGGATAGAGAACGGCATTCACCTCAAAAGACTCTGATTCAAAAGGACTCTGATTCTAGTTAGACTCTGATTGTACTTACATGGGCTTTAAAGTCTTTTTTACACATGATCACATGGGGTTATATGAGTGAAATAATGAAAAAAAATTAAGTTCATATTTTATATGGATTAAAGAGAAAAAAGTATAAAATTAAAAACAGAATACTGTAACTTGAATTAGATCCAAAACTAACTTGAATCCAAACACCAAATGTAGATAGATGTATTTTTATAGAACACTGTGGGTGTTTAGGCAGAGGAGGATGTAAAAACAAATTGACATTTTTATTACAAAAAAATATTATAATAGCTAAGAAAAATATGTATATGAGAACATGAGAAAAAATAAACAAGATATAGTGATACATATGTGTATATGTTAAAAATTAAAGTAACACGATGTTTTAAATTTGAAAATCTTGACAAAATAGACAAATTTCTAGAGAAAGTTAACTATATACAAAAATTAATAAATAAAATACATTTAAGAGCTTAACAGCCTACTACATGTTTGCAGCAGCATTAATCATAATAACCAACAAATTGAAACAGCACAAATGCTAATCAACTGATAAATGGATAAATAAAATAGGATATATGTCATGGATTGAATTATGTCCCCCCAAAAATGTGTGCATCAATTTGGCTGGGCCATGATTTCCGGTATTGTGTGATTTTCCCATGTGTGGTAAATCCTGCCTCTATGATGTTAATGAGGGAGGATGGGCGGCAGTTGTGTTAGTGAGGCAGGACTCAGTTTACAGGACTGGATTGAGTCCTGAGGCAATCTCTTGAGATATAAAAGACAGAAGTGAGCAGTGAGACGGGGGACCTCATATCATCAAGAAAGCAGGGCCTGGAGCAAAGCGCTTCCTTTGGACCGGGGTCCCTGCACAGACAAGCTCCTAGTCTGGGGGAGCACAGAAGAGAAGAAGGCCGACGGAGAGAAAAAGACTTCCCCTGGAGCGGACACCCTGAATTTGGACTTTTAGCCTACTTTGACTGTGAGGAAATAAACTTCTCTTTGTTAAAACCATCCACTTGTGGTATTTCTGTTATAGCAGCACTAGATGACTAAGACAATATATTCATGTAGAGAAGTATTATTCTGTAAGAAACAGGAATGAATTACTAATACATGCTACAACATTGATAAACCTTGAAATATTATGCTAAGGGAAAAGAAGCCAGTCACAAAATAATGTATACTGTATGAATAGTTCATATAAAATGTCCAGAACTGACAAATCTATACATACAGAAAACAGATTAGTAGTGGCCTAGGGCTGGGTAGGGTTGAGTGGCAATGGGGAATATGTGTTAATTGGTATAGAATTTCTTTTTGGGGTGACAAAAATGTTTTATATTTGATTGTTTTGATGGTTTTACATCTTTATGAACCTACTAAAAGTAATTGAATTGGACACTTTAAGGAGATGTATTTTATAGTATGTGAATTATATCTCAATAAACCTTATATTTTTAAAACCCAAGCAGGTATTTTTAGGAATTAACAAGATGATTCTATTATTCATATACAAATTAAATGGACCTTATGTAGGCAAAAAAATATTGGAAAAGGAAAGAGAGTTACAGGTCATGTACTAATTCCAAAACAATATATGGTTACAGTAAACAATTAAGTATGATATTAGCATAAAGATAAGTGTATAAAACAATTGAACAAATAGAATAAAAATTAGACCCACACATATATGGTGATTAAATTTTTAAGAAATGTGCTAATGTAATTCAAAGGTGAAAAGATAATCTTTTCAACAAACTGTGTCAGAATAACTGAAGGAGAGAGACAGGGCCAAGATGGCAGAGCAGTCAGAAGCCTGCAGTGGACCCTCTTAAAACAAAGACCCAAAAAAACAAGTGAATTGGTTATATGTGGCAATCTGGGAGCCCTGAACATCAAAGGCAGAGTTGAGGAACCAGACTGAGTACAGGGGCAAGGAGAGATGGTTCAGAAGCAGCAAGGAGTGGCCAGACCTGACCTGACAAGAGTCTGAGCCTTTCAGGCCTGATCAGCTCTGGGGTGAGCAGTAAGGCAGGCAAGCAGCAGTGCTTGGGAGGCGCATTTTCTGCACCAGGAGAGACCCAGCACCAGAGAGTCAACACAGCCACCCAGAACCAGTGAGAAGCAGCCATCAATCAGTGAAAGGTAAGTACTTGCGTACGGCCTCCTGCACAGATCAAAAACACCCCTCTTAGGGAAAAAACCTCTCTCCCATTTACCTCCCTGCTCCCTGCTCTGTACTGGGTCCCAGACTGGCTTCAGCAATTGTGGAGTCATCTGGGCTGGAAGTAGGATCCATCACACACCTGGAGCCATTCTCCCTGCCTTGGAGAGTGAACAAATTAACAAATGGGCAAAAATAAACTGCCAGCTCCCCTAAGCCAGGAAACTAGGGTAAGCACAGCTCCTTTGCCTAGGCACAGGCATAAGGGATCCACTGACTTTGAGTGTTTTTCCCCCTTCATAGACTTGTGTGGGCCCATTTCAACAGAGTAGGCCATCATTACCACAGTACAACATGATATATACCGGAACTCTAACTTCAACTGTCTCAGGTATAAAGTGCCAGGTTCTTGACATTTGACACTGCTCTGCCCATTAAGCAGGGCCTTCACCTACCCACGTCAGGGGTCTGAGGACTGGGGGCTCCACCCATGCCACCTAACTATCTGCAATAGGGGCCCATGAATAAGATATGTCCCCCAGTCCTTACAGCCAAAAGCATTAGGTGCTCATAGTCCAACTGCAAAACCAACCCACCTACATGCTCTAGGGAACAGGGACACTTCTTCCTCCTGGACACTCAGGGGCAGCCATCAGCCTGCTGCCTTGCTGAGAGTGTGTCCTCCTGCTGCAGCCAGATGCTTGTGCCTACACCAATCACCAATGCCTGTCTCGGAGTGTAAGTGGGAGCCTACACCACACACTTGGTGATTATCTACCTGGGCACCTGAGCTGAATCCATACAGGAGGAGTGGGTGGACTCCTGAGCTCACATACCTAGTAACAGATCTAACAACAAGGTGACAGGAAATTAGAGCTTCAAATGTGCAAATAATCAAACTAGCTCATATGAGCAGCCTATTTGGGCATATCAAAACAAAACAAGAAGATAGGACACAGTAAACAAACAGAAAATAAATAAATATAATAACTTATTGATGGCTTGGAGACAACAGTCAATATTAAATCATGTAAAGAGGCAATCCATGATGGTTTCAGCAAGCTCCCAAAATAAAGAATCAAGAAATTTTCCAGAGGAGGAAAATTTCTTGGAATTACCAGAGGCAGAATACAAAAGATTAATATACAGAACTCTTCAAGACATTAGGAAGGAAATTAAGTAAAAGGCAGAAAACACAATAGAGGAAATTTAAAAGATTAGAGAAGAGCATAATGACAAATTTAACAGGCTGCAAGAATCCATAGAGAGACCTCAATCAGAAATCCAGAAGATTAGCAATAAAATGTCAGAATTAAACAACTCAATAGAAAGTCATAGGAGCAGAATTGAGGCAACGAAGTCAGAATTGGTGAGATGGAAGATAAAGCACTTGACACCAACTTATCTGAGGAAAAATCAGATAAAAGGATTTAAAAAAATGAAGAAACCCTAAGAATTATGTGAGACTGTATCAAGCGGAATAACCTACAAGTGGTTGGAGTACCAGAACTGGATGGGGGGATAACAGAAAATACAGAAAGAATTGTTGAAGATTTGTTGGCAGAAAACTTCCCTGATATCGTGAAAGAGAACAAGGCATCTATCCAAGATGCTCATTGAACCCCACATACAGTACATCCCAAAAGAAAGTCACCAAGACCCATTATAATCAAACTTGCCAAAACCAAAGATAAACAGAGAATTTTAAGAGCAGCTAGGCATAACCAAAAAGTCATCTACAAAGCACAGTCAATAAGAATAAGCTCAGACTACTCAGCAGAAACCATGCAGGCAAGAAGGCAATGGGATGACATATATAAAACCTTGAAGGAAAAAACTTCCAGCCAAGAATTATATAACAAGCAAAACTGTCAAATACGACAGCAAAATTAGGACATTTCCAGATAAGCAGAAGTTTAGGGAATTTGCAAAAACCAAACCAAAATTACAAGAAATACTAAAGGGAGTCCTCCAGTTAGAAAATAAGTAAAATCAGATAACAACCAAAGACTAGAAAACAGGACAGAGCAACCAGATATCAACCCAGATAGGGAAGTCACAAAAATAAATCAAAGCCAAGACACTGAAATTAGGGAAACAGATGTCAATATGTAAAAGATGACAACATTAAAAGGAAAAAGAGATGAACTTAAAAAATGTAGACATAGACTTTGCATATGGAGAGGAAGTCAAGGTGATGTAAAGAAATAAAAGACTGGTATAAACTTAGAAAAATAAAGGTAAATATTAAGGTAACCACAAAGGAAAGTAATAATCCTACAAGTCAAAATAACAAGCTAAAAAAATACAAACACTCAGCAAATACAAAATCAACAACAATGAAAAAGATGAAAAGAAAATACATAAAGAAAAATGACTCAGCACAGAAAATTAAGTGGAACAAAGAAACTGTGAACAACACACACAAAAAAGGCATCAGAATGACGGCACTAAACTCATACCTATCAATAATCAGGCTGAATGTAAATGGACTAAATGCATCAATAAAGAGACAAAGAGTGGCAGATTGGATAAAAAAAGATGATCCATCTATGTGCTGCCTACAAAAGACGTACCTTAGACTTAAAGACACAAACAAACTAAAACTCAGAGGATGGAAAAAAATATATATCAAGCAAACAACACTCAAAAGAGAGCAGGAGTGACAATATTAATCTCTGACAAAATAGACTTTAAAGTAAAAACCACCACAAAGGATAAGGAAAGACACTATATAATGATTAAAGGGTCAATACACCAGAGGGACATAACTATAATAAATATTTATGCACCCAACAACAGGGTTCCAAAATACATAAAACAAACTCTAACAGCATTGAAAAGAGAGATGGACAGCTCCACAATAATAGTAGGAGACTTCAACACACCACTTTTGGTGAAGGACAGAACATCCCAAAAGAAGCTCAACAAAGACAGAAAAGCTAAATGTTACAATCAACCAATTTGATCTCATAGACATATACAGAACACTCCAACCAACATCAGCCAAGTATACTTTCTTTTCCAATGAACATGGAACATTCTCCAGAATAGACCACATATTAGGCCATAAAGCAAGCCTTAATAAAATCCAAAGCATCAAAATATTACAAAGCATCTTTGCTGACCATAATGCCATAAAAGTAGAAATCAACAACAGAAAAAGCAAGGGAAAAAAAAAACACTAATACATGGAAACTGAACAACGATTTGCTCAGAAACTACTGGGTTATAGAAGAAATTAAGGATGGAGTAAAGAAATTCAAAGACTCAAATGAGAACGAAAATGCATCCTACCAGAACCTTTGGGATACAGCAAAAGCAGTGCTCAGAGGTCTGTTTATAGCTATAAATGCACACATCCAAAAAGAAGAAAGGGCCCTAATCAAAACATAACCCCTACAGCTGGAACAAGTAGAAGAGAGCAGACAAAGAAGCCCTCAGGCACCAGAAGAAAGGAAATAATAAGAATTAGAGCAGAATTAAATAAAATAGTGAATAGAAAAACAATAGAAAGAGTTAACAAGACAAAAATCTGGTTCTTTGAAAAAATCAACAATATTAATAAACCATTGGCCAAACTGAAAAAAGAAAAACAGGAGACAATGTAGATAACCCGTATAAGAAATGAGATGGGTGATAGAACAACAGACCCAACTGAAATTAAAAGAATCATAACAGATTACTATGAAAAATTGTACGCTGATAAATTTGAAAACCTAGAGGAAATGAACAAATTTCTAGAAACTCACTACCTACCTAAACTAACACAAACAGAGGTAGAACAACTAAATAAATCATAACAAAAGAAGAGATTGGAAAGGTAATTTAAAAACTCCAAACAAAAAAAAGCCCTGGCCTGGATGACTTCACTGGAGAATTCTACCAAACTTTCAGAGTAGAGTAACACCACTACTACTAAAGGTATTTCAGAGCATAG
>NW_004444107.1:852472-855054 GCF_000243295.1 Trichechus manatus latirostris | reverse complement strand
CTTGAAGAGGAAATTAACAAATCAATACCATTTACAATAGCCCCCAAGAAGATAAAATACTTAGGAATAAATCTAACCAGAGATGTAAAAGATCTATACAGAGAAAACTACAAGACACTACTGCAAGAAACGAAAAGAGACCTGCATAAGTGGAAAATCATACCTTGCTCATGGATAGGTAGACTCAACATTTTGAAAATGTCAATACTACCCAAAGCTATCTAGAGATACAATGCAATCCCAATCCAAATTCCACTGGCATTTTTTAATGAGATGGAGAAATAAATCACCAACTTCATATAGAAAGGGAAGAGGCCCCAAATAAGTAAAGCATTACTCAAGAAGAACAAATTCTTTGGACTTAGGCAGACATGGCTGTGGCAGCATGCTCATCTGCTTCCCACTTTTGTCCTTTTGAATATATGCCAAATAAAACTTTCTTTTTACTTTACTAAACTTTGTGATGTTTTTCCCCTACAACAGTTTAATGGCACTGTGAGCAGGATCTGAAGCTAGGAATCCAGTCAACTTCAAGGAGACCTGGACTGTGGAGCAGAAGCCAGCAAAGAAAGGTCCTATCTTCTGGACCCATGTGTTCCCACTCTATGTCCCTTCGACGTTGATGGGGTGAGTGGTCTCAGAAAATGAATCTTTGCTTATTTTTTGTTGTTCTCTTTCTCATGTTTTCTTAAGTTTTGTTTGGCATATTTGTTTGTAAAACTGGTTAATTGATTAAGGAGAATCTTTCTTAGATTTTTGCTTGATCGTTTGGTTAAGAGAAACATTTAGTAACTCTTTAAGTGAACTGCAGTTTAGGCCTGGATTCAGGCATTTGAAGAGGTAATTCTATTTTCAAAGAGCTGTGAGTCATTATAAGCTGCAAAATTCAGACCTTTTTGAGGCTCAGAGGAAACCTGGAGAATAGTGCTCTGTTCTGCCAAATTTGCAGGGAGAGGTGGCAGCTCCTGACCTGTGTTTTGATATTTAAGGGAGAAGTGGTAGTTCTGTACCTGTTTTTTCCATTGAATTGAGTTGATCTTACCAAAAATTGCTATATACACTTTTAGAAACTAGGATCCCCATATCCTTGTTTTGTGTGGTATTATCTGGTGAATTTATGTGGTGTTTCTGTCTCCATTTGTTCTAAGAGCTTGCTTCTGGCCTAGAACATTGTATCTAAGTTTGTTTTGTATTAGATTAGTGGCTATGGCTAAGAATTGCTGTTTTTTGTAAGGCTAGTCATAGAACCTCAGTTCCTTCTTCGTCCAGAAAAGAACTGCGTCTTGTGTCTGTCTTGTGATTTAGATTTTTAATAGCTACTTGGAGAAACTTTGATATAAATTGGTCTATTTGAAAAGTATACTAAGATCTTTATGGTTTATACTATGTCAATCTTAAAAGTGAAACCTTTTTAAGTAACGTAAGCTAGATATTATATGAAATGTGTTTTATTTAAGGAAAAAAGATAGTTTTGTCTTAAAGTAAAAGTAGCAGTTCCAGAACAGTAAAAAAGAAAGAAATTAGCTATCTTTTGTCTTTCAAAATGCCTCCATCAATTTAAACATATGTAAGTGCCTTCCCTGAGTCCAGAGAGTGAGAGCAGGGCATGATCAGGCCTCGCCACCTCCCAGTCTCCAAGGTGCTGTAGCTCCAGGGGTGCTTTTGAAAGACCCGTTTCCAGCTAGGTGGAGACTCTTTTAAGACAAAAGATAAGAAAAATTGCTACTTTGCTATAGTTATCAGGAATTGGGTAGATCCTAATCATAGAACTGTAAACAAGTTCTCTCTATCATAGGGGAACTTTGAGAAGTAAAAAAAAAAAAAAGAAATCACAATGAGACACACCTGAAGTGGCCTGGAAAAATGTTTCCAGCACTACCAAACACTTAAGGTTATATCAATGAATTGGTCAAGTGAGCAGAGACTCTGTGATTTCCAAAGCCAGCTGATAAAATCTTTAAGGGCTAAAATTAGATTGGGGAAAATATGAAAAGTAGTAAAAGTTGAATGAAATCTTAGAATGTTTAAATACTTTTCTTTCAACAACAGTTATGTTTTGTGGTATACAGGCTTAAAATAACTCCAAAGGTATTTTAGGTAGCTTATTGATGTTATTAAGTTAACAAAATTTGTCATAATTTAAGTTCATATACTTTGCCTTTTTATGCCACAAGAGGATATATAGATATATATATTTAAGTCTGCGAATAAGTGTTCATTTTTGCCATTTAAAGGGTTACACTGTAAGAGATATACAACAAAGGCAACCTTTAAGAGGTTTATTGAAAAAGAAATTTATTTGATATGGTCAAGTTTAATCTGCCTCACTAAAGTTTAATGGTTTAATTTATGAGATTTTTAGGAGTTTTAATGTTAAGTAGCACATAAAACAAAGAATTGGGTTTCTTGCAGTTAAAATAACAAAGTTTTCTTTAATTTCTGAGTTAAAGGGTTAATTTATTCTTTGTGCAATCTGCCTGGAAGACAAAGGTTTGGCCTTTCATTAGAATAAGATTCCTGAGTCTGAATACTAAGCCTCATGGCTTTTAGAAAAGAAAGCTAAGGGTTTTACTTTAAGATCT
>NW_004444107.1:839548-849914 GCF_000243295.1 Trichechus manatus latirostris | reverse complement strand
ACATCCTGATAGTATTATGCATTATACAATTTATCCTCTATTGTCTTACACACCTAAAAGGCAAAAGAAGGCCTCAGGCTAAAATGTTGATGTACATTGAGTCTGCTCACTCTGGCAATGCTATTGACGGGAGCATCGCTCTTACTTAATAACCTGGTGAAGAACCAGATGGTATCCGGTGGAAAACCAGTACCGTGAGTTTAAAGAGCCTGCAATGGCCACCATCTAGGAGCTCGACTGAGTCCAGGTATTGATCATCGATGTATTATCTCCAATCTCCAATCAAAAGGAGGGACTGATTTAGGAAATAATATTGGAGTTATTATTCCCTCTCCGTGAGCATACAGAATGTGACCCAGCTGAAGCTGGGCTCACAAGGGCTCCAAGGATTCACAAGGACACATCAACTGGGCCCTGAGGTATAAAGACAATAGCTAAGATAATCTTGGAAAACATTTTAAGGAAGTTTTCACAAAAGCCCATCAAACAGAACACAAAAGACTTTCCACTCTTATCTTTTTCTATTAGCATTTAGTGAATAGAAATTTGTTGGACCAATGAAGACCCTACTGACTTTCATAACTGAAACTGGTACCAATGATTGTTAAGAAAGATGATTCAAAATGTAAGATTATAATTTCTAGCCAATCAGTGAAAAAGTGATGCTTTCAATGATTCTACCCATTTTGTGATGTTGGTATATACTGATAGCTCTGTAACTGTTCTTTGGATTCGGGCAGACATGGCCGTGGCAGCATGCTTGCCTGCTTCCCACTTTTGTCCTTTTGAATATATGCCAAATAAAACTTTCTTTTTACTTTAAAAAAAAAAAAAAAGAAAAGAAAAAGAAAAACAAGGTGGCAGGCCTCACACTACCTGATTTTACAACCTATTATACCACCACGGAGGTCAAAACAACCTGGTACTGGTACAACAACAGATGCGTAGACCAACAGAACAGAATTGAGAATCCAGACATAAATTCATCCACCTAAGAGCAGCTGATATTGGACAAAGGCCCAAGTCCATTAATCGGGGAAAAGACAGTCTGTAACAAATTATGCTAGCATAACTGGATATCCATCTGCAAAAAACTGAAACAAGACTCCTACCTCACACCATGCACAAAAACTAACTCAAAATGGATCAAAGACTTAAATATAAAATTGAAAATGATAAAGATCATGGAAGAAAAAATAGGGACAATGCTAGGAGCCCTAGTACATAGCATAAACACAGTATGAACCATAAGTAACAATGCACAAGCACCAGAAGAGAGACTTGATAACTGGGAGCTCCTAAAAATCAAACACTTATGCTCATCCAAAGACTTCACCAAAAGAGTCAAAAGATAACCTACAGATAGGGAAAAAATTTTTGGCTACGACAAATCTGATCAATGTCTAATCTCTAAAATCTACAAGATACTGCAAAACTTCAACAACAAAAATACAAATAATCCAATTAAAATGGGCAAAGGATATGAACAGGTGCTTTGCCAAAGAAGATATTCAGGCGGCTAACAGACACATGAAGAAATGCTCATGATCATTAGCCATTAGAGAAATGCAGATGAAAACTACAATGAGATATCATCTCACCCTAACAAGGCTAGCATTTATCCAAAAAACACAAAATAGTAAATGCTGGAGAGGTTGTGGAGAGACTGGAACACTTATATGCTGTTGGTAGGAATGTAAAATGGTACAACCACTTTGGAAATCGATTTGGCGCTTCCTTTAAAAGCTAGAAATAGAGGTACCATACGATCCAGCTATCCAGCTCCTTAGAATATATCCTAGAGAAATAAGAGCATCACACGAATAGATATATGCACACCTGTGTTCATTGGAACACTGTTCACAATAGCGAAAAGATGGAAACAACCTAGGTGCCCATCAACGGATGAATGGATAAATAAATTGTGGTATATCCACACAATGGAATACTACGCAACAATAAAGAACAACGAAGGTGTGCAGCATAAGATGGAGGAAGCTGGAGGTGATTATGCTGAGTGAATTTGGTCAGTCACAGAAGGTCAAATATTGTATAAGACCACTATTAAACAACTAAGAAAAGGTTTAAACACATAAGACAACATTCTTTGATGGTTACGAGGGTGGGAAGGGAGGGTGAGGGTTATTTACTAACTAGATAGTATATAAGAATTATGTTAGGTGAAGGGAAGGACAGTGCACACTACAGGGAAGTCAGGACAACTGGACTAAACCAAATCTAAGAAGTTTCCTGAATACAATCAAACACTTTGAGAGACAGAGTAGCAGGGGTAGGGGTCTGGGGACCATGCTTTCTGGGGACATCTAGGTCAATTGGCATAACAAAGCTGATTAGGAAATTGTTCTGCGTCCTACTTTGGTGAGCGGCGTCTGAGGTCTTAAAGTCTTGCAAGTGGCCATCTAAGATGCATCAATTGGTCCCAACCAGCTGGAGTAAAGAAGAATGAAGAACACCAAAGACACAAGGAAAGTATTAGCCCGAGACACAGAAAGGGCCACATAAACTAGAGACTTCATCAGCCTGAGACCAGAAGAACTAGATGGTGCCTGGCTACCATCAATGACTTCCCTGACAGGGAACACAAGATAGAGTCCCGGATGGAGCAGGAGAAAGGTGGGGTGCAGAACTCAAATTCTACTAAGAAGACCAGACTTAATGGTCTGACTGAGACTAGAGGAAGGCTGGAAAGCATGGCACCTGGATTCTCTATCAGCCCAGAACTAAAACAATTTCCAAGGCCAACTCTTCAGACAGGGATTGGACTCGACTGTGGGACATAAAGTGATACTCGTGAGGAGTGTGCCTCTTAGCTCCAGCAGATACAAGAGACTAAATGGGCAGGTTCTGTCCAGAGGTGAGATGGGAAGGCAGAGAGGGTTAGGAGCTGGGTGAATGCACATGGGGAATCAGGAGTGGAAAGGAGGAGTGTGCCGTCACAGTATGAGGAGAGCAATTAGGATCACATAACAATGTGTGTATAAATTTTTGTATGGGAGACTAACTTGAAATGTAATCTTCATTTAAACTATAACAATAAAAAAAAAGAATAACTGAAGAACACTACTGAGAAAATGAAAAAGCAAACCATAGACAGGGAGAAAGTATCTGCAATATCAGTATCTGACAAAAGACTTTTATCTAGAATATATAAAGAGTACTTACAACTCAAACTGATAACAATCTGTTGTGCAGCATGTGCAATGTTTATTTAGTATTTCATGCATATTTTTGTGTGTTTTTTGAAAGTTGAGTAAGATAGCTTATGGCTCAAGTGTAACCAGGAAGTGTGATGGACTTCCTGGGCCATGATACCCATATTTACCTTGTTTGCGATGTACTTAATGAAACATAGTACTGATGTGGTCCACTTGCAATTGGCATCTCATTTTTTCAAGTAATAAACAAAGACCAGCAAACAGTGATTCAACATCCATTCCATTTTATTAGTGAAAAAACATGGCATCGCCAAAAAATTCAAAATAATAATAATAATAATTCATCCATTAAAAGGTTGAAGATGAATAATCTTCAACAATTAGAAAAAAAAATTGAACAAAAAAAATTCACAAAGGATATATGGATGTAAAATAAGCACATGAAAAGTTGCTGAAAATCATTACTCATCATCCATTCTCACTCACTGGAATAGTTATAATTTAAAAAAAACTGACAATTCTAATTTGGTGAGAATATATAGCAATAAGAATTTTATACATTTTTTATGATAATATAAAATGTTACTACTGCTTTCAAAAGGAGTTGATAGTTTCTTATATAAAATTAAAGGTAGGCTTACTAAGTTGTTTTTACTAGTTGCCATTCAGTTCATTCAGACTTACCGTGACTCCATGTGTGCAGAGTAGAACTGCTCTATGAGGTTTTCAAGGCTATGACCTTTCAGAAACAGATTGCCAGGCCTATCTTTCAAGGCACCTCTGGGTGTGTTTGAGTTGCTAACCTTCTGGCTAGTACTCAATTAACCCTTTGCATCACCCAGGTACCCCATCAATTGCACTATTCACTATTTACCCAAGGTAGAGAAAATATATATTAACTAAAAGTCTTGCACATGAATAGTCACACCATTTTTATTCATAATAGGCAAAAAAAAACCCATAATATTCATCAACAGGTAAATGGACAAATTGTTATACATCCATAATATAGAATAATTCACAGCAATATAAATGAATAAACGGTATGCTCAATATCATCCATGAATCTGAAAATTATCATGCCAAGTGAAAGAAAATAGACATGAAAAAGTGCAAACTTGATTATTACATTTATATGAATTTCTCTCCAAGGAAAATCTAATTTATAGTAACTGAAATCTATCAGTGTTTTTTAGTGGGAATAAATTACAAAGGACAGCAAGGGGACATCTTTGGTTGCAAAAAAAGTTTACATATTGTGATTATGGTGGTAGTTATACACATCATGCTTTTCACTTGAGGTGCATGAATTTATTATTTGCAATTTATACCTCAGTACAGATGATTAGTAAATAACAAATAATAATAACTTATTTGGCAGTCAGGTTAAAAATCATATCACTGTTATGGTGAAATAGCTTAATTTACTGGACTTTCTCCACTGTCACATTCACCTGTAGAAGACAATAGAGCAAGGCCTATAAAGTCTTCGAGAAAATAGTCAGAGATTTTTTTAAATCTATGTCAGCTCTCACTGAATAATTTTTTATAAGCTTTTACTTAAGAGTTGCTAGAAGAACATATTCAGAAAACAAGAGGTGAGGGAATGAAATACATCAAAATTAATGATTCTACATATTATTTCTAATTTTACAATAAGGGTCAAAAAAAAACAAATGAAATTAGGACTCAGGGTCATATGTAAATATTTTAAACCCTTAAAATATAAAATTATCAACTAACAAAATTTGAAACAGTACGTATAGAGAAAGGTAAAATTATGAATAGACCGATATTCTCAGATTTTATAGTTCTAATTCATGATACATAAATCATTCAAAATCTATAAATCATGTTATATATAAGTATATATATTTAGTAATACACAAGTATTTTTAGCATTAATATATTAATGCATTACTGAGTAATATAGAAGTATGTAAGAGTTATTTTTGTTGTTGATATGTGACAACCAGTTGATTCTGACTCATGCTGGCCCCATGTGCTCATAGTAGAACTGGATTCAATGGCTGTGACCTTTCGGAAGCAGATTGCCAGGCACTAATTCCAAGTAGCCTCTGGGTGGGTTTGAACCACCATCCTTTCTGTTAGTAGTCCAACACTTAACCATTTGTTCTACCCAGGGACTCCTTATATAAATATATATTTAACATTAATTTATTAATGTATTTTTAAGTACAATATAAGTATGCTGTTGTTATTATGTGCCGTTGAGTTAATTCTGACTCAAAGAGACCCTATCTACAACACAACGAAACACTGCCTGGTCCCGCACCACCCTCATAATCATTTCTATATTTGAGCCCAGTGTTGCAGCTACTGTGTCAATCCAACTCGTGGAGGGTCTTTCTCTTTTTTGCTGACCCTCTACTTTAGCAACCAGGTTGTCATCATCCTTGCTTCTAATGAACACTGTGGCTGTACGTCTTCCAAGATAGATTTGTTTATTATTCTGGCAGTTGATGGTATAAGTATATTGAACTCTTAAAATTTAATACATTTAATTCCATTAATTAAAATCCAGTATCAGATGAAAAGATGAAAGAGAAATATATATTTATTTTATTATTCTTTATAGTAGTAAGTTAACAGCTATTAGACAGGGCAGGAGGTATATTTCTTCTTATCCTTTGGCTTACATGAGGTAGGATTGTGGATGCTGTACAGTTATAATCATAAAGGAGACCACTAGATTAAAATAAAAAACAGAAAGAAGAAAAAATAAGGAAGGAAGGAAGAAAGGCAGGGAGGGAGGAAGGAAGGCAGGGAGGAAGGAAGGAAGGAAGAAGAAAACAAGGAAGGAAGGAAGGACCTTACTAGATGTACTTGGCCCACAGGCTCATGCAATGTCTTTAGGACTCTGACTCTCAACACCAGGTAAATGTACTTGGTTGGGGTATGGAAAATCAGGACTCCCACTAAATATTCATTTTATTCCAGGTCATAGTTTTAATTCCCAATGAATTGCCTCCTTCTCTGTCATTACTCACAATAATTTTATCTAGTGTGACACAAATCCAGCTGATGAAATTCTATGAGGCATAAGATGCTCAAAGGTTTATAATTGCTGGTTTCAAGCAACAGAAACCATTGTTGACAAAGTCTGCACTCTTTGGCTTTCAAATAGATCAGTTTGAGCTAAAAACTCTTCCCTTCTCACATATTTACAGAAGAGTCAAGGGAAAAGACAGTGTAATCCATCAAGCTGATATATGTTTATTTATTTATTTTACAAACCTACAAGCTCCAAGTTCAGAAAGGCATATGGTATGAGTTATTGGGGATCAAAATTCAGTTTTCTTAGATGTTTGTCTACTTTATAAATACTAAATGTTTGCTAGTGAAATAGGCAGAGCTTGTTACAAGTACAAAGTAGTGAATTATGATAATAAACACAAATTGATGACAGTAGTTATCTCTGAGGTTAAAGAAGTTGGATATGACTGGGAGCGGCTTCATTTTTTTTAATAGGCTGCTTGTTGATATTCACTGTTATATGATATTTAATAAAAAATGAAAAGTACATACATTAAAAAGAATTTCCCATGCAAGATGTCAGGTAGGTTTAGTTCCCACTTTGACCTTTGCATAACTATATTATAAATTTTGTCACTTGCCAAATCCCACTAGGTATATATCAGGGCAAGACACATTTTTGCAAATGAGGGATTCACAACATAGGCTAGGGGTTTTTTTGTTTCCCAGGGTGATGAAAGACAAGGATAGACCCAACTTGAGAATGTCTGGATCATGAAACGCAAGTAATGCTATTGCAACTCTCCAATACTCTCCAAATCTGTTTGCCTCTATCCCTACATAAAAGGGGAAATTCTCACCTAAAATGTTGGAGTCACATTACTAAGCTTAGCAGATTCAGAGAAAAGCCATTCATCTCTTGTTGAAGTGTTGGGGGAAAAGGCATCTTAACCAGGTGTGGATGTGCTACCTATCTTTCCCTGAACTGAGACATGGGTTTGCCAATGCTGGTCATTTGCTCATCGTCTGGCAAACAGATCTAGCAAAACAGTAAAACCCCACTGAGTATTGACTCATTGGCCCACAAGAGGGAGTGACTTCAAAAAAGTTGTTCATCTTATTTATTGTTAAATTCTTGCAAATCAACACAATTAGAACCCATCTATTTCAACTGTCAATGGGTAAGCAGTTTTTAACATTCAATTTCCTTCATTTAGGCTTTTTTTTTTTTTTTTGGTTGAGACTCTATGTCATTGTAGTATAACCTCTTTCTTTTCTCTTTCACTTTCAGAACCTTGTTCCTCACATCTTGGTTTCCAATTTACACTCTATTTTTCCTCTTGGATCTAATAAACTTAATATATATTTGGGGGTCCTCATGTGGTCTGTGGTTTAAAATCAGAAAGGGTGTGCATCAGGGTGGTATCTTTTCATCATACTTATTTAATATGTATGCTGAGCAAATCAGAGAAGTTGGACTATTTTAAGAAAGGTTGAAAGAATACTAACAGCCTGTGATATGCAGATGACACAGCCTTGCTTGCTGAAAGTGAAGAGGACTTCAAGCACTTACTAATGAAGATAAAAGACTATAGCCTTCAGTACAGATTACACCTCAGCATAAAGAAAACAAATGTCCTCACAACTGGACCAATAAGCAACATCATGATAAATGAAGAAAACATTGAAGTTTTCAAGGATTTCATTTTACTTGGATCCACACTCAACGCCCATGGAAGCAGCGGTAAAGAAATCAAATGACATATTGCATTGGACAACTCTTCTGCAAAATACCTCTTTAAAGTGTTAAAAAGCAAAGACGTCACCCTGAGGACTAAGGAATGCCTCACCTAAGCCATCGTGTTTTCAACTGTCTCATGTGCATGCAGAAGCTGGACAATGAATAAGGAAGACCAAAGAAGAATTGATACATTTGAATTATGATGTTGGCACAGAATATTGAATATACCAGGGACTACCATAAGAATGAACAAATTTGTCTTGGAAGAAGTACAGCCAGAATGTTCTATAGAAGCAAGGATGGCAAGACTTTGTCTCACTTTGGGCATGTTATCTGGAGGGACCAGTCCCAGAAGAAGGACATTATGCTTGGTAAGATAGAGGGTCAGTGAAAAACAAGAAGACCCCCAACGAGATGGATTAACACACTTGTTGCAACAATGGGCTGAAACATAGCAACAGCTGTGAGGATGGCACAGGACCAGGCAATGTTTCATCCTGTTGTACAAAGGGTCTCTGTGAGTCTGAACTGCCTTGACAGCACATAACAATATATAATCTGCAGTTGAAACTATGGAATTAACTTTCTCCTTTTCACTTCTGGGATCCACAGAATCCAACCCATTCTGGGTTAGTTAGACAAGATCATTGAATAATCTGAATTTTATCTATTTCTTTCTTTAACATTTTTCTTATGAATTGCCACATTTTTTTGTCATTGATGGAAAACAAAAGAGAAGTCACTAAAAATAAGATTAGATATAAATAACCTAATTTCAAATGTATGACTATTGTTAAATAACATCATGATGTCAACAAATTCTTCCTCAGCTTTGTCTGGAAGATTTAAGTGGCGCCTTGTACATGTCCAAGAACAAGTCTGATGATATCTGCCTCTTCCATGGCCCACAAATCTTTTAAGTGTCATTTCTCACCCTGGTACTGCTTCGCAATGTCTTCTGATGGATGTTGTGGGTCTTGCTACTGCTCTACCATGATCCCTTTTCTCTCAGAACATAATACTACTATGTCCTGGTGCTGGCTACACACTATTCTAATCCACATGGTCCTGATATGGCATTTCTTCTGCACAGACTGAACCAAAAGCCAAATTCATTGCCGTCGAGTCAATTCCAACTCATAGCAACCCTATAAGACAGAGTTGAACTGCCCCACAGAGTTTCCAAGGAGTACCTGTTGGATTTGAACTGCCAACCCTTTGGTTAGAAGCCTGAACTCTTAAGCACTGCACCACCGGGGCTCCACACACACTGAGGTGGTCATTTATTTGAATGTTCTCTTCAGCTTCTGTTCACGAAAACATTCCTGCAGACTGTGAACCACTTATATAGGACAGGTTGGGGAGAGGCATGAAGAAGCAATGAGGGCTTGCTGGTCTTCTCATTAACGGTGCTGGATTAAATGAATATTGATATGGAAATTTATGTATCTCGACGCCTGACTCACACCATTCAAAAATATTAAAATCTAAATTTGAAAGGTAAAAAAAATAAACTTTTATAAGAGAATAATGAAGAATGTAATTGTAACTATGGAGACGTAACATTTCTTAAACAAAACATGCACAAAAATGCAGCAGTAAATGCAGAATAAAATCTTGGTGTTCCACTCAGACCCCCTTGCATCCTTTTTAACCAGTACTGATTCTGTAAATCTAGTATTCTATTTTTTTCCAAAAGCAATCACTTGCGACATTTTTTTGGAAGAAGTTCTTGGGTTATTGAAGCTTGCTTTGGCCAAAGGAAAAGAAAGCTGGCATTTTTGGAATTTTACATTTCCCTCACCTGGTACATCTTTTATTCAATACCTAAAGGATGTGAAAGTTGAAAACCAGATACCTTGACTTGGGTCAGAACAACTCTAAGTGCTAAGTTACACTACACAATCTCACTGAAGGATCACACTGAAGATATCCTCTCAAATCACACCCTTGTTTGGTTTCCTGTTTTTGCTGTCCTGCTGTCTTCACACTCTTATTGCCCCCTCCCATTGGATAATTTCTTAAATAACTCATTTCCAAAGAGTCTAATCTAAGATAATTGGTGCTGTAAATCATCTAGGAAGCGGTTATTAGGAATGTGATTCCCAATTTAAATTATTTACTAACCAGATGACAACAAGGAACCACAATTTTTTTAAAACTGGTTAAGTGGAATAGTGATAAACCTAGAGTGCTGTAGCACTACAAATGTTATTATTGTTGTTAGTTACTGTTGAGTCAGCTCCAATTCATGGTAGTCTTATGTATAACAGAATATAACATAAGGAAATATCATATCCAGCCCTGTGCCATCTTCATGATTGTTGTTATGTCTGAGAACATTGTTGTGGCTATTTTGTCAACCCATCTCCTTGAGTGGTTCCCTCATTTTCTCTGACCCTCTACTTACTAAACATGATATCCTTTTCTAGAGACTGGTCTTTCCTGATGT
>NW_004444107.1:792504-823754 GCF_000243295.1 Trichechus manatus latirostris | reverse complement strand
TTGTCCACAGCTACCAAGGCCTCCACCGGACTGAGTCCAGTACAGCTAGATGGTGCCCGGCTACCACCACTGACTGCTCTGACCAGGATCACAACAGTGGGTTCTGGACAGAGCTGTAGAAGGTTGTAGAGCATAATTCTAACTCACACAAAAAAAAGACCAGATTTACTGGCCTAAAGGAGACTGGGGAGTCCTCGAGAGTGTGGCCCCCAGACACCGTTTTAGCTCAGTGGTGAAGTTACCTCCGAGGTTCACTGTTCGGCCTGGGAGTGGACAGCCCCATAAAACCAAATGAGACTGACGAGGTGCAGGAGTCCAGTGATGGGGGCCAGGGGGCAGAGGGGGATGGGGAAGCTGGTGATGGGGAACACAAGGTTGAGTAAGGATATTGTTTATGTGTTGTGAGATTGTTAACCATTGCCGTGGGGTAACATTTGTAGTAACTGTTGGATGGGAGACTGTTTTGTTCTGCAAGCCTTCATCTTGGGTGAGAGTGGCAGAGGGTAGTCAATGTCACTGAGCTGTGTATGTAGAAATTTTTGAAACTGTGTATCTTTTGCTATGTGCATTTTCACCAAAAAAAGGTCGAGAATTTAGAGGATTGATATGTTGTGGGGTTGTTAACCAATGTCATAAAACAACATGTATACTACTGTTTCATGAGAAACTGTTTGTTCTGTAAGCCTTCGCCTGAAGTACAATAAAAAAAAAAAAAAAAAAAAAAAAATGCCTTCTCTTATGCTCCTGGCTATTACTCCAATAAACAGGGTCAAATCTTAGCATGGTCTGACTGGCAAAGTGGTAGATATGGTAAGGGAAGACGAAGGTCATTCACTGAAATGGCTGTTAACATGTACTTCTCGGAACTTGGAAAACATGGCTATGCAAATGCCTTGATAACACTGTACTGGAAAAAGGAGGAATGACTTACAGAGTTAAGGCTGGATAAGGGACAGTTTGTTGATATGAGGGTATTCTCCCATTATCTAAGAGTTAGTACACTAGCATGGGCACACCAAAGCAGTCAATAACATGCTTTAGAGATGGCTCCCTAGAACTTGAAGAAAATGATGGCTTACAAAAATTAAGTGGAGATGACAAACTGCTTTTGCAGAGTATTGAGAAAGGGATCAAAAGACTCTGAAATGGACGTGCTAGAATGGACCTACTAAATAAGACCCTATAACTCAAAAGTTGAAGAACTCAGAAGATATTTTTAAAGGCAATAAGAAAAGTATTATTGAAGAGGACACTCGCATCATTAGGAAACTTAGTAGCTGATATCTTCTGTTGGTTGGTACTGATAGTAAGAAATATTATGAACTGGGTTTCTTAGTATCCATGGGGATGATACAACTCAGGCTATTAACACTTAGCTATCAGAGACAAGACAAATACAATTAATATAAAAAGCAGCAGGACCCTAGTAGCAAGCATGCAAACATGACCAATAGGGTTATATGTTTATGATTAATAAAGCATGTTCTTCATGATGCAAGATAATGTGGAAGCTGCAAGTAATACTAGTTTTTTTACATAATGAAAAAGTCAGATGTGGAATAACAGGGTCATGTCAACTGCCTCAAGGGAACATGAACATCTTTCACCCAGTTTCCAGACATGAGACAGTTCCCAGCTAAAAAGCATATCAATTGAAGAAAAGTTCAAGTTTCCCCTGAAGAAGGAATCTGAAATTGCCTCAGTCCTTCTCCAAAGGACCTTTTACTCAATTTACTATACACCAGTGAAATGAGAATTCTAGGATATATTTTAGGTCTAATGGATAAAGATTCTGAGCTGAAATTAGACCCTGTGTTAGAATGAGTCATAGATAAGAAATAGAGTCTTGGTCCTGGATGTCTCTAAACACATTCAATGCTGATTTTCCTGATTCTCAAAAGCATAATTGGGCTGGAAATAATTAGCAGCTCGCAGAAGCCTTACATTGAATCTTTATCACATGGATTCAGAGCTATTATAGTAGAAAATGACAAAGCAAAAGACCTCTGAAACAGCCCACTTGAAAAAACAAAAAATAAAATAAAATAAAATCACTAAATCAAAACCAATATTGCATCCTGAAAGGGATGGTAGAGATTAGATGAGTAATATTTCTTAGATTAAAAGGATGCAAATTAAAAGCATAAAAGAATTGTCCCTCTTATCCTCAATTTATTCACCAGTTTAGGCTCTGGTGGAAAATACAGAAGAATTATGGTGATATACTTAAAAAAATAAAACCCTATGGATCTGTTCTACTCTGTAACACGTGGGTTCATAGTGAGTCAGAGTCTGATTCAATGGCAGAAAACAACAACAACAAATGTAACTGTAAATCATGTAGTATACTATACAGGACTATGCACCAATGACTAGGTGACCTGAGCCATCAGAATGCTGGCTCAAGTCATAAGGATTGCAAAGCAGCAATCCATTTATGATTAAAGTAGTATACCTGGGATAAGACTGCTTATTAGCAAGTACACAGGGCATAAACACACTTATCAAAAAGATGACCCAGGCTCTCACATCACCTACATCTCTTTCACCGATGATGACCCTCCCTTAGAATACACTAATGGGTCAGCCCCTGTGACCAGGTGATAGAGCAGAAAAAGATCTGGTTATTTCCCAGGTAAGTCAATTTGGTATGGTTTTGCAAGTCAAAAATGTACTGTTACTATTCTAAAACCCAAATTATGTTGCTGTTGTTGTTAAGTGCCCTCAAGTCAGTTCTGACTCTTAGTGACCCCATGTACAACAGAACAAAACACTGCCTGGTCCTGCACCATCCTCATGATTGTTGTTATGCTTCAGCCCATTGTTGCAGCCACTGTGTCAATCCATTTCATTGAGGGTCTTCCTCTTTTTCTCTGACCTTCTACTTTACCAAACATGATGCCCTCATCCAGGGACTGATCCCTCCTGATAACATGTCCAAAGTATGTGAGATGAAGTCTTGCCATCCTTGCTTCTAAGAAGCATTCTGGCTGTACTTCCTCCAAGATAGATTAGTTCATTCTTTTGGCAGTCCATTGTATATTCAATATTCTTCACCAACACTATAATTCAAAGCTATCAATTCTTCTTCAGTCTTCCTCATTCATTGTCCAACTTTCGCATTCTTGCCCATTTAGGAGCAACCTTGAAAGATCATGGTGATAGAATGTGCTCTAAGTATAGGCAACTTCAGTGGTCATCCATTTGTTTGTGAGAGCAATGACCCAAGGGTAGGGATAAATGATGTGTTTTTTTGCTCAAGAATCAACAAAAAAAGTAATGGAAATTTTTTCATCCCACTTCCCTTGTCACGTCCCTTAAATAATGACAGTTGGGTTCACAATTATTTCATAATTTATGCACTTATCTTGCTTGAGTTTGAAACAGCTGTGTATTATAACTTATATTCCACGTTTCAATTATAGGCTCTAAAAGAAACTATCCATTATGGCATTGGTTTCCTCTGGTTTCTTATCTTATTTCCTCTACCCCTTTACTGTTTTGTCCTTTAAACACTTCACTAATGGATCACTTGCACAAGGATCAGCATTTCAGAATCTCTTTTTCATAAAACTCATATTAACATGTTGTTATTAGGCGCCATCCAGTCTGTTCCCACTCATAACGACCCTATGTACAACAGAATGAAACATTGCCTGGTCCTGGACCATCCTCACAATTGTTGCTATGTTTGAGCCCAGTGTTGCAGCCACTGCATCCATCTCATTGAAGATCTTCTTTTTTTGCTGACCTTCTTCTACCTTACCAATCATAATGTCTTTCTCCAGGGACTGGTCCCTCCTGATAACATGTCCAAAGTACGTGAGACGAAGTCGCACCATCCTTGCTTCCAAGGAGCATTCTGTTTGTATTTCTTCCAAGACAGACTTGTTTATTCTTCTGGCAGTCTGTAGTATATTAATGTTCTTCAAAAACACTATGATTCAAAGGCATCAATTCTTCTTTGGTCTTCCTTTTTCACTGATGAGCTTTCACATGCATATGAGGTGATTCAAAATATCATGGCGTCAGTCAGGTGCAACTTAGTCCTCAAAGTGACATCTTTGCTTTTTGACACTTAAGAAAGGTCTTTTGAAGCAGATTTGCCCAATGCAATAATACGTCTTTGATTTCTTCACTGGCATTGATTTGTGGACCCAAGTAAAATAAAATCCTTGACAACTTCAGCATTTTCTCTGTTTATCATGATGTTGCTTATTGGTCCAGTTGTGAGGATTTTTATTTTCTTTATGCTGAAGTGGAATCCATAATGAAGGCTGTAGTCTTTGATCTTCGTCAGTAAGTGCTTCAAGTCCTCTTCACTTTCAGCAAGCAAGGTCGTGTCATTTGCAAATCTCAGGTTGTTAATGAGTCTTTCTCCAATCCTGCTGCTACATTCTTCTTCATGTAATCCAGCTTCTTGGATTATTTGCTCAGCATACAGATTGAATAAGTATGGTGAAAGGATACAATCCTGACGCACACCTTTCTGGATTTTAAACCATGCAATATCACCTTGTTCTGTTCCAAAGATAGCCACTTGTTCTATGTATAGTTTCCTCATAAGCATAATTAAATGTTCTGCAATTCCCAATCTTCACAATGTTATCCATAATTTGTTACTATCCACACAGTCTTTGCTTAGTCAATAAAACACAGGTAAACATCTTTCTGGTATTCTCTGCTTTCTGTCAATATCCATCTGGCATCAGCAATGATATCCCTCTTTCCATGTCCTATTCAGAATCCAGCTTGAATTTCTGGCAATTCCCTGTCAATGTACTGCTGAAACTGTTCTTGAATTATCTTCAGCAAATTTTTACTTGCCTGTCATATTAATGATATTATTCAATGATTTTCACATTCAGCTGGATCACGTTTCTTTGGAATGGGCACAGATACGGATCTCTTCCAGTTGTTTCACCAGGTAGCTGTCTTCCAAATTTCTTGGTATAGATGAGTGAGCAACTCCAGCACTGCAAGCCTTTGTTGAGACATCTCAACTGGTATTTTGTCAATTCCTGGAGATTTGTTTTTCATGAGTGCCTTCGATGAAGCTTAGGCTTCTGATTCAGTACCATCAGTTCTTGATCATATGCTACCTCCTGTAATGGCTGAATGACAACCAATTCTTTTTGGTACAGTGATTATGTATTACTTCCATCTTCTTTTGATGCTTCCTGTGTCTTTAAGTATTTTGTGCATAGAATCTTTCAATACTGCAACTCGTGAAGCTTCAATTTTTCTTCCGTACTTTCAGCTTGAGAAATGCTAAGCGTGTTCTTCCCTTTTGGTTTTCTAACTCCATATCTTTGAACATTTCCTTATCATACTTTGCTTTGTCTTCTCGAGTCACCCTTTGAAATGTTCTGTTCAGCTGTTTTACTTTATCATTTCTTCCATTCACTTTAGTTATTCTATGTTCAAGAGAAAGTTTCAGAGTCTCTTCTGACATCTGTTTTCGTCTTTTCTTTCTTTCCTGTCTTTTTAATGACCTCTTACTTTCTTTTGTATGATGTCCTTGAGGTCATCCCACAACTCATCTGTTCTTCAGTTATTAGCATTCAATTTGTCAAATCTAGTGCAGTGATTGGCAGTTTGAATTCACCAGCCATTCCCTGGAAATCTTATGGGGCAGTTTTACTCTGTCCCACAGGGTTACTATGTGTCAGAATGAACTCGACCCCAGTTTTTTTTTTTTTTTTTTTTTTTTTTTGGTATTCTTGAGATGGTCTCTAAATTCAGGTGGGATATACTCTAGATCATATTTTGATTCTCATGGACTTGTTTTAATCTTCTTCAGTTTCTCCTTAAACTTGCATATGTGTAATTGATAATCTGTTCTGCAATCAGCCCCTGACCTTGCTCTGACTGATAATATTACACTTTGCTCTCATCTCTTTCCACAGATGTAGTCGACTTGATTCCTGTGTTGTCTATCTGGTTAGGTTCACGGGTATAGTTGCTGTTTATGTTGTTGAAAAAAAGATACCTCAATAAATAAGTCTTTGGCCTTGCAAAATTCTATCATATAATCTCTGGTGTTGTTTCTATCACCAAGGTCATATTTTTCAACTACTGATCCCTCTTCTTTGTTTCCAACTTTCACATTCCAATCGCCAGTAATTATGAATGCATCTTGATTGCATGTTTTATCAATTTCAGACTATAGAAGTTGGTAAAAATCTTCAATTTCCTCATCTTTGGCATTAGCGGTTGGTTAGTAAATTTGAACAGTAGTCTCATTAACTGGTCTTCCTTGTAGGCATATGGATATTTTCCTATCACTGACAGCGTTGTACTTCTGAATAGATCTTGAAATGTTCTTTTTAATAATGAAAATGCAATGTTATTCCTCTTCAATTTGTTATTCCTGGCATAGTAGACCTTATGATTTTCTGATTCAAACTGGGCTCTACCAGTCCATTTCAACTCACTAATGCCTAGAATATGAATCTTCATGTGTTCCATTTCTTTAATGATGATTTCCAATTTTCTTAGATTCATACTTCATACATTCCACATTCCAATTATTAATGAGTGTTTGAAGCTGTTTATTCTCATTTTGAGTAGTGACACATCAGCAAATGAAGGTCCTTAAAGCTTTACTCCATCCATGTTATTCAGGTCAACACTACTTTGAGGAGGAAGCTCTTCCCCAGTCATATTTTGTGTGCCTTCCAACTTGAGGGGCTTATCTCCCGGCACTATATCAGACAATGTATCCCTGATATTCATAAGGTTTTCACTAGTCAATTTTTTTTTCAAAGTAGTCCAGCAGGTCCTTCTTCCTAGCCTGTCTTAGTCTGGAAGCTCTGCTGAAACCTGTACACCATGGGTGACCCTGCTGTAATTTGAAATATTGGTGGCATAACTTCCAACATCACAGCAACACACAAACTGACAGTAGGACAAACTGACATACGTGTGGTGGCAAATTAACATACTACCCACTTAAAAAAAATTAGATCATAATAAAATTAAGAACTTTGCTTGATCAGAAAACACCATGGAGATTGTTAAAAGCAACTCAGACCTTAGAAGGAAAATATTCAAAATGTGCATATCTAGCAAAATATTTTTCATAGAAAAGAAATAAAAAATATCTTTTATAGATAAATACTAATAAAAGAGGAAAGATATTAGAAAAATGGACAACAGAGTTGAACTGATACTTCACAAACAAAGCTGTTCAAATGCACAATTAAAACATGAAAAAGTGCTCAATATCTCTAGGGTAATTCAAGTCAAATAGACAATAAGATGCCACTACATTCTCATTACATTTCATTCTAAATTAAAAATGATCAAATACACCAACGTTTTGCAAGAATATGGAAAACAAGAAACATTCATACAAAACCTACCTTAAGGAAAAAAAAAAAAAAAGATGCCTTGGAGGATAAATAAGGTCAGTTCATAATAATCATAGTGTCACATCCCAAGGAGGATATAACACTTTTAAACTTTTATATGGTAAATATGTAAATTTCTCCAAATAGTTTTACATAATTAATTCAATACCAATATAAATATTAAATATTCATTTAGATAATTTGAAAAATAAATTTTAACATTTATAAGATCAACACTCTTCTTCTTAATGAAGGAGTAAAAAGAGAAAGAACATCATTAACAGACAGCTTGATTTTTTTATACAGCTCTGTTAATCAAGTCACTGCAGTATTGATGGAGAGACAGAGCCCAGGAGATTTAAGAGTATAAGAAAAATCATACAAGTTTCTTTGACATTGGTGAGGCAAGAACAAATACTTTAATAAAAGTTGCCAGAGAAGATAATTAAATGTGTAGACAAAAGTTTAAAATGCTTAGAAAAAAAAAGATGACCTAGGTTCAGGAGAGATATTTCTAAGGCAAAAGTAACAAAAACCATGAATAAAAGATATTGGTAAATTAGCCCATTTTGCTGTTACAAACATCTAGAATCAAGGATCATAAACAATATATTTGCAACAGAAATTACACACACATACGTATAAGTATATCCATATATAAATACACACAACACACATATGCAGAATATTCTAAAATTCAAAAAGAAAAAACAAAATTGGCTAAAGTTATGAATAGAAAAGAAAGAGAAAAAGAAACTTGAATGGACAAAAAATTTGAATGTGTTACTAGTACAAGTAAACTGAAAATTAAAACGAAACACAGATAATATTTCACACTTATAAAACAGGCAAAACTCAATGTCAGTAAATATTAAGAGACAGTTTAGTAGTTAAATTTAACAGCTGCATAAATATGCATACATCAAATCAAGAATCATTATTTGTTTACATAAGTGTACAAACAGTGAAATGAAAAAAAAAGTAATAGAGAGGCATTGTTTTAAAAGAATAAACTGAAATAAAATAATAAAAAATAGAAAAGCTAAATAAATCATATCAATAATAAACTGGATAATATTAATCAATAAAAATAAAATAACACTATTTTCAACTGAGTATGTCAACTGATTTACTCAAATATAACACTAAGAAAAAATGTTGAAGGAAAATATATAGAGAGTAGTATCAGTTATAAAATTATTGACGCATGCAAAACATTGCACTATTTTTACAAAAATTTAAACAATAACATTTATCATAAACTCAAAATTTGAGTATACCATAATGTATTCAGGATAAACAGGGCAATATTATTTGGGAAAGACACACAGGGTCTTTAATTGTAATAAAGTTCCATGACTTTGGTTCTTTTTTTTACATAATTTATAATATAATACAATTTATAATATTCTTTATACAGTATTCTTTGTTATTTTGTGTAGTTTAAATATTTAGTTATTAATTACAAATGAAAAAATAAAGTTACAGTGGTGATAAAAACAATTCAAATAATTTAATATGTATAATCAAAAAACCAAACCCATTGCCATCAAGTCGATTTGGACTCCTAGCGACCCTATAGGACAGAGTAGAACTGCCCCATAGGGTTTCCAAGGAGCAACTGGTGGATTCCAACTGTTGACCTTTGGGTTAGCAGCTGGACTCTTAACAACTGCTCCACTGGGGCTCTATACAAATAAAGTCCCTAAAATATGGTGGTGTGCAGAAAAACACCTGAAGTAATAATTGCCTAAAATATTCCATGAATAAATAAGCAACATAAGGGTAGAGAAATATTAACCATTACACTCTGGTTGAATAAATAGATATGTATTGAAATCTGTGCCTCACAATAGTAATTATAAATTTCTTGTGGGGAAAAGTAAGATAGATTGTTTTACATTTTTAATTATTTTAAATAAAAAGGATAATATGTTACAACAAAGAGATATTCAGTGGTAAATTGAATGATCTTCTATAATGCTGTAATTTACGAATTAAAAGTGCACAGATGATTTTTAAATGTACACATAATTAAATGAATACTATAAAATAATTGAATAAGAAAATAACACACATGTGTGTAGTAGGCTGATTAATGGGGCTGAGTACACCATATGTAAATATACATTAAAAACCTGTCTAGATATCTGATTTTGAAGTTCCCAAATAACAATGCAAATTTTTAAAGAATATTAAAGTAGAAAAAACCCTACACATGCATTGCATAATACATATTTCAATGATTTCTGTCAGACTGTGCAGATAAAAGAAAGACTACAGAATAACTCTCCATTGAAAATATAATCGAATCATTGAAAAGAAATCCCCATATGTGGAGAAGCTATAATATCCTATAATCCCAAAGTTAAAGAAGTTCAGGCTGCAAGTTGAAAAGCAGATGGAAATAAGCAATTGGAACAAAACATACCTTCATCATACTTCTTCCAAACATCTCATTGAATTGACAGTGAAGAGGTAAACCAAAAATAATAGTTCAAAAAAGGAAGGAGAGAAGAGGTGGGTAGGAGGATGGGACAGGGGAGGAGAGGACAGGAGAGATGTGCAATGTGCTGAGAAAGAAAAATGCAAGTAAGTTTGTGCAGGGCTGTGAGATCTAGCAAAGTAACAACATTGCTCAGTGGTATGATCACAAGCTTTATTACTTACACAGCAATCAGGATGAAGAGGAGCAGGGTAGAATTCATCATGCACTGGTCCCCCTCACTCCCTCTTCCCAGGGTGAGATGACAAAGAGATCTCTCGATGTGGCATAGGTGATGGACAAAAAGGAACTCAGGACCCCGGGTTTATATAGCATAAACCAGAGAGGTACATGTGCTGGAGTGCATGGGAGAAGGGGAAGGAGGGTAAGAGGAAGGTACCTTTGTTCAGGTGCAAAAACCATGGGCACACTGTGATCACAGTGTATAACCATCTTGTGGTTTCTGCTCTTGACTGGGTGGTGTCAAAAAGAACATTTCGTTACCTCTAGATACAGATTAATTCTGCAAGCCTGAATTTTCTGATTAATGATACAGTTGATTAAAAGTCACCAGGGGAACTGCCTCCCCTGGAGGGTATTCCTTAGTACACTTAAGTAGTATGCAGAGGATGGGAGCAAAACCCATGTTGGGGAAGCAGCTTCTTTCCTCAAAAGATGCCACCAATGAATCAATTATTTGAGCCATTCCTAGAAAATAAGGATTAGATTTCCAAAAATGTCAGAGTAGAGGCACCATAATTCAAGTTTCTGAAAAAGTTAGAGCAGATATTTTTCTAGTAGAGTTTATGCAAATTTCAATCTCCATTTATTAAAAACAAACAAAAAAGCTGATGTGAGTTTTTATACACTTAGGTTAATCATCATTATTGAAAAATTAAGTTATTTCCTATTGAACAAATGACCAGTTTTGTCTTTTTTATGAGTACACAAAAACTGTAAAAACTGATGTGTCACTTAAGATAAAGCATAAACAACTGTTTTCTTAAGAAAGTGAACACTTCACCTGTTAGTGATTGTCAGAGGGCGAAACAAAGAGCCCGTGGTAACTTATACTTGCTCATTGGAGATAGAGGAATACAGCTCAGTTAGTTCCATAACCACCACCTGTCTGTCAGTTTGTCCTACTATGGTGGCTTGCTTGTTGCTATGATGTTGGAAGCTATGCTCCAGTATTTCACATACCAGCAGTGTCACCCAGGTTTCAACAGAGCTTCCAGACAGACTAGGAAGAAAGGTCTGGCAATCTGCTCCCTAAAATAAGCCAATGAAAACTTTATGGATAGCAATAGAACCCTGTCTGATTGGACTGACACAGCAGCTGCAACAATGGGCTCAAACATAGCAATTGTGAGGATAGCACAGGACCAGGCAACATTTTTTTTTTGTTATATGCAAGGTCGTTATGAGTTGGAGCTGACTCAAAAGCACTTAAAAACAACAAGTTCCAATAAACAGCAAAGGGATACCCTGCTCCCCTGCTCCAGAGGGAAGACTGTAACTTACAAAGACCTCAAAATCTGTCCTCTCATTTACCAGAAAGAGATGATTGTTGAAACAGACCTATAGAACTGCATAGGAAACTCACCCATTCACCTCAGTGGTCCTCAACTTTGGTTGCACATTAGAGTTAATGGGGGGAATTTAATAAAAAAAAATGATGTCTGGAGATTTTGACTTATCTAGGGTATAGTCTGAGCATTGTTTTTTTTTTTTTTTAAAGTCTCAAGTGAGTTTTATTAATAGCCAACTTCGACGAACGTTGGTCTTCCATTAATGTATCCATTAAGATCATTTCATCTGGGAGTGATAGAAAAATCCAAACAGTAAGAAGGTGCATTATTTCACACCAGAATATGTTTTCAGTAGAGTCCATTGCCATCCAGTTGATTCTGTTTCACAGCAACCCTATAGGACAGAGTAGAACTGCCCCACAGAGTTTCCAAGGAGCAACTGGTGGATTCGAACTGCCAAACACTGTGCCACCAGGGCTCCTTTCAGTAGAGCCCAAGCCCACTGTCATGGAGTCAATTCTGACTCATAGCAACTCTATAGGATAGAGCAGAACTGCCCATAGAGTTTCCAAGGAGTGGCTGGTAGGTTTGAACTGTCAACCTTTTGGTTAGCAACCAAGCTCTGAACCACTGTGCCACCAGGGCTCCTTCAGTAGAGCATGATGTGGTTAATTCAGTGTCTCAGGGATGTTTTCAAGGATCCAAACACTGCCCACATTTGCATGCTGCCATCCTCAATATTGTCAGCACCCTCCAACAGTGGTTAAACAGCCTCAGTTGCTACATTCTCACACACCACAAACCCAAAGGGAGACAATGATTTCTTCTTCTGAGCTCATTTCTTTTTTTAAGAGCTATAGAAATATTTTCCAAAAGCTACAACTGGATCACTTGCCTACTTTTAAACTTACACTAAAATGAAGAAGAGACTCATTATGATTACACGGGACCAAACAGGATTTACTCAAGGCATTTGGGACAAAGGTAGACACAGGAAAAAAATGTCTGTGCATAGTAAACAGATTTAAAAATTCCCCTAGATTTTATGATTTTTTGAAACATTTACAGTTTTCTCTCTCACATCCAAAACTTTCTTTTGTAAACAGTGTTTATAGTTCAAACAAAAACATAGCTATTAGTTTACCTTTTTAGTTAAAAGTGTTTAGTTAAGAGCAACTCTGCTCTACATATTTATCAATAGGTATTTCTAGATCATGAGAGAGATGGAGAGAGAGATATATCTGTGTCTCTGAGTTGCAGTGTTGAAAAAGGTTTATTTATTTTTTTAATTTACATTTAAATTGTTATATTTTTACTTTTACTCAAATTTTACACATCGTCAATATACTTTCTCTTTTTAACCAGTTAGACTCATATTATTTAAACAGGACCAGATGACTCCATTGGGGAAATACTATTTTAATGCAATTCTTGTTTCCTTAGAAAATAGTACTCAATTGTAGCATGTTTAATACTTTTGGAATGCATCGTTATTCTTATCTAGGGACTGGGTTGCCATTAAAATAACGTAGATTACAATAATATAAATGCCCCCAATACTATTATATTCTTTTATGTTCTTGAAATTTCTTGAAATAACTTAAGGTCTATAAATTGCTCCCATACAGAACAATGTTTCTTTCATACAATGATTGATGGAGTATAAGCTATAAAAATTTATGAGCTGTTATTGACAAACCCCACCACCACCACCTTGCAGAAGCATTATGTAAGAGCCTAATAGTTTCACTGGTCCTTTGGAAGCAGAAGTTCTTAAAGGAGCTTATCCAAGGAGAAGAGTGTAACAGATGTATTTGGCAGGAGTATAAAACAAGTAGACAGAAATATGTCCTCAGACTAAATGGGGTTTAGAAGGACCAACCAGATACTTAGAAGCACTAATCCAAATAGAACAATGGGAACACATCTTCATTTTTAAAGGGCCTTAGTCTAGAATGACCTGGTGGTGTTAGGAGTATTCTTTTTGGAGTTAGCAAACTGTCTCTTTGAGATTCATAAATAGTCAGTGAAGAATATTATACCATAAAAATGGATTTGGATTAGGAATCCTTTGGCATTTTGTGTTCTGTGAGTCATATACACAGAAGTCCCTGTCATCTCTCCGTTTTTGCCTCTGGCCTCTCCCTTTGAGTGTTTTTGTTTTTTCAGTTACTTGTGAAATCAATTTCTTGGATGCAAAGGAAAGGTTATAAGTGAGATTGATTCAAAAGAGAAAACGAGCAATTTCATATCTCTCTTTCTTGGCCAACGTACTAATATTCACCTTCTCTGGCTCTCCACACCAAAGGATAAGATGTTTATTTTCTTAAAATTATGAAAATAAATCCTGTAATTAAATTTCTTGAATCACTGTTTTGTTTTACTTCCCTAATTTATTATGTGCATTGTGTGTGCGTGTTTATCACAAAGCAGTGTGTATAATATTATAGTGATTTACTCATTACCAATTTATTTTTTTCAATTACAAGAATAATATAGGAATACATTATCATTAAAAGATTCAAATTCATACAGCACTGTAACAGATAAAAATGTGAGTTTAGACAAACATAAATGCAAAATCTCACTCCTCTCACCAATTTGTTTCTTCTTATGTATCGATATACTTACCATTTTTAAACATATATGTTGTTCTATGGAGCCCTCGAGGTGCAGGAGTTAAGAGCTCAAGCTGCTAACCAAAAGGTTGTAGTTCAAATCCACCAGCTGCTCCTTGGAAACCCTACTGGGCAATTCGACTCTGTTCTATAGGGTGGTTATGAGTCAGAATTGACTCAAAGATAATGGGTTCGGTTTTGGTTTTATATATGTATGTGTGTGTGTGTATATATATATATACACACACCTATATATCATGTATAATTATGTACATATATGTAGTTATAATTTCTTCTTATCATTATATAATCACATCTTCACTTTCCTTATTATTTGTATGGCTTTAACTGATTTTGCAACAGCTTTCAAATAATCAAAGTCATGATGTGCCAGTTTCCCATGTAAAGATTATCAGGTCTAACAGCCTCCATATTCCATCTTTCGGAATTTTTACATTTCAATCACTGGCTCTCAGAATTCAGCATCCATGTTGTGAGAAACACCAAACTGCATGGGTTCTCAATGTGGGCACTCTAACTAACGGTCTCATCTGAGCTAACAGTCAACAACCAGCACCAAATGCCAGCCATAGGAGACAGTCTTATTGGATATCTATCCTAGTTATGGAAACAGATGCTTGTTCTTGCTTATCGTTCCATAAATAAATTTAAATTGTTCTTGCTTATTGTCTTTCCTTCAATTGCAGTCAAATAACAGTCCTAGTTGTTATTTGACTGCAACTGAAAGACAATAAGCAAGAACAATTTAAATGAAGCCAGTTGAAAGACAAAACCATAAAAGACATTAATGGATTGTTTTGTCTTTTAAGCCGCTTAGTTTGAGAGTGTTTTATTATTCATCAGTAGATAACTGGGACAAAACAATATTTCCATGCACTGCTTTTATTTCATATCACACATTTTGATATGCTGTGTTTAAGTATCGTTCTGTTTGAAATATTTTCTGATTTCTTTACTTTGCCTGTAAATTGTTAAAATGTACTCAGCTTAATTTCCAAATATTGGAGGGTTTTCACATATATTATTGTTATTATTTTCCCAGTTAATTCTACCATGATCCAAAAATGTAGTCTGTAAGATTTTACTATTTTGAAATTGGTTCTTAATTTTTTTTTTTTAACCAGTGCGATAATCTTTCCCTTTCGATTGGAATGTTTATTCCACTAATTTTTAATGTAATTATTGCTGTGGTTTGACTTAAGTCTATTATCTTGGTATTCATTTTTAGTTTCTCCATCTGTCTTATCCACCCTGCCATTTGTCCATTATTACCTTATTTTTCCTTAGTCAGTTTTTAGCACTCATTTTGATTAGTATTTTATTACATTTCCTCTATTAGCTTTTTAGCTATGCCTTTATTTTAATGGTTGTTCTGCAGGTAAAATATGCATACTTAAATATTCAGTCTACTTATTCTGAATCTCTTTAGTGCATTTCTTCTGGTGACAAATTCTCTAGCTTAAAAATGTTTGAGGGTATCTTTATTCTCCTCTTATTGTGGAGACTCTTTCTTTGCTGGATGGATTTAGAATTCGAGATGGCCTTATTTTTCCTAATGTAGTACTTTAAAAATTGTATTCTGTTTACTTTTTTCCTTCCTTTTATTTGATGATGTGTTGGCGGTTCTTCATATAATTCTTCCCCTTTATGTAGTATTTTCTTTTTTATTCAGCTGCTTTGTAATTTTCTTCTTATATTTGATTTTCAGAAGTTTATGACATGTTTAGTTTTGATTTTCTTTGTTTTTATCCTGTGTTGTTTTTTGAGTTTTGGGATCAAATGGTTGAGATATTTCCTCTGCATTTTGGAAATACTATGTTCTTTACTTTATTCCTACTTTTTTCTACTGTATGAATACACATTAGGCCATGCAATATTTTTAGATTATAGACATTTTAATTTTTTTAGAATAAATAATTTCATTTTGCCTGTCTCCAAGTTCTATGACCCTTTCTTCTGTAGTCCAAATTTTTCTGTTAAACCCAGTTAGTAATTTATTTCATTCCGGTATTGTATTTTAGTTCTCACATTTCTGTTATTTTAAGAAATAATTTTCATTACTTTGCCATGATTTCTCATCTATTTACCCATTATTTCTATCTTTTTCTTTAAGTCAGTGAGCACATTTACAGTAACTACTTAAATGCTCATATAATGTCAGCATGTATATAATCTCAGGAAGTGTTTCTCTTGATTGCTACTTAAGATTATGTGTCACAGTTTGCTGTCTTTTCACTTGACAAGTCATTTTATGTTATGTAGTGGAAACTTGAAGATGATAAATTGCATAGGATCTGGATTATTTTCAGAAAAGTATTTAATTGAGAGCCCACTTATCTTAAAAAAAAGTTGTACATTCTAATTGCATTATTTCATTAAGAGAGAACCGGACAATAAGTCTATACTTTGTATTATTCATAAAATAGCCATAATGTCTTTCTTACAATTTCTTTAATCCTTCCGTATCGGATACAATTATACAGAGGTACTATTGTTATTAGGATTAAGGATTAATTTAAGGAAGTATCAAGAGGTCTTGACAACATTAGAATTAATAAAAGTAATAGTTTAATTTTTTTTTTTTTTACTGCTACTTTTATCATTTCTCCTTAGGAATATTTTAATGAATCAGTACAGTGTTATTATACATTATATGTTTTTTATTACAAATTTTAAAAATATTTATTTATTTTAGTAAGAAAATACTAGTTGTTATAAATTTAATTTTACTTAACTTTTTGATGAAATAAGTCATTGACTGAAATATTGCATACCATAGTTATTAAAGGTCCTGATCCTAGAAAATCAGTAATTTACTTTTTGCCTTTACTTTTCCTGCTAATGTGAATCACCTGTTTTCACTTTGGCAACTACTGTATGGTCAGTGAAAATATATCAGCCTGTTTTTGATTCCAAATTAATTCCATCTGTGGAAAGAATCGTGCATGGAGATGAAATTATTTATCAATTTGCTAAAAAGGAAACTTAATCACTTTCCAGGCTTTTATTTATATATTTGCATTTTCATGAATGTATATTAACTTATTGTTGTGTATGAAAGTACGTATTTGTGGATTAACTTTATCAAATTTAAACGTTTGTGATATTCCAGTGAGCATGAAACATAATTGACTTTTCTATTCATGGGGATTCTGAAGCAGTAAGTGCATGAGCAGTTAACATTAAGGCATTTTTACAGGCCCCCGAATATTATGTTTCAATGATTCACAAACTCTATAAAAGAGAATATGAATAAATACTTGGCAGTTGCTTTGAATGTCATGAATAGCTGTTGTTGTTTATTTTTTCTCTGAACCACAGAAATGAACCACTTTATATTTGCATTAGAGCATTCACTTCCCTTAAAAAATTATGTATTCCGTCATGTGGAAGGAAATGTTAGCTAAGGATTAAAAATTCACATCATCTGAGAATCCTCTCACGCACTTGAATAAACAGTACATCAGACACATAGATATTAAATATATATGTATTTTATCTCTACCTAGATTTCACAGCGTAATTATTTTTGTTGTTATAAAATCAGACTCTTTAGGACTTACAGGAAAAGACTTTTTTGAATTTCCACAAATTATTAAGAAAATAAAAAACTTGATTGAGATTCGCTGAAATCAAATACCCAAATGTATAACTGCTTACTGGTGTGTCCTCATAGAATAACTCTATTCAGTGATTAAAAAATATTGATTTCTTCTACTCAGTATTCCCCAATGTGTTCTATAATTAGCAGTCACATATTAATAGGAACTACACTGATAAAAGTTTCTATGTATTCATAAATGTCTCAAATTAAGGAATTAACAACATTAAAAAGATTTCCTTATTAGAATTCTCAAGATATTTGGTAGAAAAGTCAGCATCAATTTGTTAATCCAAATGTATGTGTGTGTGTGTATTTGTTTGTATGTGTGTGAAGGATCTTGTGTTCCTAGAGTTCTATTAAAAATATGCTTTTAGAAACTTTACTCTGTCCACATTTCTTTGATGGAGACAAATAAGTTATTTTTACATTTAATTTATATAAAGTTTTAAAATTACTATTGCCTGAAATAATATATCAGTGCTATTCATACTCTATTGTTTGTTAGAGCTAGCCATGTTTTTTAAATCAGAAAAAATCAATACAGCATATCAACTCAAGAAGATTTTAGAGGTTTGTCCATTTTCACAGCCACTATCTTATTGTTGAAAATCCACATTCTTCTCTTCAGGTGACTAGTGTATACTCCTCTTATTCTCTGGACATAGGGATGGGCTCATGGCCTAGACCTAGTCAAAATTGTGCACTTATTTTTTCTGTTCATTCTGATTTTTCCAAGGTTGAAACTATGATTTGAACCAGTCCAATAAGATTTTTTCTTGAAATTTAAAACAGATATGGGGGAAATATATTTTTTGACAGAGTTATTTAGGTTGGCCATTGTAGGCTGGCCCTCCTGTGACAATCATTTGGAGACTCTAGAGGAAATTATTGTTACCAATTTTTATCTGATTCCAAAGCAAGAGAAAGATCTTCAGCTGGCTAGAGAACAATGTATTCTATCATTCTGGCTCAATCACTCAGAAGAAACATTACTCACATTTTCTGTATCAGATATGCTTGCTGTATGAAACCTTTAACAAGCTGCATTAGTGGAATAACAGAGAAAACTCAGATTTGGAAGCAAAGATGTTCTTTTCCTAAGATATCTGTGCTCTAACTCTGGCTTATTATTGAACAATGCAGAGAGTAAACTTCTGAACTTGTGTTGCCACTGTGCAATCTGGACTGCCCGTCATGAACTGACCAATCAAGCCGAAGAATTAATCACCCATTGAAAACCCTATGGATCACAAATGTCCAATGGGAATGGTGCAGGACTGCGCAATGTTTCATTCAGTTGTACATGAGGTATTCGTAAGCCAGTGGCCAACTCTAAGGCAGCTAACAACAACAAGAAAACACATTGGTGGCTCAGTAGTAGAAGTCTCATCTTCCATGTGTGAGGCCCAAGTTTTATTCCTGTCCACTTGACTGTCAGTGGTAAATTGTGTGTTCCTATGATGCTGAACAAGCTTTAGCAGAGCTTCTAGACTAAGACATTCTAGGAAGAAAAGCCTAGTGATCCACCTCTGAAAATCAGTCAGTGAAAACTCTACGGATCACAATGGTCTCATCTGCAACCAATCATGTGTAAGGTGCAAGATGACGTAGAAATTTCATTCCATTGTGTATGAGGTCACAATGAGTTGGAGGCTAACTCCATGGTAGCTAATAATAACAATAATAATGACATAATCAAGTGTTTTAAGCACTAATGAAAATGACTCCTCCTGCAATGGCTCTTTTTTCCTCACTTCACTCCTTTTTTGGCCCCATGGAGATTTCCCTACTTACAGTTGACACCTCACAAGTGATGAGGAATGTTGGCTCCTCACAAGTGGACTTAAGAACCACTATCCCCTAACATGGGATGAACATGAAGTAGAATGGGAAAGATTTGGGGTATATATCTGGTTGTTCATAATTAACAGATGGCCAGAGATATGGATCCACATGAATTCACGGACAATCACTAATGTTTAGCCTAGATGGTCAGGGCATTGGAAGGAGAGGACTAAAGAAATAATGACAACCGACACTGGAAAGGAGATAGTATAAATTATGGGAAGAGAGTGTAAGAGTGGCCATTGTTATGAATTGAATTGTGTCCCCCCCAAAATATGTGCTGTAAATCCTAACCTCTATGCCTGTGGTTATAATCCCATTTGGGATGGGCTGTCTTTGTGATATTGATGAGGCAGGATTAATGTAAAGTGTATTTTGAGTCAATCTCTTCTGAGATATAAAGGAAATTAGACAAGCAAGCAGAAGAAGGAGAGATGGGGTAAGATAAATGCCAAGATAAGTGGAGATCTCCAAGGAACCAAGAAGCAGAAATTGAAGAGACAAGGACATTCCTCCAGAGCCGACAGAGAGAGAAATCCTTGCCCTAGAGCCAGTGCTCTGAATTCAGACTTCTAGACTCCTAAACTGTAAGAAAATAAATTTCTATTTGTTAAAGCTATCTACTTGGTGTATTTCAGGTATAGCTGCACCAGATAACTAAGACAAGTTACAATCTGTAGGTCAGCATTCTGTTACCCCTTCACATGTAACTAAGCAATGTGGAAAGTATCTGATAAAATAACAAGAACCAGAACAAAGTATCACAATCTGATCAGAGTTGGTGACAGACACTCAATCACAAATGGGGGAATAGGGATGGGGTGAGGAGATAGATGCCTCTACTGAATTTACCAAAAGGAATCATACGTGTAAAATTTTCACATAAAACTGCAAATACATTAACGTAAATGGATTTACTTACTATAAGTTTTTAAAAGCTTAAAGTAAGGCATGTTTACTAGTGCTTTCTATGAAAAAATAAATCTCTTTTTGTGAAAGCCATCACCTTGTGGTATTTCTGTTATAGCAGCACTAGATAACTAAGACAGACACCAAAGGACAAGTCCTACAGAGGAGGCTCTTAATAATAAGGTGAATAATATCATTCAAACACTTTGATATCAATTAATCTCTCTTTAGATACCCTAGGGTTTCCTCAGTGGGATCATCAACAAAGTAATGACAGTGCCAAGGCTGCAACTGAAAAAATGCATGGGCTAACAAAATGGACTTCTGCACATCAACATTCATCTGGTACTACCAATGCTGAGTGTCTAAATTTCCAAAAGCAGACTTAAGCTAAGCCTCTCATAAGGCAAACTTTATTAGCACCTAGTAATAGGCTGATTACATTGGGCCCCTTCATCATGGAGGGTGTTGGAAACAATTCTCCACTGTGTTTCTACATGTCTTGTGACAACTTTTGTACAAGAATATCTTTTCAAGGATGTCACCATAAGAAACAGCCTTGGAAACTAGAACAAACTTTCTTCCTGACATTTTAATACAGATACATGTAATGTATATAATACAGATAAAGTCTTCTCTGGGCAAAGGCTGGACTGTTTGCTTACAGTACTGTTATGTTATTGGGGACTTCCTAACCTCAGTGTTCCTCACTTTTAACACAGACCTCTGTGTGTGCAGCATGCATCTTGATTCAGTCTTCATTGGACCTGTGGAACTTGAGGAGCAAAGGAACTCGATGAAAACATGAAGTCTATGCTTACTAATGTGACGTGAGTATCACCTGTCCAAATCCATTTGTGTTCATTGATTTCTCTTTGGCTGAATCTATGGAAGTGTTGCAAGCCAACTAGAATTTCCCTGCTGCTTAGGGACTGGTTGACTTCTTGACAGAGGATCAGTGATTTCTTCTCATTTGAATAAACTATCACACTGAATATGTTTCTTTTGGCCACAATGCTTCTTCTAGCACTAACCTTGAACTTACTGAATCCATCATTTACCATCATGGTTTTCTAGAATATTGCTTCTGTAAAAGTACAGCAAAATAATTGAGGGAACAGGCTCTCGCTCACATTTCTTAAATCAGATTAAATAGAACTAGTTGATTGAAAGTCCATTGCAAAACATATTCTGAAAATACATTCTAAAGACTCTATACCATCAAGCAATATATGAAACTATTTCTCAAATAGCCAGAATACACATGTCTGGAAACCAATTGGTTTTCTCTCACTATTACCCCAAAAAGACTTCCTTGTTAATTGATTATTTTCTTCTTAGAATTGTAGGACTTTGCTTGACTACCTAGGTCTGGTTTACCGAGGGATAAAAAAAAAAAAAATTCTACAAGGGTGTCATGGATTGAGTTGTGTCCCCCCAAAATATCTGTCAACTTGGCTAGATCATGATTCCCAGTATTGTATGACTATCTATCATTTTGTAATCTGAGGTAATTTCTCTATGTGTTGTAAATCCTATCAGTATTATGTAATAAGATGGATTAGTGGCAGTTATATTGATGAAATGTACATAGGGCGAAAAGCAGTGTTTGCACTGAGATGAAAATTAATTCCACCTAACCACTGAATAATTGAATCAAGGTAAAGAATGGGATTTTTTTGGAGGAAGATAACAGCTTCGTGTTTCACTGTGTAGGGTAAAAATTATAGAAGATTGAAGAAGGCTAACTAATGGATCAGAAAATCCAGCCCCTATCTTTAGCTGCCTGTTCAAAACGGAAAATCTGATGGGTGGAATGTGTTGTCAGCTTTTACCAAATAAAGATGGTGGAGAAAGAGTCCTCTCCATAACCAGGATTTTCTTTTAGTGCTATTCCTGACAGATGTAAGAAGTTGGGAAAGCTGTTTGCTGATCCATTTCCACCAGTATTCTTAAATAAGAAGCAAGCCTATTTCCCAATATCTTATTTATTACTAAGTTGATTTGACAGAAGTTTGGTTATGACTTTTTATTGGCCTGTTTGCATTATTTTAGGTTACTCCAGGATTGGACTGTGATATAAGGATTTGCATAAAATTAGTTTATTTGGAAGAGGTTTCCAGGAAACACAGGTAGGGGAGAAGAGAAATGAGAGGGGGAAAGAATAGAACCAGTATGGGGTGCCTTGTTAAGGAAGTTACCATGGTGAGCAACAGAAGATAATTCCTGCTTTGGAACTGTGGGGCTCAGTTTAGAGCATGCAACTCACTATTATTTCACTTGGAGGCAAAGGACCTGCGGGTATTTCTTCATCACCTTCCATCAATCACACATTGAGTACTGCTCCCAGAGGTGTGTTAATTTTTTAGCACTTCCAGCATGCACAGCAGGTTCCTCAGGTCGGAGGAAATCCTAAGGGAAAAAGTTACAGAGCTGGCATTTGGAAGTCAGTCTTGCGTGGATGAAAATGTAAAATTACTGACGGGACATGAGTAGGGCAGCAACATTTACCACAAATTTTATTTGCTTAGTGAAGCAACATTCATCAATACTAAGAAATACATTACATTTGGTTAATAATTCTGATCAGGACAAAATGAGGTTGTGTGCATGTGTGTCTTTGTGTGTATGTTTTGTTTTATCAAATATCATCATCACTGTCCTCATCTTCTATAGTGAGATAGTTGAAAAATAAGTATCAAAAATTTTCTCACATGAAAGTTGTAACCATATTTCAAGAGCAAGTTTATTATATTACGTGAAATAAACTCAACTAGATAATTACTGGGGGACATGCTCTGTACTGTTTAAGTGCTATAATGATTTCAATTTATTAATTCCATAAATTATTTCACATTTAAAGATCAAATAGTGCTGAATGCCTTAACTCAGAAGAGGTAGCAAATTAATTAGTCAGATAAATCAATTTACATTTATATATAACATTTTAAGATAAGAATTATTCTTTGAGAAAACCAGTCTGTAACATGGAACATATATCATTTCATGCATAAATATATTTACATTTTTAACACCTCACATTTTATACTATACTACAAAAGACAGCTATTTCTTCCATGTTGACTGTATCTTATAAACATATAAGATCTGTTAACAATGTTTTAAATATAGTGTATGTACATATCTGTCTACCTGCATTACACATGCAGATAGGCTGTGCCTCAAATTTCCAAGCAGCCGTAAGACTGCTAGGAATGAGACACATTGACTTACTGGCATCAGTCATTCTATGGGTGCTACGTTCATTGTGATCAAGCCAGACAGATGAAACACAGAGTGTTTGCAAAGTGAAATCCATTATTATTATATAGAAAGCAAACAGTAAACAATAGCAACAGATTCCCAAAAGAAGAACCACTTACCCCTCCACAAATTACTCATGTCCATTGTTAAGTTGCTGGGCAGCACTCTGTGGTACAGATCAGATGTCGGATGCTGTCTTCACATCACTCCTGATCCTGTGTACTACTATGCTGCTCGGGGGGCCTGCAAGCCTCCCAAAGCTTTGCTCTGCCATACTACCAGGTCTTGAGGGACTCTCCTTCTGCCATGTTACCTGAGCTCCTATTGGCGATGAGGAAGGTGGGGCGGTGGAGGCATGCAAACCCTGCATACAAATCCTTAGGCTTCTCTTGCCCTGTGCAAGCAAGAGTTACAACTCTTTTAGCTCCACTGGCAAGTCTCCTGCCCAGAGGCATCTGGTTCAGCCCTGCTATAGGAAGACCTCTGCCAGGATCCTCCAAGGCAACCCCTGTACTGGGCAAACTCAGGACACTGTCCTGCATGGACACATGTTACAACTCTTTTAGCTCTGCCCACAAGCCTCTTGCCCAGAGGCACTCATCTCTCATTACCTGGATTGATTAGCCCACTGCAGCCACCAGGCTCAGTGGGCCACCGAGCTCTCTTGCACTATTTCTCACTGTCTGGTGCCATCGTCAGTGTTACAATTGTTTCTTCTGTGTCTAGGAGGTTCTCAGGGCACGACCCTGGGTCCATAGTCCAAAGGATGCATTTGGCTCAAGTCTTCTTGATGGTAGTGAGGTTTAGGAGGAACCTGGAGAATTGGTCCTTGACCAGGGCTCCTTTGTAAGCCTACTCATTGTTAATTTCAAGGCGTAGTCCTCCCAGCAGGACCAGGAACTCATCAATCCCCTTGCTAGACCATAAGTCACTCAATTTGTGTGTTCTCGGCCAATCATTTTGTGTGAGTTACAAGACCATGACCAGAAAGGCCATATAAAAGTGAGTCTGTTCTACCTCCTAGTTCGTTACATACGGCCTGAGGTATTAAAAAGCTTGCAAGCAACCATCCAAGGCATGAGAATTGGTCTCTATTTGCCTGGAGCAAGAGAGGAAGAGCAAGAGTCAGGAATAGGAGGAGGATATAGAATGTGCAGCTAATTGCCTCCATGAACAACTGCCTCCTTTGCCATGAGACCAGACGAACTGGATAGTGCTTGGCTACCATTACTGAACTTATTGATCAAAGATTCTGTAAAGGAATCCTGATCAAAGGGAAAAAATGCAGAATGCAATTTCAAATTCTCATAGACTCCAGAATTTCTGGAGCCATGGGCTGGATAAACCTCTGAAAACATTGCCCTGAGATAATCTTTAAATCTTAAACCAAAAATATTCCCTGAAGTCTTCTTAAAACCAAACAATAATTTAGCTTAACTAGTAAAAACGGATCTGCCTTCAGCATTATTCTCTTTTAAGAACCATCTGTATGGGATCAAAGTGACAAGAGAAACTTGAAAGATTAAACAGGAACATTAGGGGAGAGTGAGTTTATGTTAATGCAGGAGGAACAATTCAGAAACGGAGAGTGAGAAAAATTGCACAACTTGAAGAATGCAATCAATGTCACTGAATTGTACATGCAAAACTGGTAGAATTGGTGTATGTTTTGCTGTGTATATTCTCAACAAAAACAAGAAATAAGTACAAATATAATAGTAAAATAAAAAAAATAAAGTGATTCATTCACTACACTGCATAGAGTATAAAAGTTAAATATTCTAGCCTAAATGAATCACATAACTTTAAACGTAATTAAATTTTGCAGAAAAGATTATTGAAAAAAATTACTTCCTTGAAAAAAATATTGAGTATCAATTACAATGAGGAAATAATAGCAGTAGTAAAACTGACAGGCTACAGTGTCAATTGACAGTGAATGCATCCTTTAAAATGCATTTGTTAATATAAATAAATATTAATATGATTGAGAAAGGCTTAATTACTATATAGATTATCCATAAAATTATGTTTTTTCTAAATGGTGTCTTTAATAATCAATATTTTAGCAATAATGTAGATATTAATGATTATATACAATAGACTGAGCTATGTATCCTTATGATTATTTCCTTTTCTATATATATATTTTTTTTATCTCAGATGTATTAACTTTAAATATAATAAAATTTTAGGTTAGTTATTGTCTTTTATAAAAATATGTCTGCTATTTATATTATTCTTTACTACTCAGTCCATTATTTGAAATGTAGTTTTTAACTAATAGAAATTAGTGACTAAAAAATGTATCATGGGTACCTAAATTTATTGAAATTGAAAACAAACCCCTTGACATTGAGTCGATTTCCAGCTCATAGCTATCCAGTAGGACAGAGTAGAGCTGGCCTATAGGGTTTCCAAGGAGTGACTGGTGTATTCAGACTGCTGACCTTTGGGCTAGCAGCTCTAGCTTTTAACTACTATGCCACCAGGGTTTCCATATGTAATATACATATATAAACCAAAACACCAAACCTGTTGCTGTGGAGTTGATTCTGATTCATAGCGACCCTAGAGGACAGAGTAAAACTGCCTCATAGGGTTTCTAAGGAACAACTGGTGAATTCGAACGACCAACCTTTTGGTTAGCAGCTGAGCTCTTAACCACTGCCTCACCAGGTTTCCATGTATACATATACATATATTAATTTATTTAATCGATATAATTAACAGGATCTTAAATGTGAAGGATATATAAAAATTGCAACGGAAATAATTAAAATAACTTAATGATGTCCAAAATGAAATTAAAATACTACATACTATTTAAAAAATAAATCTATCAGTATATGATAGAAGCCCTGCTGGCGCAGGGGTTAAAGAGTTCAGCCGCTAACAGAAAGTTCAGAAGTTCGAAACTACCAGAGGCTCCACGGGAAAAATATGTGACAGTCTGCTTCTGTAGAGATTTACAGCCTTGGAAACCCTATGAGCAGGAATCGACTCAACAACAGTGGGTTTTGGCTTTTTTTTAATCAGTACTGAAGAATGATGCATTAGTATTTAGCGTTAATATGTATATTTAAATCAAGTTTATTTACTTTGGAAGTATTTCTGATTTTTCACATACCTCCAATTTCTACACTGCTATAAATATTTTTACAAAAATATATTGGCTACAAAATTAGATGACTGAAAAAGAGATTTTTTTTTTTGACGTCACAATTGAAAAACCTTAATTAATTGCTCCAAAATGTGAAATGTGTCTTTCTGTAAATGAAATCTAAAATAAATTCTAAGGGAATAAAACTTAGCTCTTATGAAGTGCATTTTTATTCTTAATACATGTTATAATTGTGTCAATATCTCTCTTCCTGATAGTGATATCAGTAAGTGCATATTCCTTATATAAATTTATGATTAAATGTACTTTCACAAGACATTTAATCTTCTAGAAAAGTATTGCAAATAATTTAAATAAATGCAAATTAATTTAAAATAAACATATGTTTTTGAAGTGAGCATGGTTAACATTAAATTGTATATATATATGGAAGACCAAAGAAAAATTGGTGCATTTGAATTATGGTGTTGGTGAAAAATATTGACTATACCATTGACTGCCAGAAGAATGAACAAATCTGTCTTGGAAGAAGTACAGCCAGAATGCTCCATAGTAGTGATGATGATGAGATTTTGGACATGTTATTAGAAGAGACCAATCACTGGAGAGGAACATTATGCTTGGTAGGATAGAGGGTCAGCAAAAAAGAGGAGGACCCTCAATGAGATAGACTGACACAGTAGCTACAACAATGGGCTCAAACATACCAAAGATTGTGAGGATGGTACAAGAACAGGCAATATTTCAATCTATTATAGATATAGCCTATATGAGTCAGAATCTACTAAATGGCAATGAGTGATATTAATGACATAGTTTAATGATTTCCACATTCTTTTGAACGAACTTTCTTTGGAATGCGCACAAATATAGATCTCTTCCACTCAGTTAGCCAGTAGCTGTCTTCCAAATTTCTTGACATGGACAAGTGAGCGTCTCCAGTGCTGCATCTGCTTTCTTTTGAAACATCTCAACTGGTATTCTGTCAGTTCCTGGAGGCTTGATTTTCATCAGTTGCTTCAATGCAGTTTGGACTTTTTCCTTCAACACCACCAGTTCTTGCTCGTATGCTAGCTCCTGAAATTGTTGAATGTTGACCAATTCTTTTTGGTCCAGTGACTCTGTGTACTCTCTCCATCTTCTTTTTATGGTTCCTGTGTAGTTCAATATTTTGCCCATAGAATGCTTCAATATTGCAACTTGAGGCTTGAATTTTTTCTTCAGTTTTTTCAGCTTGAGAAATGTCGAGCGTGTTCTTCCCTTTTGTTTTTTGTTTTTCCAACAATAAGTCTTTGCACGTTTCATTTTTCATACCACCCTTTAAAATCTTCTGTTCAGATCTTTTACTTCATCATTTCTTTCATTTGCTTAAACTACTCTGCATTCAAGAGCAAGCTTCAGAGTGTTCTGACATCCATTTTGTTCTTTTCTTTCTTTCCTGTGTTTCCAATGAACTTTTGCTTTCTTCATGTATGCTGACCTCAATATCATCCCAAAACTCATTTAGCCTTTGGTCATATTCCAATCATCAATAATTATCCATGCTTCTTGATTGCATATTTTATCAATTTCAGATTACAGAAGTTGGTAAAAATCTTCAATTTCTTCATCTTTGGTTTTACTGGTTGGTGCATAAATTTGAATAATAGTTGTATTAACTGGTCTTCCTTTTAGGTCTGTGGATAATTTCCTAGCGCTGACAGCATTGTACTTCAGGATAGATCTTGAAATGTTCTTTTTGACAATGAATTTGATGCCATTGTAGTGAATTAGGCATACCCAGCATAGTAAATCATATGATTGCCCTATTCAAAATGGCCAATACCAGTCCATTTCAGCTCACTAATGCCTAGGATATTGATCTTCAAGCATTCCATTTCATTTTTGACTACTTTCAATTTTCCTAGATTCATATTTTGCACATTCCACATTCTGATTATTAATGGATATTTGTAGCTCTTTCTCTTCGTTTTGTGATATTTTTGTCCAAAGTTTTTCTAGGAGACTTTATTTGGCTTTGCATTACTTTTGTAGTTAATTTCCATCAAGTCTTTGACTTTCAAGAAGTAATATTATTGTAAGTTAATCATAGTCCACATTAAGTTTTATTGTCCGCAGATAAGTTTTTACTTTGCTGACTTGCTGAAAATGTTTGACCAAAGTATTTCAACAAAAAGGGTGGACTATATTGGACTTATGAAAAAGACTATGTAATTTAGACATGGATGCAATTATACAGAATTAAGATTTCGAGAACTCTTCTGTAGAAGCTGCTGGGTTCATGGACTGTGTGTGGCTGATACAGCATTGCATAGAACAGAAATTAGGTACCTAGGACTGAATGGACTAAAGGATTACTATGGGTTTTATATGAGAAAATTGCTGATGTTTTAATGTTTTATTTTCTAGATATAAGAAACTATTTTATTCCTTTCTCTGAAATTTTTTATACATATTTTACCTGCACTTTTAGACTGGTTCTTGTTATGCTATTTCTATGTGTTTATATATATATATATAAAATCAATTAACCCAGAGGAAAATTAAAAATATGAGAGGAATGTAAAATTGAGACCAGAAAAGAAACCTTAACAACATTAAACAGGAGAATTAGGAGATGAGAAAAAATCCTAAGCATAGAATATTTTATAGTTAGTTTAGTGTTATTAGTTACTGAAATACCTGGTTCTTCCACTGAAGGACATCATAAGACTGCAATTAGGTTTAGATATTATAACTCTTGAATTAGAAGTTTCTGTTGATAAACTTGGCAAAGTTATAAAGATCATAACCAAAGAAGTTCAATCTATAATTCTACAAATAGAATAGCACTAGATTTCCTGTTAAGTCTCCCAAGTAGAAGTTTTAGCCTTAATAGATGAACGTTGTTGTGTTTATATTAATAACACACAGTCTGAGGTTTTATGGAATGTATTTGCTGCTGAAGCACATGAAAAGCAGTTACTGATGTTGTTTATATATAAACAAACGCCTCATGGGACTTGTTTCCTTGATTCAGAGGCCTAAGGTCATGAGTTTGTGGGTCATTTCAGTCAATTTGCCTAATATTATTCCATCTCCCAGTTCATAATGTAGTGTCTGGGGACTTAAAGGCTTGCAAGCAGCCATCCAAGATGCAACAATTAGTCGCTGTTCGTCTGAGCAGCAGAAGAAAGGAGGACCCCAGACTAAGGAAATTAGGAGGAATAACCTTGCTGATAAGGCAGCCAAACGAGCTGTCTCTCAAATTGTTCCTGGAATTATGATAAATACAAACAGGGACTCCCCAAATTTACTTACTGAAAATTCCAACCTTCAATAATTGATTTTAGGAAAGCTTCTAAAACACCAGCAGTTGGTCTAGGTGGATGAGATTGAGAAATGGAAAAAGGCAGGATGTTATCAAGATTATATTAATAAATTATGGACTAGGCTTACTAAGAAAACAGTCTTTCCTAATATTACTAAAGTATTATCAATCTTTAATCTAATATTCTAAAGAGTTTCTTTCACAGTTGAGAGAAGCCTTCAATGAACAAAAATTGGCATCTTGAAGCATGCGTAACGTAGCTCCGGCCGACTACATATATTGGAAAAGACATCAGTTGAAGCATTCATTAGAATCCCATTGGAAAGGACCATATCTCGTTCTCCTTATTAACCTATGTGCTGCCAAATTAAAGCGAGTTAAGACTTGGACCCAGTTGTCCCAATTAAAGAAATTCAAGGAATTTCTATGGACTTGTCAAACCTCTAGAGAACTGAAAATCACTTTGAAACACGCAGAATGCCAGCAGCAAATGATATCTGAGGTAGACAGCTAGTCATAAGACCATGGAACAAGATTTCATGCAACCTGATGAAATATTTGGAACTTTGCTTTATAACCATAGCTATTCTTATGCTACTAGATTTATTGTATACCTGTGGTCTTACTTCCTAATAGTTTTGTTCACTATGAAAGTCCATTTAAGTCTTATTCTTTTCTAACAGTTTCTTCTGTTGCTTGAAGAGAAAATGCATTTATTAAATTAATCCTATCAGTAACTAGTGCCAGTAATTATAGCTCTAGATTTCCTTTTAACTCAACAAGGAAGAGTATCTGCTATTACTAATACCTCCTGCTGCTCTTGGATAAACACCTCCAGGGAGGTAGAGCAAGACCTTACAAAGATCTTTCAGAAGGCTACTTAGTTGCATTCAGTATCCCCTATGACCGTTCCTTTTTTTTGTTCTTGTTGATATATTTAGCTGGTTATCAGAGGGTATTGGTTCCTGGTTACACTCACTGGTATAAACCAGAATAGTTATCTTAATCATTATATGTATAATCAAATGTATTATGAAATGTTAATCTAATAAATGTAACTTTCCTGCAACTTCCCTCACTACAAAGATTATGTATTTTGAAGAAACCACATTTATAGAACAAACTGAGTAACTGATTTCACAACTTAAGTTAGCATTTTTTTTTTTTTTTAATATTTTATTGT
>NW_004444107.1:770552-791828 GCF_000243295.1 Trichechus manatus latirostris | reverse complement strand
GCTCACAGGCTTTTAAGACCCCAGACACTACTCACCAAGGTAGAATGTAGAGCATTATCTTTATAAGTAGTGTCATGCCAATTGAGTTAGATGTTCCCCGAGACCATGGTCCCCAGAGGAGTTAGCATTTTTGACTACCAACTTGTTACTCCAAATTTGGTCCTGTTTGCAACACTGACCCTGATGAAAGTCAACTCACCATGAAGATGACACCTATCAATAAGACAAGGTGAAGAAGAAAATTAACCCAATGACCTTAAGGTGTGGTACTCTCAATACTTGTTCCCTCAAGTTGTTCTTCCAAATTCAACCTTGTTTGCAGCACTGGCCCTGACTAAAGTCAACTCACCCTTAAAATGAGACCTATTGATATGGTAAGGTGAAGAAGAAAATTAACCCAATGACCTGAAGGTCTGACACATCCAATACATGGGCCTGCAACACCCAAGAAGTGCTTGCAGAAGGAAGGTAACTCCATTGTGGTTGCTCAGCAGCCCCAAGTGGAGGCTTGAACAAAAGGAAGAAATGTGCTAGCAAACCTTTAAAACTGAGGCACTTGGCATAAAAAAATAGCTGACATAAGGTCTGAATCAAAACTCCATTTTGCTACAAACTCCTGCTTTTTCATTCCTGGGAATATAACCTTGACCTCTTCCCATTCATGTGCATATGGCCCTGTGCCTCTGGCTGATTGGGACCAGAAGATCCTGGCCCCCTGTCAATCATCTTCTTTAACCAGCCTGGCTCTTGCCCAAGTCACCCTTAGTAGACAAGGGTAGCAGTCAGGAATGTGCTTGTAGAACAAGTTTGCTCAAGATGTTCCAAGAAGTTACTTGAAAATAGAATTGCTGATGACGTAGACACTTTGTGACCACGTGACCATAACACACTCCCTTTCCTCACTTTTACCATAAAAGCACACCTCTCCCTCCATGCTTTGGAGTCACTTTGTATTCTTTACAGGGTTGTTGCCCAATTTGCATTTTGTTTTATTCCCCAATAAATCTATTTATTTTTATTGTAACAGGGTGCAAGTTGTTACTCTTTGACAAAGCTTAGTGTATAATTTTTATCAGAACTTAAATTAGTATTCAGGACAAAACCATTTCAACAAAATGAAAGCATAATACATAGAAATGTGAAAAAACCATATACATTTCACTTCTTTAATATGTATATAAAACAAAAGAAAGGCAAAGTACCTTATATGTAGTTGACATCTAATGTTTTTTGTAGAACCTGTATTATTGAATAAAAATAATAATCAAGCATAAGCAAATTACTACAGGATTGTTGATAATTATAAATTATTTGATACTGTTTTACTGAAAGTAATTTCAAGGTACAGTAAAACACAATTTCTGAGTACTTCCACATCTAAATATATGCACATAATTGTGTGCACCAAGACACAGGATAAAACTATACAGAAATGTATTGTGGTAAAAAAAAAGAAATTCTAATAAATTATGCCCATTCATGTTTTCTTATTTTCCAAAAACTTGGCTTTAGGGCATGAGAGATCTCTTGGTAGTTCAGATGCTAATCCCTCTGTCTCCAGGGATTAGAAATGTCTCTAGTCAAGATCAATATAGGTGGTTAAAATGCAATATCCATACACTTGAATATGTTGTATTATATTGGGTTTTTACTATCATGCATACTCATGCATAGAGCAGAAGTAATTTTCAATGATTCCTGTAAGTGGAATGACAGATAAGAACCATTCCAAAGTCATTTCTAAATTATAGTGTTACAAATCTTATTTCCACTATAATGAAGCCAAATCTATTATTCACCACATTACTTTTTATACCAAAACCTTATTTCACTTGTCTTCTCTAACTCTTTAAACAATTTGGCTATATCATATATATTTTTTTTTAACATTTAGGCAAACTCCCATATTTATGTATTTCAGAAGCTATAAAATTAGATCAACTTACTTCAATTCTATAGGAGGAAAATGTGACTTCATACCTTACAGCTCCCATATATTTTGTGCTCATGAAATTGGAAGAACTAGTTTATAGCCTCTTATTTATGGCCCAAGGATAGCAAGTTTTTTTTTCCAGTTTCATACAAAGCTAAATTGCCCCTTTACATTAATAATGATTAGCAAAGTCTAGCATTATTTTTATAAAACATATCCTCAACCCATCCTAATGTTGAGGAATCCGATTAAAAAATACAAAAGCTATGTTTTACAATAGAGAATAAGTAGGATTCTAAAAATCTAGAATAAGACAGTGGTCAATCTGTTATTAATAAATCATATCATCTAATAAGTTATATATGGTTTATTACTTCTAAATCAGTAATGCTAGCTCCATTAATTAAGATTATTTTAAATATGTGATTCCACCCAATCCCCAAAGAAAGCATTATTAAACATGACTTTACTGTAAATTTAAAAAATTGCAATAAATACATTTACATTAATATATTTGTAGTTTTATGTGAAAATTTTGCACTTATGATTTCTTTTGGTAAATTCAGTAGAAGCATCTATCTCCCCACCCCATCCTCATTCCCACATTTGTGATTGAGGCTCTATCACCAACTCTGGTCAGATTGTGATACTTTGTTCTGGTTTTTGTTATTTTATCAGATACTTTGCACATTGCTTAGATAAATGTGAAGGGGTTATGGATGCTGATTTACAGATAGTCCCTTGTCTTAGTTATCTAGTGCTGCTATACCTGAAATACTCCAAATGAATGGCTGTAACAAATAGAAATTTATTTTTCACAGTTTAGGAGTCTAGAAGTCTGAATTCAGAGTGCTGGCTCTAGGGGAAGGATTTCTCCCTGTAGGCTCTGGAGAAGATTCCTAGTTGTTTCTTCAGTTATTGCTTTCTGATTCCTTGGAGATCTCCATATGTCTTGACATCTATCTTACTCCATCTCTCCTCTGCTCCCTTGTTTAATCTCCTTTATTATCTCAAAAGAGGTTGACTCAGGATACACCCTACATTAATCCTGTCTCATTAACATAATAAAGACAAGCAATTCCCAAATGAAATATAACCACAGGCATAGAGGTTAGGATTTAAAACACATATTTTTGGAGGGACATAATTCAATTCATAACATTCCACTCTTTAGCTCCCCAAAGTTCATGTCCTTGCCACATACAAAACACATTCACCCCATCACATCATCCCAAAAGTCTTAAATCAACTGCAAGTCCAAAATCTCATCTTCTGAATCATCTAAATTAAATATGGGTGAGACTTAAGGCATATTCCATCCTGGGGAAAAATTCCGCTTTATCTGTGAACATGTCAAATATAGACTATAAGTTGTCTGCTTCCAGAGTACAATGATGGGAGAGGCACAAGGTAGACATCTCCATCACAAATGGGAGGTAAAGAAGGGATAATGGACACCAAGCAAGTACAAGGCCCAGCAGAACAATTTACATTATCTCTCAAGGCTTGAAAATAACCCTCTATTCTCTGAGACCATCTGAACAATGGCCCTGCCCTCCAGACTCTAGGTGTTGGCCACTCAGCACTCCAGGTGGAGGCCCCTAGGCCCTGGGTTTCAGCTCTGCCTTTCAGGACCTCTGGGATGGCATCTCTCTTCTTTGGCTTTAGGCAACCCCATTCTCCTAATCCATATGAGTGGTGACCCTACAACCTCGGTTCCATTCTTCTGCCCCTTGGGCATGGCATCCCCACCCCCTCAGCTTTGGGAGATGGACCCATCCCCCTGCATATATTAAAGGCAGCCTCACACTCTGAAACTCAGCTGGAGAAGATAGACTCTTTGAAACACAGGAGGTTGCAGCCCCACCTTTTGAGGTTCAGGAAACTGTGGCCCCGTCCGTTGAAACAAAGAGGGACCTGCTTCCAGTGCTCCTTCCAACAGTTCTGCTTATCTCTGAGATGCTCCAGGGATGGTCCTTTTCTTCTCTTGGAGGACAACAGGTGTAGCTCCTTTGGTCTGCTTCCTGCCTGTAGAATTCCAAACGGCAGACAGCATTCTTTCCTTTTGTTCTTACTCTGTCCCCTTTGGTCTAAGCTGATGAATTGGCTGTGGTACTTGGTTAGATCCATTAGTCATAGGCTTAATCTCTGTAACAAAAGACTTTATAGCCATGTCCTTGGTGAACATTCTATGACACATGTCCTTAGTTTGTACAATAGAATTTTCCAAATCTTTAAGTTCTGTTTTCATTTTGCACAGTCCATTTTTAAGTCCATCTCTTTCCTCTCCCATTTTACTATAAGTTCCAAGGGAGACCATGTGACTCTTTTAAGATTTTGCTTAATAATCTCATCAGCCAGATATCCAAGTTCATCACTTACTAGTTCTACCTTCCACCAATCATTTGAACATAATTCAAACAAGTTCTTTGCCACTACACAAAAAGCATCATCCTTCCTCCATTGTCCAATCACATGTTCATCATTTCCTTTTAAAGTCTCACCAGAAGTACATTTATCAGCCACATTTCTAGCAACATTCTTTTGCTGGTGCCTTACATATTCCCTAAGATGATAGAGACTTTCTCAATAGCTCTCCACACTTCCTTCTGAGCCCTCACCAGAATTGCCTTTGACATCGATAATTCTACCAACAGTCTCTTCAAGGCAATCTAGGCTTTGACTATGAGGCATCTTAAAACTCTGCCAGCCTCTAACCATTACCCAATTCCAAAACCGCTTCCACATTTTAGGTATCTGTTAGAGCAGCACTCCCACTTCTTGGTATCAAATTCTAACTTAGCTATCTAGTGCTTCTATAACAGAAATACTACAAGCGGATGGCTTTAACAAACATAAGTTTATTATCTCACAGGTGAGGAAGCTAGAAGTCTGAATTCAGAGCGCCAGCTCTAGAGAAAGGCTTTCTTTCTCTGTCAGCTCCAAAAAAACGTCCTTGTCTCTTCAGTTTCTGCTTCCTGGTTTGTTAGAGATCTCCATGTTTCTTGGCATCTATCTTACCCCATCTTTCCTCTGCTCCCTTGTTTGTTGTTGTTGCTATGTGCTGTCGAGTTGGCTTCGACTCATAGCCACCCTATGTACAAGAGAATGAAACACTGCCTGGTCCTGCACCATCCTCACCATCGCTGTTACGTTTAAACTCATTATTGCAGCCACTGTGTCAATCCATCTTGCTTAATCTCTTTTATCTTAAAAGGGATTGACTCAAGACGAACCTTACGCTAATCCTGTCTCATTAACATAATAAAGACAACCCATTCTCAAATGGGATTATAACCACAGCCATAGGGGTTAGGATTTACAACATATATTTTTGGAGGGATGTAATTCAATCCATAACACCCCTCAAGTGACCTGATGAGTTTTATGACATTTGTGTTTCCAACCTCTATTCTAAACTATCGGCCTTTTTTTTTCCCCCATTGATGGACAAAAACATTTCACTGCAAAACTTTTATTATTATATCTAACAACCAACTTGGAATATATATATTTTTTATTTCCCAGAACACTCAGCTCTATGGAATTTGAGATTTTAATGATTAAGGGGAAGTAAATATAATAGACACATTACTTTTTTCCACTGAATTAAAGGTTTGGAGAATCACCTAACTATTTGGACTTGTGGGGATACCAAACAAATAGGCATACAAAAAAGTTGCAATGTTAACCATTGTGATTGCGCTGTGAAAATTATGGAATTGTGTTGCTTCTACAAGAAGTGTGTAAAAAAGTATATGAATGGAACCAAGAAAAGGTCAAGAGTCAATATTTCAAGTTATAAAAATTTGGGCTACAATAACTGAAAAGGTCCAGCCAATTGTTTATAGCATATGATGGTGTTAATAAATACATCACCTAGCCCATAGTCTTTTAAATATTGAGGAGGTGTCTTCACAAAGCAGAAAAAAATGAACATCATTTAACTACCTTGGATTTTCAGCTTCCAGCAGTAATTCAACTTTAACTCTTCTCTTTTTTGAAGAGGGATTGAGTGTGATTCTGATGTATGTGAAGTAACACAATGGTGTTAAGTAGGGGAATTGAATATTCAAACAAACAAATGAAATTGGTGAGTGTGTGTTGGGTGATGAGAGATGGAGTATAATGGCTATATGTTATTTTGTTTGGCCAATATGTCTTCCATATTTTAAAGATTTAAATTGTGTTTTTTCCTTTTTCCCTTTAATAAAATCCCCTTTCCATGTAGTTTTGATGAGACAGTCAATCAAAATGTCCTCTTTCTGTCTTGAGGTGGGGAAGAGAATCAAGGCATTTGATTGACTTAATGGGATGTTTAGATGAGTGATACAAAGAAAAAGTTTCAAGATGAAAAATTTTGGTGTATTATCCTGAAAATTCCCCAAAATTCTCAGACACTGGGAAATGTTCTGGTTCTTCTTCCTTTCAGGGGCCATCTGTAAACTTTATTTTTGCTTTTAAGCACACAATAACCTTTGTATGTGTTTATGTAAGTGTTTATTTGTGGGTGGTATTTCTTTTTAGAAAATGTTCTACAAAAATGTAGCATATACAATGTACACAATAATAATTATACAGCTTGTTAAATTTTCATGAAGTGAATAAATACATTTATGTACTCAGTTCCCTGTGTATTAACAGAAAATCCCCCAAACCCTCAAAGTGACTTTGGCTTCTTTTGCTCAACATTTTGTTTATAAAAGCTATTTTTTGTACAGGTCTGTTAAACTGTAACTGATTTTGTTGCTACCCGTTTTATTGATTATTGTGAAAATAAGATGAAGTCCTGTGTTAAAAAGCAAAGATGTCACTTGAAGGACTAAGGTATGCCTGACCCAAGCGATGGTGTTTTCAATTGTCTCATATGCATACAAAAGCTGGACGTTGAATAAAGAAGACAGAAGAAGAGTTGATGCCTTTGAATTATGGTGTTGGCAAAGAATATTGAATATACTATGGACTGCCAGAAGAATGAACAAATCTGTCTTGGAAGAAGTACAGTCAGAACGCTCCTTAGAAGTAAGGATGGTAAGACTTTGTCTCATATATTTTGGACATGTTATGAGGAGGGATAAGTCCCTGGAGAAGGACATCATGCTTGGTAAAGTAGAGGGTCAGTGAAAAAGAGGAAGACCCTCAACGAGATGGATTGACACAGTGGCTGCGACAATGGGCTCAAGCATAACAACGCTCTTGAGGATGGTGCATAGGGTTTTACATAGGGTTGCTATGAGTCGGAACTGACTCAATGGCACCTAACTACAAAAACAACAAGGCAGTCTCCCACTAATGGTTTTGTATTATATATGTTTTATATATTTTTAAACTGCCATTCAGTACATAAATATTTAAAATGTTGATAACTCTATGGCTAGACTTTCATGTCTATCATTATAAATATTTCCTTTATTGTTTTTTGCTTTATTAATCTGTGAACTATATATACAACAATATTCTTTTGAAAAAGTTTGCTTGTTATGTATTTTCCTATTATTTTAATTGCAACTTTTCTCAATTTATATATTTGCAGTATTTCTTATAGATACTATTTTTGAATTTTTAATCCATTTAAAATACAAACCTTTTAAATTATGTATTTAATCCATTTAATATAACTTATTCACTGACAATTTTGTGTTTACATTTTGCATATAACTTTAGTATTTTAATTTAACATTCTATTCATGTTCCTTTTTCTCTCCTTTAGTACTTTTATTTTGATTAGAAGGATATTTATTTGTTATTAATATTTTTTTTTCATTAACTACTTTCTGTGATTATCTTGGAGGACAGCGTGCATTCTTGACTGTTACACAATCATACAAATAATTACTTTTACTATTTTCCTTATATCATTAAAACTCTATGTCACTATAACTCACCCCTTCTTTCAGTTTGTATCATCATTCCCATATGGTTTGTTTTTACATATATTTCAGCCATAACATATTCATTTTTCACTTGTTCTTTTTTTCCTTCATTTCTCTTTCCTTCTGCAATCATTTTACTTCCTAAAAAACTCCTTTTAGCCTTCTGTTCATGTTACTGTTTGTAACTGATTGCTTCATATTTTGTTTGTATGAAATCATTATTATTTTACCTTTAGTTTTAAGAGATTTTTAAAGAGTATAGAAATCATTTTCTTTGAGAATTTTAAAGATGTTGTGCTATTTTCTTCATATTAACACATTTTCTATTGAGATATCATCTAAAAGTCTTATTGTTGCTTTTTAGAAGGTATTGTACATTGTTTCTCTACAGCTTTATGATTTTTCTCTGACTGATACGATTGGTCTAAGCAATTTCACTAAGTGCTTAAGAAAAAAACAAAAACAACATTGCCATCAAGTCAATTCTGACTCACAGTGATCCTATAGGACAGAGTAGAACTGCTTGTTTCCAAGGAGAGGCTGGTGTATTCCAACTGCCAAACTTTTGCTTAGCAGCTGAGCTCTTAACTATTCGCCACCAGGGCTCCACTAAAGGTGTAGGTGTGGGTTATTTTATATATATATATATATATATTATTTCAGCTTGGAAAATCATTACTTCAAGTAAGACTTTTACATATTCTTTCTGTTTCTGTTGTGTGTGTGATTCTAATTACATTTGTGATAGAATTCTTTATCATATTTCACTTCTATTATGTTCTATTTTTTATTCTTAATTTTTTCCTCTCTTCCTTTTAGTTTGAATATTGCCAGCTACCTGAATTCTAGTTTACTAATCCTGTGACTCACTACCCCTAACCCCACATACTGAGTTCTTCAACTTCAGTTCTTCAGTTTTCAGCGGAGGTTTTTTTTTTTTTTTGGTCATTATTATTTTCTAGAGTCAATTCTCTGGTGAATATTTTTCCCTATATTCTCTTAAATCTATTAATAAAATTATATAAGGTTCTGATCTGCTTATGTGAATTTCTGCATCAATTTTTGGTGTATTTCTATTATCAGTTTCTATTTCAGTTGTATTATCTTCTTTCTTGTCATGCCTAGTGGGTTTTGATTGAACACTTGAACAATATGTATCATGTATTTAAAAAAAAAAAAGAAAGTTATGGATCCAAGTGATGATACTTTCTCCAGAAATAATTGTCACTGTCTTCTAACAGAAACACTGGATGATTTTTAACTTAATTGAATTAAGTACTGAGCTGATTTACAGCTAGACTCTAGTTTTATGTATACTTCTTCCTAATGTTTAACCCTGTAAGATTTTTGACTTACTTCTTGGCATATTTATTCTAACACCTCCTCCATCACATTGCAAATGTTAAACTTAGTTTATATTCTTCTTTACACAGGCTCTGGGCCTATCCCAGGATCAGAAATCCCTCAGAAAAGCAACTTCAGAACATAATTTTACCTCTGTATAGTTATCTCCTCTGTAGAATATTAGCCTTCTCTTCTTTATTGCTTTAGAAACTCTCCAATGTCTTTAAACATATTTTCGAATGTTACTATTGTATTTTTACAAATACAATAAGATTTGGTTTGTCATTTCCCCATACATGAGAGATTGATTGACACTTCTAAAATGTTTGCTAATAATATTATCCAATGTCTACTGATAACCTATTGTCTAAGGAGCCTTGGTGGCCCAAACATTAAGTATTTGGCTGCTAACAGGCTGACAGTTCAACACCCCCAGCAGATCCTTGGGAGAAAGACCTGGAAATCTGCTCCTGTAAAGATTACAGCCTAGAAAACCCTATGGGGCACTTTTACTCTGTCTCATGGGGGTACCTATGAGTCGAAATTGACTTGAAGACACCAAACAACAATAAAAATAATATTGTCCAATGTTTACTGAAAATTATTGTTTGAATATGCAAATAGTAGTATTTAATACTTACAAACACTTATTATCTCTGTGAGGAAACTAGATCTTGGAGAAACTAAATAACTTCCCTAAAGTTTGATTGCCCTAAAACTGCAGAATCAGAATTTGAGGAAGAATATTCTCATATTTTTTTTCCACTGAAGTATTTTGAACAAACAAGGAAAGAGTTAAGATGAGTTTGAATTCCATATCCAATCCAACTACTATTATTAAATCATTGTCCCTAGAAGTGGTGTTTCATGTCACTAAGCATCTGGTTCGCTTTCCAAACAATGTACCTTATAATATTTATTTCACAGAAATATCATTTAACACAGTACTGAGTACTATGATGGTTAATTTTATGTGTCAGCTTGTCTACGATATGGTGCCCAGTTGTTTGATGAAACACTAGTCTAGAAGTTGCTATGAAGGTATTGTCATGTGTTAATGTTTAAATCAGTTGAACTAAAGTAAAACAAATTACTTTGCATATTGCAGGAGAGCCTCATTCAATCAGTTGAAGCCCTTACAGCAAAAACTAAGGTTTACTGAGGAACAACGAATCTGCCTCAAGACTTTAAATTGATATCCTGCCAGAGTTTCTAGCCTGCCTCCTGAGCTAAGGACTTCAGGCACAGACTGGCAGAGTTTCCAGCCAATCCCCTAGCGTGCATATTTCGGACTTGCCAGCCCCACACAATCATATAAGCTGATTCCTTACAATAAATCTCTCTGTCCATAAATAGGTAGATAAAGACAAAGAGATACATTATTGGTCTGTTTCTCTGGAGAACCTTGATTAAACAGGCACTATGTGAACATTATATTGTATTTTATTTTTAATCACATTAAAATATTCTAGAAATAACATCTAGATTATTTTCCTTTTGCAGTGTTCATGTGTGAAAAGCACCAGAATTGTCTTTTACATGAGAGAAAATAATTTTATGCCTCTAACAATTTTGTGGATGGCAATGAAAAAAATAAGTAAGCCTCAAAAAAGAAAAATTCTTCTTTTTTTGCCTTTTATTTACACTAATATTTTGATTTTTAAAAAATTTTTCTTAAAGTTATGCTTTATATTTAAGCTAGTTTCCTGAATTGATCCTTGCTTAATAAAACTGGACAGTTTTTTTTTTTAAATAAAATAATGTGTTAGAAATTCATTCTTATAATACATACCTTTTCTTCCTTTGCTATAATAAAAAATACATTTAAGAAAATAGTGTTTTTCACCCTCTCTATTTCTCATTCTTAATATTGCAATTATTGCAATACCAAAAAACCTTTCTAAATGCAAATTTATTCTCTATTTGTCTATTCTGAGTTACCATCCCTTTCTTCCTCTGCCAAAAAAAAGAAGTTTCTAATTTCCCCATATATATATAATAAGCATCTAATTTGATGAGGATAACCCTCAAGAATGTTTTAAATCCTTTCTCAACAGTTTTTTTTCTTTATTAATATATTACATTAGTAAGATATATTTGTCAAAAATAACAAACCAGTATTGATACATTATTATAACTAAAGTCCATACTTTTTTCATAATTCTTTAATTTTTATCTAATAATCTTTTTCTCTTCTAAGATCCCATCGAGATACCAAATTACATTCAATCATCATGTATCCTTAAACTCCTCTTTGCTATGACAGTCTTTTAGACTTTCCTTGTTTTTGATGACTTTGAGACTTTTGAGGAGTGCTGGTCAGATATTTTACAGACTGTCCTCAATTGAAATTTGTCTGATTTTCATCTCATGATATGGGTTTTGAGAAGACCACAGAGATAAATGCCATTTTCATCATGTTTTATAAAGGGTATATACCCTCAACATGACTAGGCACTCTATTGATTTTCACCATAATCAGCTGGCTGAGGTTATGTTTGTCAGGTTTCTCCACTATAAAGTTACACTCTCCTATTTTCTACTCCTATGTTGTGTTCTTTTGAAGAAAGCATTATGTGCAGCTCACACTTAGGGTTTGGAGTTATTCTCCATCTTCTAGAGGTCAAAGTGTCTACATAAACTATTTGGAACTTATCTACATAGATTCATCTATTTTCCCCATTTATTTAATATTTATTTATATCACTATGGACTCATAAACATTTATTTTCTACTTTGCTTGGTAATCCAATATTATTGGAATATTCAATTTATTGAATCCAATACAATTCAAATATTTTGGTGCTCAAATTGTTCCAGCTTTGGTCTTTGGGTGCTCTTTCGGTTGGTTCCTGGATCCCTTTGACAAACCCCATCTCTGTGTTTTTACTGAACGCTCTTTTACTTCTTGGCACTACAAGATGATTCAGGCTCGTCATATATTTTTGTCATGCTCCTAGAATCAGTCATTTCTCCAAAGATCTCCAGTTCCTTTTATTGGAAAACGTATTAGAAATGAAAAACAGGGTGCTTTACACATGAATTAATTTAGGAAATTTAACTAATTTTCATTCAACTCTAATTCAGTGCCACATCAATCATTCTAGCCTTTATTTTGCTTCTCCAAAACTTCTGTTCCAATAATGAGAAACCTGGTGCCCACAAACTGCCATTCGTTTACTTGATTAATCATTTTCAGTATACTTGTATAGTAGTTTCAGAATTGTTAACCTGTACCCCTCTGGAAAACAACTTTACCAAATAGATTACATTGCTTATGTAGAGCTCCTTTTGCCTCCTGTTTATAGTCTCCATTCATTTCCAAAGTTACTTAAATTAGTACCTTCTTCTCTACCCCATTTATAAGTTCATTTTATACATTTGTAATACAGTTTGATTCTTTTGTCCAATTCTGAACTTCATCCTGGTACCTCCCGACATCTTAAATGATTTTATTTTTTTTTAGCTTTTATTAACATTCACTCTCTGTGTTGTAAAGTTTTCTAGATTTGGACAAAAGAACAGTTTACTGTATCCCCCATTACACTAGTAAACAGAATAGTAGATTCACTCAAAAAAAAAAAAAAAAAAAAAGATCGTCTGTTTCATCTAGTCAACTCTCCTTTTTTGGCAAACTTCCCTCTGTCAACCACTGATCCTATTATTGTCTCTACAGCCCTCCCACCTAGAATGTCATATAAATGGAGTTATGCAGCACAGTCTTTTTAGACTGGCTTCTTTAAATTGGAATCCCTGGTGGCGTAGTGGTTAGGCACTATGGCTGCTAACCAAAAGCTCGGCAGTTCAAATCTACCTAGACTCTCCTTGGAAACTGCATCGGCCAATTCTGTTCTGTCGTAAAGGGTCGGTATGAGACGGAATTGATTCAACAGCAGTGGGTTTGGTTTGGTTTTTTGGTTTCTTTAAATGAGCAGTATGCGTTTGAGATTCGCCATTGTTTTTGCATGGCTAGATAGCTCATGGAAACCCCGGTGGTATAGTGGTTAAGAGCTACCGCTGCTAAACAAAAGGTCTGCAGTTTGAATCCATCAGGCGGTCCTTAGAAACCCGATAGGTGCTTCGACTCTGTCCTATAGGGTCGCTATATATATTCCTATGTTGGAATCGACTCCACTGCAACGGTTTTTTTTTTTTTTTTTTTCTAGATAGCTCATGGAGTCTTGGTGGCTCTGTGGTTAAGAGTTCGGCTGCTAACCAAAAAGTTGGCAGTTTGAATCCACCAGCCACTACTTGGAAACCCTATATGGCAGTTCTATTTTGTCCTATAGGATCAGTATAGGGTCTTGATGAGACGGAATCAACTCTATGGCAACAGGTTTGGTCTTTTTTTTTTTTTAAGATAGCCCATATTTTTATCACTGAATAATATTCCATATTATAGACATACCACAGTTTGTTTATCCATTCAACTGTAGAGGACATCTTTGTTGCTTCCATTTTTTCACAATAATGTGCAGGCTTCTGTGTAGACATAAGTTTTGAAATTAGTTGGGCTATTGCCTAGGTGTACAATTCATGGCTTATATGGTAAGACTTTGTTTAGCTATGTGTGAAATGGCCAAACCGACTTCCAAAGTGCACATACAATTTAGCATTCCTACATCACTAAATGAACATTCTTCTTTCTCCACATCCTCATTATACAACTGTAATTGCCATTTTTATTAGTTCGTTTGTTTTTGTTTTGTTGTTATTTAACGTTCTCGTAGGTGTGTAGTGATATATCAATGTTGTTTTAAATTTGGATTTCTCTAGTGACAGATAATGTTAAGCTTATCGTCATATACTAATTTGCCATCTCTATTTTCTTTGGTGAGTTTTCTCTTCAAATTTTTTCCCAGTTTTAAATAGAGACTTTTATTTTTTATTGTGGAATTCTAATAGTCCTTTGTATATTTTGGATATGTGTTCTTTATCATATGTGTGATCCGAAGACATTTTCTCCAAGACTATGACTTGTCTTTTCATTCTTCAACAACGTCTTTAAAAGAGTAAATATTTTTAATAAGTTCCATCTTAATTGATTTTTATTGGAGCATGCCTTGCTTGTTAATCTAAAAACAGTACCAAATTAATAATTTTCATTTAACATTCAGGTCTAGGATCCATTTTGAGTTAATATATGTGAAATATATAAAGAATGTATCCTAATTATTTTTTTCTTTTTTAATTTTGTATGCTGATCTCCAATTATTTTTTAAGAACCATGTGTTGAAAAAAGTATTCTGTCTCCATAAAATTACCTTTTTTCCTTTGTTGATAATCTGTAGCTTGATTTGTGTTGGTCACTATTCTGTTGCATTGATCTGTGTGTTTATTTTTATTCCAGTATTATATGGTCTTGATTATCACAATTTTGTAGTAAGCCTTGATATTGGGAATGTGAGTCCAACCCTATTTTCTTCTTGGCTATTCTTGTTGTTGGGTGCCATTGAGTCAATTCTGACTCGTAGCAACCCCAGACACAACAGGATGAAACACTGCCTTGTCCTTCACCCATCCTCACAATCTTTGCTATGTTTGAGCCCATTGTTGCAGGCACTGTGCCAATCCATCTCATTGAGGGTCTGCCTCTTTTTCATTGACCCTCTACCTTACCAAGCATGATGTGCTTTTCCATGCACTGATCCCTGCTCGTAACATGTTCAAAGTAAGCAAAATGAAGTTTTGCTGTCCTCGTTTCTAGGGAGCATTCTGACTGTACTTCTTCCAAGACAGATTTGTTTGTTCTTTTGGCAGCCCATCGTATATTCAATATTCTCGCTGACACCATAATAAAAAGATATCAATTCTTCTTCTGTCTTCCTTATTCATTCTCCAGCTTTTGCATGCATATGAGGCAATTGAAAATACTATGGCTTGAGTCAGGCACACCTTAGTCCTCATAGTGACATCTTTGCTTTTCAGCATTTTAAAGAGGACTTTTGCAGCAGTCTTGCCAAACGCAATAAGTCATTTTATTTCTTCACTGCTGCTTCCATGGACATTGATTGTAGATCCAAGTAATAGGAAATCCTTGACAATTTCAATCTTTTCTCTGTTAATCGTGACTTTGTTTATTGGTCCAGTTGTGAGGATTTTTATTTTATTTATGTTGAGGTGTAATCCATACTGAAAGCTATAGTCTTTGATCTTCATCAGTAAGTACTTGAAGTCTTCACTTACAGCAAGAAAATTGTGTCATCTGCATATTTCAGGTTGTTAATGAGTCTTTCTCCATTCTTGTTGCCGTGTTGACTATTCTAGGTTCTTTAATTCTCCAAATTAATTTCAGAATCAGTTTGATAATATCTACAAAATAGCTTGCTGGGATTTTAATTGTGATTTCATTGGATTTATTGACCAAATTGTAAAGAATTGCCATGTTAAAAATATTATCTTCCATTCTATGAACATGGACTATATCTCCATTTTTTTAGATTTTCTATTTCTTTCTTTAATTATTTGTAGTTATTTGAGCTTTCTTCATACACGTCCTGTGCATACTTTTTAGATTTATACCTAAGTACTGATTTTTTGCTGCAATTTAATTTTTTTAATTTTAAATTCAGTAGTTCATTGCTTATATATAGGAAAATATAATATCATATAAATATATATAATTGTTAGAATATATATAATATAATATATATAATTGTTTAGTATATATAAACAATTTGCTTTCGTATTCTAATTCGTAGAATATCCAGTAATGTTGATAAACATACTTGCTTATTAATTCTAGGAGGGTGTTTTTGTGTGTGTAGATTCTTTGAGGTTTTTTTAATATAATTCTTGTGCATCTATAAAAAATGTTTTATATTTTCCTGTCCAATCTGTACAAACTAGCTAGGGCTTCTAGTGTTATGTTGAATAGGAGGGGTGAGAAGAAATCATTACCTTTTTCCCAGTCTCAGGGGGAAACAGTCTAGTTACCCACTATCATGTAGGATGTTACATATAGATTTTTTGCAGATGTTCTTAAGCAAGTTGAGGAAGTTCATCTTTAGTTTGCAAAGAGTTTTTATTATGAAGTGGTATTCAATTTGTTTATAATCAGTTGAGATGGCCTTTTTGCCTGTTGATGTGGTTAGTCATTTTGATTAATTTTCTAATGTTGAAATAGCCTTACATACTTGGAATAAATCTCACTTTGTCATGGACTGCAATCCTTCTTATACATTGTTAGATTAAAACAGTGATATTTTGTTGAGAATTTTTGCAACTATGAGATACTGTTTTATATTTTTCTTTTGTTAAAATTTCATTTTCTGTTTTGGTACAAAGATAACCCTGTTCTCATTAAATGGTATAAGAAGCTTTCCCTTTGTATCCATTTTCTGAAAAACGTTCTAGAGAATTGACATTAACTCATTCTTAAATATTTGATAGAACTTACTAGTAAAACAATCTGAGCTTGGTGCTTTTTTTGTTTTTTTTTGAAAAGTAATTAATAGTTGATTCAATTCCTTTAATAGATAACGGCTATTCAAATTATCTTCTTCTCCTTATGTGAGTTTTGATAGTTATGCCTTTCAAGGAATAGGTTCATTTCATCTAAATTATCAAATTTTGGGGCATGAAGTTATTAGTAATAGTCCCTCAAATTTCAATTTTGTAAATAGGTAAAGCTGACTTCTCTTTTATTTCTGATACTGGTAATGGGTGTTGTCTCCTTTCTTTTTTTCCTTGGTTAGCCTAGTTGTTGTTAGTTTTCATCAAAGTTATCTTGGCTAAAGTTTTGTTAATTTTGTTGATATTTTCAACAACTAGCTTTAGTTTTTGTTAATGTTCTTTATTGGTCTCCTATTTTCAATGTTATTGATGTATGCTTTATTTGGAGCCCTAGAGGTGCAGTTAAGAGCTTGGCTGCTAACCAAAAGGTCTGCAGTTTGAACCCACCAGCAACTCCTTGGAAACCCTGTGGGGCAGTTCTACTCTATTCTACAGGGTCACTATAAGTCAAAGTCAACTCGATGGCAATGGGTTTTTTGGGTACTTTATTTATGTATGTATTTATTTATTCGCCTGATTGTTTTAGATTTAATTAGTTTTTCTTCCTCTTGTTTCCTTAGGTAGAAGTTTAGGTTATTGATTTTAGATTTTCTTTTCCATTATAGATATTTAATGTCATAAATTTCCTCTAAGCATGGGTTTAAATTCTTCCTACACATTATGATAAGTTGAACTGTAATTTTTATTTAGTTAAAATAGTTTTTAATTACTTAAGTCTTATTCTTTGAAACATCGGATATTGAGAATTGTGTTAATTTCCAAATATTTGGGTTTATCCCAACTATCTTTCAGTTATTGATTTATAGATTTTTTTTCCACTGTGGTTGGAGAACATAGTTTAGATGAATTCTGTTCTTTTTAAGTATGCATCATATGATCAGATGTGATCTATCTTGGTGAATGTACCATGTGATCTTGAAAAGAATGTATATTTTACTGTTGCTGAGTTGAGTAGTCTTTAAAAGTCAGTTAGATCAAGTTGATTGATAGTGCCTTTTAGGTCATGTATTCCGTTACAGATTTTCTGTCTGTGTGATCTATTAGTTACTGAAACAGGAGGATTGACCTCCCCAAATGTAATACTGGATTTATCCATTTCTCCTTTAATTTATATCAGTTTATGTTTCAGGTATTTTGACATTGTTTAGTTAGGTGCATAAACATGTAAAATTTTTATGTCTTCTGGGACAGTTGAACCTTTATCATTATGTAACTCCCCACCCTTTCTTCCTGATAAACTATTTTAAAGTTTGCTTTATCTGAAATTAATACTGCCCCTCAAAGTTTTTTGTTTTTTGTTTTTTTTTTTGATTAGTGTTAGCATGGTGTATCATTCTCAATCCTTTTAGCTTTAACTTATCAGAATCTTTATATTTAAAGTGAGTTCCTTATTAAAAACACACAATTCCTTGAAATTTTTCCACTTATACAATCTCTGAATTTATTGGGTACATTTAGACTATTTACATCTAAATTGATTATTGATATATTTTGAATTAATATTTGCTATCTTTATGACCCACCACACATCTGTCATACTGTGGTGGTTTGTGCATTGCTGTGATGCAGGAAGCTATGCCAATGGTATTTCAAATACTAGTACGGTCACCCATAATGGATAGGTTTCAGGGAGCTTCCAGACAAGACAGACTAAGAGGAAAGACTTGGCAATCTACTTCTAAAAATGATGTCGAGTGAAAACCTTACAGATAGCAGTGGAACATTGTCTGAAAAATGAGCCCCTTAGGTTAGAAGGCATTCAAAATACAATGGGGGAAGAGCTACCTCCTCAAAGTAGAGTCAACTTTAGTAACGTGGATGGAATAAAGCTTTTGGGACCTCCATTTACTGTTGTGGCACAACACAAAATAAGAAGAAATAGCAGCAAACATCCATTACAAATCAGAAAGTGAAATGTACAAAATATGAATCTAGAAAAAAATGCAAGTGTTCAAAAATGAAATGGAACTTTGAATATAGCTATTCCAGGCATTAGTGAGCTGTTGGTCATTTTGAATCAGACGATGGTAATGTCTACTATGCCTGGAATGACAAATTGAAGAGGAACAGCATCATATTTATAGTCAAAAAGAACATTTCAAGATCTATGCTGAAATACAATGCTATCAGTGATAGAATAATATCCATATGCTTACAAGGAAGACCACTTAATAAGATGATTACTCAAATTTATACATCAACCACTAATTCCAAAGATGAAGAAATTGAAGATTTTTACCAACTTCTGCAGTTTGAAATGGATCAAACATGCAATCAAGATGCATTCATAATAACAGGTGATTGGAATGTGAATGTTGGCAATAATGTAGAGGATCTATAGTTGGAAAATATGGCCTCTATGATAGAAACAATGCTGGAGATCACATAATAGAATTCTGCAAACCAACAACTTGTTTATTCGAAGTACTTTTTTCAACAACGTAAGTGGCAACTATACATATGGACCTTGCCAGATGGAATACATAGGAATAAAATTGAGTACATCAGTGGAAAAAGGCAATAGAGAAGTTCAATATCATCAGTCAGAACAAGGTCAGGGGCTGACTGCAGAACAGACCATTAATTGCTCATATGCAAGTTCAAGCTAAAGCTGAAGAAAATTAGAACAAGTCCATGAGAACCAAAGTACAATCTTGAGTATATCCCACCTGAATTTGGCGACCATTTCAATAATAGATTTGATGCATTGAACACTAATGACAGGACCAGATGAGCTGCAGGATGACATCAAGGACATCATTCATGAAGAAAGCAAAAGGTCATTGAAAAGAAAAGAAAGGAAAGATCAAAATAGATGTCAAAAGAGACCCTCAAAGTTGCTCTTGAACACCAAATATCTAAATCAAATGGAAGAAATGATGAAGTAAAAGAGATGAACAGAAAATTTCAAAGGGCAATTCAAGAAGACAAAGCAAACTATTTTATTGAAATGTGCAACGACCTGGAGATAGAAAATCTAAAGGGAAGGACACACTCGGCATTTCTCAAACTGAAAGAACTGAAGAAAAAATTCAAGCCTCAAGTTTCAATATTGAAGGATTCTATGGGAAAAATACCAACCAGCACAGGAAGCATCAAAAGAGGGTGGAAGGAATACACAGGCACTGTACTAAAAAGAATTGGTCTACATTCAACCATTTCACAAGGTAGCATATGAACAAGAACCAATGGCACTGAAGGAAGAGGTCCAAGCTGTATTGAAGGAATTGGCGAAAAACAAGACTCCAGGAACTGACAGAATTCCAAATGAGATGTTTCAACAAACAGATGCAGCCCTGGAAGTGTTCACTTGTCTATGCCAAGATATTTAAAAGACCGCTACTTGGCCAACTGACTGGAAGAGATCCATATTTGTACACTTTCCAAAGAAAGGAGATCCAACAGAATGCAGAATTTATTAAACAATATCATAAGCAAGTAACATTTTGCTGAAGATCATTCAAAAGGGATTGCAGAGTCTTACAGCAACATGGTGCTCTAGGCACAACTACCACGCCATTCCTCCACAGCAAAGATCTGAAAAACTAAACCAAACAGAGAAAACAGCAATCCTGAAATACTAAACATCAAATGAAGAGATTAAGAACTCAGCCAAGCACCAAATGAAATAAGAAACTGACAGAGAACAGAGAGTGAGGAGACGTACATGGAGAGGTCCCCTATCAGCTAATGTAGCACAGATCCGCCATCCTGGGCTCCTGTCAGAGACCAGCAAATAGGAGGTACGAGAAAGCAGCTTCACAGAGCTTCCAGCAGGAGACAGAACCAGTAGTAACTGGCAATATATGCTTTCCCACCCCCACCTGTCTTCACCCCCACTCGACCTCTTCTGCTTCCAGAGGCCACAGTCTTTTAGCCAGGAAGCACCAGCTGCTTGGATTCCACCCACCCTCACTGGCTGACTCCCTGAGTGCCATTTGCTGGCTGCTGGTGTTGCTTTTTTCCATTTCTTTTGATTTCTTCTTTACCTCTCACCACTTCCCCTCCTTTTGCTCAAATACCCGGCTCCATGCACCACCTTTGCTTCTTCCTGAGGACCTGTGGAGCTCCGCTCGAGTGTGGAACTGCTTCCCGGTCCGTGCTGCGACACTGGTGGGATCCCGGGGCTTTTTTCTGTTTGTTTGTTTTCAATTGTTTGTTTGTTTTCTTTTTCTTTTCTTGAGTTGGGAGCCCATTCTGGCTGGGCAGGGCTGCACAGCTTGGGACCTACCCCCTCAGCTTGCGCAGATGCCCAGAGGTATCTCTGAGGACTTTTTTTTTTGTGTGTGTTTTTCTTTTTTTTTTTCTGTTTTTTGGGGAAGTTTTCTTATTCTTTTTTTAAATTTGTTTTCTTTTCCCTCTTGTTCCTTTTTTGTCTTTCTTCATTTACTCAGTTTCTCATCTCTGTATACCTTCCTTCTCTTCCTGTCCCTTGGATACCTGGCACTGAATACCTCTATACCTCCTAGCCAGGCTGTACTTCAACACCTGGGAACAACTTCCCCAGACCTCGTAGCCACACCGGTGGGATCCCTGGGAGCTTTGCTGTTCTTTTTTCTTTCTATTTTTTATTTATTCATTCTTTTCTTTTTTTTCTTCCTCTTCCCCTTT
>NW_004444107.1:768368-770452 GCF_000243295.1 Trichechus manatus latirostris | reverse complement strand
GCACCATGCGCTTAACATCACACCACCAAGCAGCACAGGCACGGCCTACCAGAACCTACCTTGCACTGATTACCAACCCTCCCTGTGGCTGTAGTAAGTGCCACAAACAACCCATCCCAGCAACTCCTCTTCAGCTAGACCTGCCTTGCTGTACCATATCTGAGCAACTGACCCTGCCAATTGGAGAAGGAGGCAAAAAGTATCATGCTCACAGACGAACGAACAACAAAGAACACACAGCTCACCTGCTCAGACATAGCCAAATGTAAAAATAAAGGACAAAACAAATGAATCTATAATCAATAAATGAGAAAAATAACTACTGAATGCCCCGAAGACAGCAGACAATATCAAAACATTTACTAAAACAGGACAGGATGGTTCCAGTAGGCATCCAAAATAAAACACCAGATGATTTTCCAGTAGAAGAAAAGGCATAAGAACTACCTGATAGAGAATTCAGATCTCTAATACTCAGAATTATCCAAGAGTTGAAGCAAAAAGCAGACAAAAATGAGGAAAAAATAGACAAATTCATGAAAAATACAGACCAAAAAATGGAAGAACTCAGGAAAATAATGCAAGAAGAAAATGCCAAAATAAATTCACAACTAGAAATTATACAAAAACAACAATTAGAAATCCAAAAGCTAAACAACAAGATTTCAGAAAGGGACGGTGTCATAGAAGGGCTGAGGAGCAGATTTAAAATGGTGGAAGACGGGATCAGCGGAATTGAAGACAAACTCTTGGATACAACTCTGAGGAAAAATCAGAAAAAAGAATGAAGAAAAATGAAGAGACCCTGAGAATTATGTGGGATACAATCAAAAGCACAAATCTACCAGTGATTGGAGTTCCAGAACAGGGGGAGAAAATAGAAGACACAGAGAGGATCATTGAAGAATTGCTGACAGAAAATTTCCCCAATATCATGAAAGATGAAAAGCTGGCCATCCAAGAAGCTCAATGAACCCCATTTAGGATAGACCCCAAAAGAAAATCACCAAGGCATATCATAATCACACTTGGTAAAACCAAAGACAAACAAAGAATCCTCAGAACATCTAGAGAAAAACAAAAAATCATATACAGAGGAGAAACAATAAGACAAAGCTTGGATTATTCAGCAGAAACCATGCAGGCAAGAAGGCAATGGAATGACATATATAAAACCTTGAAAGAAAAAAATTCCCAGCCAAGAATAATATATCCTGCAAAACTCTCGTTCAAATATGATGGTGAAATTAGGTCATTTCCAGATAAACAGAAATTAGGGGACTATGTAAAAACCCAAACCAAACTTACAAGACCTATTAAAGTAAGTCCTTCGATCTGAGAACAAACAATATCAGATCACAGGCTGAATATAGGACACAGGATTGTTCTAGCCAGATACCAACCTAGGAAATAAACTCTTAAGGACTATGCAAAACCAAAATAATTACAACAGGGAACCAGAGAGGTTAATCTGTAAATGACAACAGCATCAGAACAATAAAAGAGGGAATAAACGGTGTAGATATAGAACCTTCTAATGGCAAGGAAGTCAAGCGATACTGAGTAATAATTGACTGGTTCATATCTAGGAAGATAAGGGTAAATTTCAAGATAACCACAAAGAAAGTTAACAAACCTACTCATCAAAGTAAAGAAGAAAAACATAAAGTCTCAATAAAAACAAAACCTATGAAAACAAAAGAAATGAAAAAAAATCCACAATCAAAAGGAACTCAGCACAGGAGAGTATGAGGAACAAAACTGGAGGACATTATGCTGAGTGAATCACAAAAGAACAAATACTGAATGAGACCTCTACTGTATAACTCATGTAAAAGTTTACACACAAAAAGTAACAATCTTTTTTGCTTACAAGGGATGGGAGGAGTGGGGGGGAACTAAATAGATAAGTGATAACTTTGGTGAAGGGTAAGACAGTACACATTACTGGGGAAGCCAGCACAACTTGTACACGGAAAGGTCATGGAAGCTCGCTAGACACTTCCAAACTCCCTTAGGGACTGAAATGCTGGGCAGAGGGCTGTGGGAACCATGGTCTCGGGGAACATCTAGGTCAATTGGCA
>NW_004444107.1:750366-768268 GCF_000243295.1 Trichechus manatus latirostris | reverse complement strand
AATGTTCTACATTCTACCTTGGTGAGTAGCGTCTGGGGTCTTAAAAGCCTGTGAGCAGCCATCTAAGATACTCCACTGGTCTCACCCTTGGGGAGCAAGGGAGAATGAAGAGAACAAGATACAAGGAAAAGATTAGTCCAATGGACTAATAGACCACAGCTACATTGGCCTCCACCAGACTGAGTCCAGTAAAGCTAGATGGTGCCCAGCTACCACCACTGACTGCTCTGTCCAGGATCAAAATTGACTGGAGAAACCCCGAGGGTATGGTCCCCAGACACCCTTTTAGCTCAGTGGTGAAGCCCCGCCTGAAGTTCACCTTTCAGCCAGGGAATGGACAGCCTCATAAAACAAAACAGGACTAATGAGGCACAGCAGTCCATGGACAAGGACTAGAAGGCAGGAGGTGACAGGAAAGCTGGTGATAGGAAACCCAAAGTTGAGAAGGGACAGTGTTGACATGTCTTCGGGTTGTTAACAATTATCATAGAGCAGTATGTGTACTAACTGTTTAATGAGAAACTATTTCTTCTGCAAACCTTCATCTAAGGTATGAAAAAAAAAAGAATTATCTGTGTGAGATCAAATTGACAACAGCAACTCAAAAGGTTTGATGGGAAGCCTAGGGGACAGTGAGCTGAAGATAATGGTGATGGAATAATTTGGAAAAGGATAGTGAGAATAACAGCACAACTGGAAGTATATAATCGATGTCACTGATCCGTACAAGTAGAAATTGTCAAAATGGTGTAACTTTAGCTATGGATATTTTCACCAAAAATAAGGTCCTCAAAGTCGAGAAGGGAGAGTGTTGACATGTCGTGGGGTTGTTAACCAATGTCATAAAACAATGTGTATTGACTGCTTAATGAGAAATTATTTGTTCTTTAAACTTCCATCTGAAGTACAATGAAAAAATTAAAAAAAAAAAAAGTGATTGCAGCAATACATTGACAGGGAACTGCCAAAATTCAAGCCAGATTCAGAAAAGGATGTGGAACAAGGGCTATCACTGTTGATATCAGATGGATCATGGCTCAAAGCAGAGAATACCAGAAAGATGTTTACCTGTGTTTTATTGACTATGCAAAGGCATTTGACTGTGTGGATTATAACAAATTATTGATAACATCAAGAAAAATGGGAATTCCAGAACATCTAATTGTGCTCATGAAGAACCTGTACTTAGATCAAGAGGCAGTCGTTTGAACAGAACAAGGGGATATTGTTTGGTTTAAAGTCAGGAAAGATGTGCATCAGGGTTGTATCCTTTCACCACACTTAGTCAATGTGTATAGCAAAGTAGAGGTTCAGCAAAAAAGAGGAAGAACCTCAATGAGATGGATTGACACAGTGGCTGCAACAATGGGCTCAAACATATCAATGATTGTGAAGATTGCACAGAACTAGGCAGTATTTCATTTTGTTGTACATAGGGGCGCTATGAGTTGAAACCAAGTCAATGGAACCAAACAATGACAGCAATATATTGTCTTACACGTACCTCAAACTCAACTGAGCCCATGATCTTTTATAAAGACTGTATGAGGAGTTTTAAAATTGTGGACTCTGGAGCCAGACTTCTTGGATTAAAATCCCAGAGTATCCTTCAGCAAGTTACATAACCTTTCTGTGGCTCAGTTTTATCATCTGTAAAATGGAGATTACCCACCTATCTTATAGAGTTTTAATGACCTATTACATGCAAAACACTTAGAATATTGCCTCTCACATAGTAATAACTCAAAAAGGTCCATGATAAATGTAGAATAGTTACTACACTGACAAAATTCCTGTGGTTTATCTAATCATTTGTCATCCCAATACTCCTGAACTCTGGGCAACAACTAATCTTTTTGTGGTCTTTATAGTTGTATCTTTTCCAGAATGTAATATTATTAGAATCATACATTATTTTGCCTTCTCTAACTGATCACTGTCATTTAACAATTTGTATTTAAGGTTTCTCCATATGTTTTCATGATTTAATAACTCATTCTACTTTATTTTTGAATAATATTCCATTGTATGGCTATACCACAGTTTGTTTATCTATTCACTTATTGAATGACAGCTTGGATTCTTCCAGTTCAGTATATGATTAAAGCTGCTATAAACATTGGTGTACAATTTTTTCTGTAGCCATAAGCTTTCAACGAAATTTGATAAATATCTAGGGTTAGATTGCTAGATTGTATGGTAAAACTATGTGTAGCTTCATAAGAAATTTTTCTTTCTTGTAATGTTTTTGTCTGGTTTTGGAATTAAGGTACTCCTGACCTCATAGAATGAGTTAGAAAGTGTATTCTCTGCTTCTATGGTCTCTAAGACATTGCAGAGAATTGATATCTGTTCCTTTAATATTTGGTAGAATTTATCAATGAAACCATCTGGGTCCACTTTTTCCATTATTTTATTGGAAAATTATTAATTATTGATTCAATTTAATAATTACAGGTCTAATTAGGTTATCTATTTTTCCTTGTGTGGGATTTAATAGTTTGTCTCTTTCAAGGAATTGGTCCATTTCCTCTATGTCATCAAATTTGCTTGCGGGGATTTGTTTCTATATTCCCTTGTTACCATTTTAATGTCTGTGGGATCAGTAATGACCCTTCTTTTACTTCTGATATTGGACATTTGTGTTTTCTCTCTTTTTTCTTGATAAGTCTGATTATAGGTTTATCAACTTTATTAATCTTTTCAAAGCACTATTTTTTTTAAAAGTCCTCTATTCCTGTTTTCAATTTCATTTATTTCTGCTCTAATTTTTATCTTTTCTTCTGCCTACATTAGATTTAAATTGCTATTCTTTCTCTATTTTCTTAATGTGCATGCTTCAGTTATTTATTTTAGATTTTTTTTCTTTTCTAATATATACTTTCAATGCTTTAAATTTCCCTCTAAACACTGATTTCGCCGCATCCCACAAATTTTAAGTTGTACTTTCATTTTTATTTAGTTCAAAATATTTTGTAAGTTATTGAGACTTCTTCTATGACTCATGTGTTAATTAGAAATGTGTTGTTTAATCTCCAAATACTTTGGGAATTTCCAGCTTATTGATATCTGGTTAAATTCCATTGTCATCTGAGAACATATTTTGCATGATTTCTATTCTTTTTTTTTAAAAAAAAGGGTTGTTTTTATGGCCCAGAATGCATTCTATTATAGTGAATGCTCCATATGATCTTGAAAAGAATATATTTCAGGGGACTGAGCTGTGCTACCCAAAATCTGCATAGCTAATTATGACAATGAACCAAAAATGAAAGTAATAGTCAAGAATTTAATCATTACTATGATAGAATAATGGGAAAAAGATGTGGCAGTCTGTTTCCGTAAAATTCTCAGCCTTGGAAATCCTATGGGGCAGTTCTACTCTGTACTATAGGGTCACTATGCATCAGAATAGACTAGACAGCAGTGGGTTTGGTTTTTGGTTTGGTGATAGTCAAAGCAAGACATCAAACCTGGAGAGAAGATGTAAGTGTGCCAAGAATGGTGCCTGTATGAGGGTCAGGTGGATCAGTGCAGACATAGGGAAGCATCTCACTACCTAGAGAACCCCAAACAAAAGGCTACTGCAGTTTTATGAACTCTGGTGCTGGAGGGATGTCAGGGAGGAAGGACTAGTAGCAGAAAAGTACTGAGTACTGTGCCAGAGTGGGGAAAAGTGTCTTCAAGCTACCCCCTACCTCCACCTTCCCCATGATAAAGAGGTTCCAGAAGAGATGCCTGAGAAAGGCCTCTGGAAAAGGCCCAGATAAAGATGTCTCCATATGGAGATGTCTGGGCTAGGAATACAGATATATGAAAGAGCATGACTGTTGGTGTCTTAGTTTCCTGGTGCTGCTGTAACAGAAATACCACAAGTGAGTGGCTTTACCAAACAGAAATTTATTTTCTCACAGTTTAAGAAGCTAAAAGTCCCAACTCAGGGCACCAGCTCTAGAGAAATGCTTTCTCTGGCAGTTCTGGCAGTCCTTCTCTCTTGTGAGGTTCTGTTCTTTGTTCGTTGACAATCTTCATGTGGAGTGTATCTCCCTTGCATTTGTGCTTTTCCCTCTGTGCCTAGTCTGTTCTTTTTATATCTCAAAGGTGACTGATGTAATACACACCTTACACTGACCTGGCCTCTTTAACGTAACAAAGAAAGTCTTATTCTCAAGTGGGATTACATCCACATGTATAGGGGTTTAGGATCAACAACACATATTTTGGCGGGACACAATTCAATCCATAACAATTGTGGTTGGGGGGATATAATGGGGTGGCTGAGTCCTTGATTAACTCCCTTCAGAAACTACAATTCATTAGCTGTGCACCAACTCTGGTTGGGAGGACAATTTCTCCCTTGAGGCCTGCCAGGTGAAGCCTTTGTGTTTGCCTATGGTCAGGCCTGAAAAATTACACGTAGGTTTTATGCCAGGAGCTGCCGCCTCAATGTGTGTTCTGTTGTTGGATGAAATATTCTGTATAGGTTAATTAGATCTAGTTGATTAATTATACTGTTCAGGTCAACTATACCCTTATTGATTTTCTACCTGTAAGGGCTATCAATTGCTACAAGAGAAGTGTTAAAGTCTTCAAATATAATAGTGGATATATCGATTTCTCTTTGCAGTTCTACCAGTTTTTGTCTCGTGTGTTTTGATGCTCTACTATTAGATGCATACACACTAAAGATTGCTATGTCTTCATGGAAAATTGACCCCTCTATCATTAGGTTATGTCCTTTGCCATCTTTTATTCTGGAGTCTTTTTGTTCTGGAGTCTTCTTTGTCTAAAATACATATAACTATTCCATTTTCTTTGAATAGTGATGTTGTTGTTGTTGTTAGGTGCTGTCAACTTGGTTTTGACTCAGAGTGACCCTAGGTACAACATAATGAAACAATGCCCAGTCCTGCACCATCCTCACAATCGTTGTTATGCTTGAGCCCATTGTTGCAGCCACTGTGCCAATCCATTTCATTGAAGGTCTTCCTCTTTTCACTGACCCTCTATTTTACCAAGCATGATGTCCTTCTCCAGGGACTAGTCCCTCCTGATAACATGTCCAAAGTATGAGATGAAGTCTTGCCATCCTTGCTTCTAAGGATCATTCTGGTTGTGTTTCTTACAAGACAGAGTTGTTTCTTCTTTAGACAGTCCATGGTATTTTCCATATTCTTCACCAACATCATAATTCAAAGGCATCAATACTTTGGTTTTCCTTATTCATTGTCCAGCTTATGAGGCAATTGAAAACACCATGGCTTGGGTCAGGTGCACCTTAGTCTTCAAGCTGACATCTTTGTTTTTCACAACTTTAAAGAGGTCTTTTGCTGCAGATTTGCCCAATGCAATGAGTCTTTTGATTTCTTGACTGCTGCTTCCATGGGTGTTGATTGTGGATCGAAGTAAAATGGAATCCTTGACAACCTCAATCTTTTCTCCATTTATCATGATGTTGCTTATTGGTACAGTTCTGAGGATTTTTGTTTTCTTTATGTTGAGGTGTAATCCATACTGAAGACTGTGGTCTTTGACATTCATTAGTAAGTGCTTCAAGTCCTCTTCACTTTTAGCAAGCAAAGTCGTGTCATCTGCATATTGCAGGTTGTTAATGAGTCTTCCTCCAATCCTGATGCCCCATTCTTCTTCATGTAGTCCAGCTTCTTGGATTATTTGCTCAGCATACAGATTGAATAGGTATGGCAAAAGGATACAACCCTGACCCACACCTTTCCTGACTTTGAGTAGTGATGGTATGATATGAATTCTTCATCTTTTTATTTTTAACCTATCTGTATGTTCATACCTAATTTTTTTTTTGTTAACAATATAGAATTGGATCTTTTTCTTTCTTTTTTTTTTATCCACACTATCTCTGTTTTTCAATTGACATATTTAAACCATTCACATTTAAAGTGATTATTGATATAGTTGGAATAATGTTTTCCATTCTTCCATTTTTGGCACTATTTTCTATTTATTGCACTTGCTGTTTTTTGTTTGATAATTATCTTCCCCTCTTCTTCTGCCTTCCTTGGTTTAATTGAGCATTTTACATGATCTCATTTTCTCCTCTCTTAGTTTATCAATTATACTTTTTATTAAAAAATACAGTATTTGGTAGTTTCCCTAGCATTCGCAATATACATTTATAATGAAACTAAGTACTTTCAAATATCAGTACAGCATTTCACAGGTAGTGCAGATTCCTTATAGCAAAGTATTTCCCATTCTTTTTTCCTGTCCTTTATAATAAGGTTGTAATTCGGTTTACATATTCTTATGCTGTAATCACTCAATACATTGTTGCAATAATTACTTTGAACTTTAACAGTTACTTGTTAGATCAATTAAAAATAAGAAAATATTTTATTTTACCTCATTTATTCATTCTCTGATGCTTTTCCTTTCTTTATATAGATCCAAATTTCAGACCTGTATCATTTTCCTGCTCTCTCGAGAATTTTTTAAATATTTCTTGCAGGGCAAGTCCAAAAAAAAAAAAAAACTCGTCGCCATCAAGTGGATTCCAACTCATAGCAAGTGTCCTATATGATTTCCAAGGATTTGGATTTGAAGTGTAGACCTTTTGGTTAGCAGCCTGAGCTCTTAACCACTGCACCACCAGTGTTCTAGGACAAGTCCACTGGTCCCAAATTCCCTGTTTGTTTGTTTTTTTTTGTCTGAGAAAGTATTTTTCTTATTTCATTTTCACTGGATATTAGAATTCTATGTACATAGTACTTTTTTTTTTACTTTCAACACTTCATATATTTAATTCCACTTTCTTCTGGCTTAAACGGATTCTGATGGGAATTCTGTAATTGTATACTTGTTCCTGGATAAGTAACATGCTTTCCACCTTCCCCCACTGTCTTCTTTCAACATTTTCTCTCTTATTTGGTTTTCTCCAGTTTGAATATTATATGGCTAGGAGATATTTCATTTCTTTGCTTTTTGGTGGTATTGTTGGTATGTATCCTGCTTGATACTCTCTGAGCTTCCAAGTTGTCTGGTTCATGTCTGTCATTAATTTTAGAAGTTCTCGGCCATTATTACTTCAAATATTTCTTTTACTGCATTCTCTCTTTCCTTCTGATATTCTAACTACTCATTTGATACACCTTTTGATATTGGCTCACAGTTTTTGGATGTTCAGTTCTATTATTATTATTATTATTATTTTCTGTTTGAATTTCAGTTTGGATATTTCTACTGAACTATCTTCAATTCAGAAACCCTGGTGGCATATTGGTTAAGAGCTACAGCTGCTAACCAAAATGTTGTTAGTTTGAATCCAGCAGGCGCTCCTTGGAAACTATATGGGGCAGATCTGCTCTGTCCTATAGAGTGGCTATGAGTTGGAATCGACTTGACGGCAATGGGTTTGGTTTTTATCTTCAGTTCCACTACCTTTCTTTTCAGTCATGTCAAGTCTACTAATGAATCCATGGAAAGCTCTTTTTTTTTTTTTTTTATTTATGTATATTTAATTTCTAACACTTCCTCTTGATTACTTCTTAAAGTTTCCATTTGAACCCTTAACATATTCAACATAGTTATTTTAAATTCTCTGTCTGTTAATTCAAACATTAGTGTAGAATCTGAGTCTACTTCTAATGATTGTTTCATCTTTCACTGTTTTTTCTTATCTTTTGGAATGTTTTATGATTTTTTTTGTTGAAAATCACACTTATTACACTGGGTAGTAGGAACTGAATAAGCCTTTGGTGTAAAGATTTGTGTTAATCTGTAGATGAGTTATCCTTTCCTTAATGGTTGTTGTAGATATAAGTGCAAAACAACAACAACAACAACAAAAGAAATCCTTTGGAGTAGAACTGCCCCATAATGTTTTGAAGGCTGGAAATCTTTATGGAAGTAGACTGCCACATCTTTCTCCAGTAGAGTGGCTGGTGGGTTCAAACCACCAATCTTTTGGTTTGGAGCCAGCAAAATGCTTAACCACCACACCACCAGGATGCCAGAGGCTTTAAATTGTTTAAGTCTCCTGTTTTCATTTCTCCTCTTGGCTTTGAGATTTCTCTGCTCCTAAAAAAAAATAAATAAATAAAAATAAATAAATAAATAAATAAAACCAAACCCGCTGCCAACGAGTCAATTCTGACTCATAGTGACCCTGTAAAACAGAGTAGAACTGCCCGTGGGGTTTCCAAGGAGCAGCTGGTGGATTCTAACTGCTGACCTTTTGACCTTTGGTTAGCAGCCATAACTCTTAATCAATGAGCCACCAGAGTCCTTGAAAGTGTGGTGATAGGGTGTGTTGGAGGGAGAGCAGTTGGCAATTTTCTGAATAGGCACCAGTTTTTATGTCTCAAGATTGTGGCCTTCACTAGAGTTTCTGTCTCTCCTCCATTGGAATAGCTTTTTTTTTTTTGGCACCCTGTTCATTATTCCTTATTCCATTCCCTGACTGTTACATTCCCAATCTATTTCCTTGAAGTAGTGTTTCTTCTACCATTTGTTTGTCCCATGTACTTGAGACAGAGAGGCTGGAGGGGGCTAAAGTTTGTAGAATTATGCTTCCCAAGCTACAGTAATGTTTTAGAATTGCTCTCAGACAAAATCCTTTCCCTGAAGAGTAATCCCTTGGTATGGAGAGGGCTCTGAGTGTGATTCATAATGCTTAGTCTTTCTCAATCCCATCCAAAGTGATAAGGATATCTCCCTTGGATCCTCACTGTGAGAACCTGGTGGGATTCCTCAAGGGAAAACCAGCAGTAGCTTGGGGGGCTCCCTAAAACTGCCATTTCAGGAATTTCTCACTCTTATGTTAGTCTACAATCAGCCTTCAGCAATTTGTCAAAATTACTTTTAAGTGTTCCTGTAAGTTTACAGCTACTGGGCTTCTTCTCCAGGTAATCAGATCTTGGTTTCTGGTAGCACAGTGGTTAAGAGCTTGGCTGCTAAACAAAAGGTCTGCAGTTTGAATCCACCAGCCACTCCTGGGAAACCCTGTGAGGCAGTTCTCCTCTGTCCTATAGAGTCACTATGAGTTGGAATCTACTAGACAACAATGGGACTTAGTACAAGTTTATGACTACTGGGCTTCTTCTCTAGGTAATGAGATCTTGGTTTCTTTATCTCCTTCTATGTGCATATCGCTCCAGACTTCAGGGTGGTGGTTTACCCTGTGCCTTCATGGGTTTAAGAAAAGTAATTGATTGTCAGGTTGTTCTGTTTTTTCATTGTAAGGACGGGAGTGATGACTTGTAAGCTCTTTACATTTCTGAGCTAAGACCTGATGTCCTGTAATATTTTTCCATTTAAAAAAATTAATTAATCCTCATTGAGGAGAATTTAGAAAGTAGAGAAAAAAGGAAGCAAACATTCAATGAATACAAAAAATGCAAAATATAACCTTCGAATTTATTCCTTTTGGATTTAAAGTAAATATCATATTTTATGATGACTTTCTAAGGCCATGCATGATCCAACCATATCCTGTGTCATTCTTTCCTTAATGACCATAGTACAGCCATGTTGGTTCCTCAGCCTTCGAACATGCTGATTTGTCTGGCTGGACTACTTTCTCCCACGTACTTCATAGGCCTTTCTCATTTTTTGTCTTTTAAATCTCAGTTTAAGCAATCTTGCTTAGAGATACCTTTCCTTAATCACCCTAATGCAAAATACAGCTCCACATAATTTTTTCTGTATCCTAGCCCATAATTAATTATCTTAATATTATCTAATACATTTGTCCATTTGCTTGGATTGGCCTGATACCTCATCAGAAGGTAGGCTCCACAAAGACAGTGACCATATTTTTCATGTTCACCACCATACCTCTGGTCCTGGCCCCTAATTTGACATATGCCAAAAAACAAACAAAAAAACAAATCCATTGCTGTCAAGATGATTCTTACTCTTAGCAAACCTATAGGACAGAGTAGAACTGTCCCATAAGGTTTCCAAGGCTGTAATCTTTATGGAAGCAGACTGTCATATTTTTCTATACTGAGTTATTAACTTGATTCAGATAGATCAATGATTCTATAGATTCAAATAGATTATTTATTCAGTGATTCAAATAGGTTATTCTTAATGATAATGACTAAATTATTCAAACAGAGCGTGAACTTGAAGTAGAATTAATTCCAATATACTATGAAGCCAAAGTTTCTTAAGTGCTATTTAATACTATGTATGTTGGTGAGCAGGTATTTTTTCTCTCTTGCATAAGTTTCTTCATCTGTAAAATGAAACTAATAATAGTGCCTATTTCATAGGATTTTAGTGAGATCTTTAAAAAGCTAACAAAAACAGAACATCTCCTAGAATATTAATGCTTAATAAAATGATGCATTATTAATGGTTTGAAAATTTGAGCGTGAATAATTATCATATATATCACAAAAGAAAAATATACTTAAAATAGTCTGTACTATTTTAAAACATTTTCTTTACTATGTTTTGAAGCATTGTAATGGCATAATCAAATTCATTTCCTTAAGAATCTCACAATTATTAACTAGTATGTAGTAAATAGCTTATTACTTTGTTATACAGAGTTAGAGTCAAAGGCATAATGGGGGTAATTATCTTTCACAAAGTCAAAAAATACAGTGTTCAGAATATGGTTTGTTTGAGATGAAGTGATCTGACTGATAAAACTCATGTTTATATTGCGGTTGCTGTTCATTATAAGTCCATTCAGTGTTAATACTATACAGATAAACAGCTTGTGTATAAAATCAGAGTATTGCAAAGGAACTTAGAAACTGTGATTTATGTTACAGAAACAGAACTAAGAAAAAATAAAGAGAACTTCTGAGAAGCCATAATTCGGTCACCCCTAATTGCCATTCATAATACTCTCCTCCTTTGTCCCCATCACACTGTAATGGCAGGTCGAACTTGCCAATGTCATGCAGTGAGGTACTGGTACTTCATATGTATGGTCTCTATTCTTCAAGTCCAGTATTTTTCTATAGTATTCTACTGGTTCAAGTCTATTTCAATCATTATAATATCCTTTGTGAAGTGGCAAACACATTCTCTAATGTGGGAGAAGTGGGGTTAGCATATTTCACTCTTTTTAAATCCGGTTAAGGATACTAACATATTCTGATTAACTTATTACGGGAAAATTGTTAATAAATGAGTGTGTTCAGAAAAAAGGAAACATGGAATAATATAATAGGAACATTTGAAGATATTAGGAACTTGAAATGTGGTAAAGAGAGCTTACACCATACTTTATTAGCTATTATCAAAAAACTGAAACTCTGTCATCAAAAATGATAAAACCTGACATTTGTGACCACTAGTTGCTAACACTGTTTTCCTTCCATTGTAAATTTTTGTGTAACTGAAATAGTTTCTTTAAAATTTCACACTTTTTATTCTTCTGACTCAGTGGTTCTCAAAATTGGCTGCACATCGGAATCACCTGGGGAACACGAAAAAGTTACTCATACCTAGGTCCCATTCTCAGAAATTCTGATTTAATTGATCTTAGGTGCAGCCTGGAGATAATTTTTTTTTAAACTCCCCCAGATAATTCTAACATGCTACCAACACTGAGAATCACCGCTTTAAGTAATGTTTTATTTCTGCACATTCACTCCTTCACCTGTCTAATTATAACTCATTTCTCTAGATCTCAGCTGAATTGTCATTTTCTTAGAGAAGCTTAACCTGATATTCCTAGGTGTCCTTAATTTATCTTCCTATAATATCCTGATACCTCTCCTGTCAAAATACTCATAAAACTTTACTGACAGAACATGTTTAAGGTTTCTCTTTTCTGCCAGAAACACTCTGAAAGCTGGGGCAATTTATCTGTGATTTTGCTTCTCTTTTCAGGACTATTCTGCTGTAAAGCATATACTAGGCCCTCAATAAATAAATGAACTCAGACTAAGAGGTAGAATTTTAAATAATAAGTTCAATACTAATTTATAACACTGTAAATAAGATTATCTGTAATTTAATGAATAGGTACAATGTACCAAGAGACCTACAAGCATTAGCTGTGATTCAGAAAAAAAAAAAAAGTTCTCCGTAGTTAATTATAATAACATTGTTAGAATACAAATAAAACAAAATTTGAACTAAAGAGGTTAATCAAATACCAAAGTTCACAAGAATGGAAATAGCAGAGACCAATCTGAAACTAAGTGGGTTGTTAACAACACCTCTGTCATGGATTGAATTGTGTCCCCCCAAAAACGTGTGTATCAATTTGGCTAGGCCAGGATTCCCAGTGTTGTGTGGTTGTCCTCTATTTTGTGACTGTAATTTTACATTAAAGATGATAAGGGTGGGATTGTAACACCACCCTTACCCAGGTCACATCCCTGATCCTACGGGAAACTCCCTAGGGTGTGGCCTGCACCACCTTTTACCTTACAAGAGATAAAAGGAAAGGGAAGCAAGCAGAGAATTGGGGACTTCATACCACCAAGAAAGAAGCATCAGGAGCAGAGCCCATTCTTTGGACCTGAGTTTCCTGAGCAGAGAAGCTCCTAGTATGGGGGAAGACTGATGATGACGAGGACTTTCCTCCAGAGCCAACAGAGAGAGAAAACCTTCCTCTGGAGCTAACGCCCTGAAGTTGGACTTGTAGCCTACTAGACTGTCAGAAAATAAATTTTTCTCTGTGAAAGCCATCCACTTGTGGTATTTCTGTTATAGCAGCGCTAGATGACTAAGACAACCTCTGTTATTTCTAATATATCATACTACTCTCAACAATACAGGAAAAAAACATTCTAAAGTCATTAAATATATCCCATAATAAATGAGGCTTTCTTCATAACTATCAAATTTTACCACTGAAAACCCCATTGCCATGGAGTCAATTCCAACTCATAGCAACCCTAAAGGGCAGAGTAGAACTGCCCCATAGGTTTTCCAAGGAGCATCTGGTGGATTTGAACAGCCAACCTTTTGATTAGCAGCCAAGCTCTTTATTGTGCCACCAGGGCTCCTATTTTTATCACTAGTAGATTTTAAATGGTGTTTTATACAGGGAACTTCAACACAAAAGATGTATTCCACCACCTTATCATGACTCTCATGATTTTTTTTTAAGATTCCTTTGTACTTTCTGGCCTAGCTATATACTCTGTATGATGGTGTGTAATTTGGAGGTGTAGCTTTGATATCTTTATTATGAATATTTATAATAAGCATTTTAACATAAATTTTAAATACTGTGAATCATGTAACTCTTTGCTGTGAAATTAGTATGCTTTTCTGTTTAGAATAGAATAAACTGCCTTTTTTTTAATTTTTATTTGAATTATCATGAATGGTTATTTACTGAGAGACAAGTGGGTCTTCCACTAGGCATGGGCGTTCAGAAACACAATGATTATTATGGCATACCCATATTAATTAAAGTCCTTAGATTTAAAGGTGAAAGTTTAAATTGAAGAAAAATTGTATTTTTCTAGACACATAAACTATTAAACTTATGTTAATTGAAAATATGTAATGCCTAAATAGCTATTTCTCCTGCGAATATGCAGGATGAATGATAAAAATGTACGATAATAAGCTGCAGAGCTATAATCTCATCCCAGAGGCTTATTTTGAAGACTTAAAACAAATACAACGTTTGCATTTCCAGGATTTAGGAATATATTAAAATCTAAGGAAAATTAATGTTCAGTATTAGCACTAGGTTTTTGCAGAGAATGTTTAGCTGGCAAAATGACCTTTTCATGTGAATGTACTATTCTGTCATTATTTTTAAAACATCAGACTTAGAGGGTCTTTATCATATTGATCGTTTCACATGTTTTCAGGTTGAAGCTGAGTGTGGTTATTGTGTTATTATTTTTCATTTGGAACTTATTGATTTTCTGTCAGTAACTTACAGGTCAATTTTAAAAAAGAGTGATCTTAATCACTTGATTTATATATTTTCTAGAAGAGAACGCCACAATGGGAACCCTTTAATCAGAATCTCAAGTCTGTAGAGGTTTTATGTTGTTGATGTCATTTACTTTAAAGCATGTTGGAGATTCTTGTTGATCAGGTCTTCTTTTTTTTTTTTTTAATTTTAGACATTCACATTATTTATATAAGAATCTAAACACGATAAATTGCTTGTTCGATAATCAACCCTGTGACTTTAGAGACAATTTTATTGCATTCAAAATTGCCTTTGTGAGAAAAATCATCAAAGTTTTGTTGCCATATCAACCTTTAATCTCAGAGAATTTGGCAGAAAATGAGAACCATGACATTGGCATTAAGTGAGCTGCAAATAATTGCCATTTGCTCTGGACTTTAAGAAGTCTGTGAACTATATTTTCCTCTATGATGTCAAATAATATAATTTGAAAAATATATAAAATAAGCAAGACTTAAAATTATTTGAGGTATAGAATTTCAAAAACAAATCTAACGGCTAATTATAACATTATGATTTATCTAAAAATGGGGCTGTCCATATATGTTATCCATTGGAAAAAAAATCTAGATTAAATATTTTCACATGGGTATCAAAAAAAGGTGACAAACCAGCTTAATATAGGGTTGAATTTATTAGGTATCTTTCCTGAATATTTTTCTTGTTGTTGCTTGTCACAATCCACAGTTTAGATGATGCAAAGTAGCTACTCAAATCCATTGGTTTATTTATTTCATCTGTCCCATTGTTTTTTGACTGTAACATCAATGTTCTGAATGCAGTGACGAGTGATATCCAAATTCTACGTCATTGTGTGGATATCCTATTTACAGTTCCTCAGTGTAGTCCACAACGCACTACCTATTCTGTTAGGGCTGCCTTATTGAAGTTTCACAACTGATTGCTGTAGTATTCAATGTAAAGAAAGTTTAGATATGACCCTTAGCTGAGTCAGAGTAACAGTTTGACATTGTCATTATTCTAACTCTGTGTCAGTACATGAATTTGAACATTGAGAGAGGTGAGAGAATCACTCACAGTAGATTTCATCTGGCAATCCATATCCACTTCCATCACTCAAAGTCCATTATTATTAAAAGAGCACAGGCAGTGATTTTCAGCTTTCTCAAAAATTTCACTAAGAAAATAATATAAACTTTTTTTTTTCAGAGATTTATGGGCACTGGGTTATAATAAAAAATGGAAAACACCTCATACAATCAAGAAAGCAGTGCCAGAAGCAGAGCTCGTCCTTTGGACCGGGGTCCCTGCACCGAGAAGCCTAGTCCAGGGGAACACTGATGAGAAAGCCAAGAGAGAGAGAAAGACTTCCCCTGAGGCCGACACCCTGAATTTGGACTTTTAGCCTACTTTACTGCAAAATGGCGCTCTAGGCAGAAGCACCACACCGTCCCTCCACAGCAAAGATCCGAAAAACTAAGCCGAACAGAGAATACAACAATCCTGAAACCCTAAAACATCAAATGAAGAGATAAGGAACTCAGCCAAACACCAAATGGAGTGAGAAAACTGACAGAAAATGGAGAGCGAGGAGAGATTCATGCAGAGGTCCCCAACCAGCTAACACAGCATGGATCCACCATATTGGACTCCTATCAGAGACCAGCCAACAGGGGGTATGAGAAAGCAGCCTCAGGGAGCATCCAGCGGGAGACAAAACAACCGGTAGTTTCTGATATATGCTTTCCCACCCCCCACCCTTCTTCACACTGACTCAACTGCCTTGGCTTCCCGCAGCCACAATCTCTTGACCAGGAATCACCAGCTGCTTGGATTCCACACACCCGAACGTGTGGGTCTCTGATTGCCATTTGTTGGCTGCTGGTGTTGCTTTTTTCCGCTTTTTTTGATTTCTTCCTTACCTCTCACCACCTCCCCCTCCTTTCGCTCAAATATCTGGCTCTGTGTGCCATCTTTGCTTCTTTCTGAGGGGCTGCAGAGCTCCGGTAATTTGTGATATATGCTTTGCCACTCCCTACACTTCTTCACCCACACTTGGCCCCCTCTGCTTCCTGTGGACAAAGTCTCTTGTCAGAGAAACACGAGCTAGCACAAGCTGGCTCTCTGAGTGCCATTTGTTGGCTGCCAGTGTTGCTTTTTTTCCTGCTTCTTTTGATTTCTTCTTTAACTCTCACCACCTCCCCCTCTATCACTCAAATACCTGGCTCCGTGCACCATCTTTGCTTCTCCCTGAAGGGCTGTGGAGCTCCGTTAGAGTGTGGAGCTGCCTGGTCTGGGCTGCCGTGTTGGTGGGATCACAGGGCTTTTGTTCGTTTGTTTGTTTTGAATTGTTTGTTTGTTTTCTTTTCCTTTTCTTGAGTTGGGAGCCCTTTCTGGCCAGGCGGTGCTGTGTGGCAAGGAGACTTCCCACTCGGTTTGCAGAGACGTGCAGAGGGATCCCTGAGGACATTTCTTTTTTTGGTGTTTTTTTTTTTTTCCTGTTTTTTGGGGGGCCCTTCTTGTTTGTTTTTTTAATTTGTTTTGTTTTCTTTTCCCTCTTTTTCCCTTTTTGTCTTTCTTCATTATTCAGTTTCTTCTCTCTCTATATCTTCCTTCTCTTTCTGTTCCCTGAATACCTGGCATTGTATACCTCTACGCCTTCTAGCCAGGCTGTACTACAACACCTGAGAGCGACTTCCCCAGACCTAATAGCTGCACTGGTGGGATCTCTGGGAACTTTGCAGTTCTTTAACCTTTCTGATTTTTATTTATTCATTCTTTTCTTTTCTTTCTCTTCCCCTTTCTGTTTTTCTCCATTTCATAATCTATCATCTCTCCACTTCAAAGGCAAGCTCCCCTAGCATTCTTTTTTGTGTGTTTGTATGTTTTTGGCTCCTGTTCCTCTCTCCTGTCTCCCATATTCAGCTTAGCTCCACACATAACAATCTCCCCGATGCATCCTGCCTACCTGCACCGTGCGCTTGACATCACACCACCAAGCAGCACAGGCACGGCCTACTAGAACTTGCTCTGCACTGATTACTGACAGGCTCTGGTAGCTGTAGTAAGTGCCACAAAAAACCAGTCCCAGTAACTCCTCTTCAGCTAGACGTGCCCTGCCATACCATATCTGAGTGACTGACAGCGCCAATTGGAGAAGGAAGCAAAAAGAATTGTGCCCACAGACAAGCAAAAAACAAAGAACACACAGTCCACCTGCTCAGACACAGCCAAATTAAAAAAAAAAAAAGGGACGAAACAAACAAATCTACAATCAATAAACGAGAAAAATAACTACTGAATGCCACCAAAACATCAGACAATATCAAAACATTTACAAAAACAAGACAGGATGGTTCCAGTAGGCATCCAAAATACAACACCAGATGACTCTCCACTGGAAGAAAAGGCACTAGAACTACCTGATGGGGAATTCAAATATCTAATACTCAGAAATCTCCAAGAGCTGAGGCAAAAAGCTGACAAACATGAGGAAAAAATAGACAAATACATGGAAAATACAGACAAAAAATTGGAAGAATTCAGGAAAATAATGCAGGAAAAAAAATGCCAAAATAAATTCACAACTAGAAATTATACGAAGACAAGAATTAGAAATCCACAAGATAAACAACAAGATTTCAGAAATGGACAGTGTCACAGAAGGGCTGAGAAGCACATTTGAAATGGTGGAAGACAGGATCAGTGGAATTTAAGACAAACACTTGGATACCACTCTGTTTCAGGAAAACTCAGAAAAAAGAACAAAGAAAAATGAAGAGACCCTGAGAGTTATGTGGGATACACTCAAAAGCAAACAGTTGCGAGTGATTGGAATTCCAGAACAGGGGGAGAAAACAGAAAACACAGAGAGGATAATTGAAGAACTGCTGACAGAAAACTTCCCCAATATCATTAAAGATGAAAAGCTGCCCATTCAAGAAGCTCAACGAACCCAATATAGGAGAGAACCCAAAAGAAAATCACCAAGGCATATCATATTCACACTCGCCAAAACCAAAGACAAACAAAGAATCCTGAGAGCAGCTC
>NW_004444107.1:746931-748265 GCF_000243295.1 Trichechus manatus latirostris | reverse complement strand
GCTGATACCAAAACCAGGCAAAGACATCACAAAAAAAGAAAATTACAGACCATTATCTCTCATGAATATATTCTTAACAAAATTCCAGCCAATAGAGTTCAGCATCATATCAAAAAAATAATCTACCACGACCAAGTAGGATTCATACCAGGTATGCAAGGATGGTTCAACATTAGAAAATCAATCAACGTATTCCACCACATAAACAAAAGGAAAGAAAAGAATGACATGATCATCTCAATTGATGCAGAAAAGGCATTTGACAAAATCCAACACCATTCCTGATAAAAGCTCTCAATAAAATAGGTATAGAAGGGAAATTTCTCAACATAATAAAGGGCATCTATTCAAAATTAATGGCCAACATCATTCTTAATGGAGAGAGGCTGAAAACATTCCCTTTGAGAACAGGAACAAGACAAAGATGCCCTTTATCACCACTCCTATTTAACATTGTGCTGGAATTTCTAGCTAGAGCAATAAGGCAAGAAAAAGAAATAAAGGGCATCCAAATTGGTAATGAAGAAGTTAAACTGTCCCTGTCTGCAGATGATATGATACTATGCATAGAAAACCCTAAAGACTCCACGAGAAATCTCCTGGAACTAATAGAAAGATTCAGCAGAGTAGCAGGATACAAGAGAAACATTCAAAAATCAGTTGGATTCCTATACACCGATAAGGAGAATGATGAAAAGGAAATCAGGAAAAAAATACCATTTTCAATAGCCCCTAAAAAGATAAAATACGTAGGAATAAATCTGACCAGGGATGTAAAAGACCTATACAAAGAAAACTACAAACCACTTCTGCATGAAACGAAAGGGATCTACCTAAATGGAAAAACATACCATGCTCATGGATAGGCAGACTCAACATTGTGAAAATGTCAATTCTACCCAAAGTAATTTACAAATACAACGCAATCCCGATCCAAATACCACTAACATTCTTCAAAGAGAAGGAAAAACTAATCATTAACTTCATATTGAAAAGGGAAGAAGCCCCAAATAAGTAAAGAACTAGTGAAGAAGAAGAATAAAGCTGGAGGACTCACACTACCTGACTGAAGAATCTATTATACAGCTACAGTAGTCAAAACAGCGTGGTACTAGTACGACAGATACATTAACCAATGGAACCTAATTGAGAACCCAGATGTAAATCCATCTACCTATGGTCACCTGATCTTCGACAAGGACCCAAATCCATCAAATGGGGAAAAGACTCTCTTTTTACAAATGGTGCTGGCAAAACTGGATATCCATCTGCAAAAAAATGAAACAGGACGCATACCTCACACTGTATACAAAAACTACTTCAAAATGGATCAA
>NW_004444107.1:743731-745189 GCF_000243295.1 Trichechus manatus latirostris | reverse complement strand
GTCAAGAGTGTAGCCATGTTTAAATGGCACATATCCCCACATTTCCCCCCTTTTGTTTAATTAATGGAATAAGAATCAAGAGGGTTTTCACTGGTCCAACAAATGCCCGTTTGGATAAAGTAAAATTTTCTTTACGAGATATAAGCCAAGATTATCTTAGCTATTGTCTCCACACGTCAGGGCCCAGCTGATGTGTAGGGAGTCTTTGTGAGTCCTTGTGAGCCCAGCTTCAGCTGGGTCACACTCCTTATGCTCAAGGAGGAGAAGGTAGCATAGCAATGATTAGTACCTGGAATTTGTTGGGCTCCTAGATGGCGGCCTTGGCAGGCTCTTTAAACTCATGGTGCTGATTTTCCACCGGATACCATCTGGTTCTTTATTAGGTTACTAAGTAAGAGTGATACACTCACCAATTGCATTGCCGAAGTGGACTCAATGCACATCAACAAAATCTCAACCCATGGCCTTTAGGTGTGTATGACAATAAAGAATGGCCTTATAAAGACCTTCTAATCCTTTGCACTAACCATGCTCTGACTGCTGGACCAATGGGTTTCCTGCAACTCTCATTTTGTAATTTACACACTATCTTTTAATATTCACTAAGATTATTATTCTTAAAGACACAAAGATTCATTAACAAGCAAACAAGCAATGATTTACACAAATTCACTATCAATTAAAAACGAATCATCTGAATTAGAGACCTATCTATACAGAAGCATCTAATCTAGAAGAAGCAGAAAATATAGAGGAATTTACACATGATAGATTTTTCTGAGGAAATTACTGATTAACAATATGATATAGGAAGGGTCTTCTCAAGAGGAGGCCTTCAATTTTCCCATCTGGCATAGAAGTCCAACTTCTGTTGGCTATGGGAAAGCTTCAGGGAGTAAAGACATCGGATGACTGTTGAGAATTGAAAGTCACAAGAGAAACCATAGCTAGAAACAGGTTTTCAGGTGTAAGTGGGGCACTGGTAGCTGAGAGGACATGCTCAGCTTTGGAGGAGAGGGCTTTTAGACCTCCCCATGTTACCGGTATAGAAGAGCTCTGTTGTTCACTATCCTTCCCCGGGGGAGGGGGTGATGGTGTCAGTAGTCATTCTGGAGTCGGGTCAGCTCTTGGCCCCATTCACAGCTGGGGCGGTAGCAGCAGTTCCCAGCGGAAGAGAAAGGGTGGTGGCTGTTGCTGGGTCATGATATGGTTTTACTAATTGGGCAGGAATCTAAAGTGGACCTGTGGGAGACAAAACATCTGTATACCCTCGCCCCCAGGTTAATAACTCTACAGGTCCTTGCCAGACAGAGGGATTTTGAGGATCTTTATAGAAGACCTGTGGGTGAGGTCGGGTGTCAGGGCATAAAATGTCATTCTGCAGTGGTACGACAATCTTTAGCAACCGATAAAAAGTTAAAAGTAAAGAGAGCTTTGGCAAGTCTTTCATTCTGGTCA
>NW_004444107.1:734539-743175 GCF_000243295.1 Trichechus manatus latirostris | reverse complement strand
CGTGCATTTTGATGAAAGCAATTATGAGAAGTTCATGCATCAGAAAAGGCAGAGCCAGCAAGTAAATCAGCACAAGAATTACCATCAGAAAGAGGCCCCCGGCAAGGGTGTATGGGAGCGCACATGTACCACAAAAAAGGGAGAATTACGGCTATTAAGCAGGGTTTGAAGCTTTTTAAATAAAGTAAATAACTCATAATCCAGACTAAATTGAAGAGTTACATCGCTAATATGTTGAATAGTGTTAACAACATAAGCAGAATCTGCGATTAAATTGAAAGGCATTGATTTAAAAATTTCAAAGGCAGCAACGGCTGTGGACAACTCGGCACGCTGTGTAGTGGATGCTTTCTGTGTAATAAAATGCTGCCAAGCACCATCCGTCTGCCAGGTGACTGCTCCTTTTCCAGTTTTTCCTGATCCATCTATAAAGGCGGTAGGAGTGTTAGCAAGAGGTGAAGGAGAGAGCATAGTAGAAAGTTGTAAAGGAAGAAGCTGCAGGGTAGAGAGTGGCTTTGAAGTGGGATAAGAATAAATTATTTGTCCACTAAAATCAGCCAGAGCAATCTGGAGCTCTTCAGAATTAAGAAGAGTGTGGTCAAAAGCTGTTTTTGTTATCCCAAAGTATATAAAATGAGGGTCAGAGCCCAAGAGCTGTTGAGAGCGAGTGCGTCCGTGCATCAATACGTTAATGCACTGAGAGAAGCATGTAAACAACTGTTGCAGAGGGTGATAAGGAAGAAAAAGCCACTCAAGCGCTCCGAAGTCATGAGTAAATTGACAGAGCATGCCTGTAAGACTATGAGGAGTATTTAATAGGGGAAGGTAAACAGGCTGATTTAGCTGTAAGCGAGTTAAAAATTTTTCTTTAATGGCTTGGTTAACAAGTGTTAATTCATGGCGTGCCTGGGGAGAGAGTGTCCTCACAGAGGTTAGAGCAGGGTCACCCTTAAGGGTCTCAAATAAGTGGGTCAGTTGAGAAGTTGTTATACCGAGTGAAGGTCGCAGCCAATTAATATGACCAAGGATTTTTTGGAGGTCATTTAGAGTTAAAGCCTTGGGAATTATAATTTCTGGTGTTTTAGGGCGAACGATATGGGTATCAAGATAGTATCCTAAATACTGCAACAGGGTGAAAGGCTGTTCGCGTCAAAATATTCCAATCCCAGGGGGTCACCTCATAACTTTGTGCTATAGCTTCTAAAATTCCTTTTGTAAAGGGACTCTGTAAACCATCAGTTGCTATGCTTTTGCGAAGTTCCTTAAAGGTGTCATAAGGAAGGTGACCATGACGGGGAGGTCCTGTTCCCCGAAGGACAGGAAAGGCAGAAAGCCCCTCTTTCTCACAGCCTTCTCGCAAACATCGTTCCATAATTGGCTCATACTGTAGGGACTCAGTTTCAGGAGGTACAGAAGATGGAGGGTTATGGACATTCTCTTTACTAAGGGAGGGAGCCGAAGGATCTGCCTGTAAGGGCTGCAGGGCAAAGTGACAGTGATGCCAAGCAATAAGAACTGAAGCTGGGATGTTCATGTCATGAATGATGTTACTGATACGTTCCCATGCTTCTACATCAAGGTTTCCCTGCAAGGGATACCAAGGACAGGCAGATTCAGTTAAAAGCAGAAGTTAGGTAAGAGCTTCTTCTGACACCTTAAGCTTAGAGGCCTTTAACAATCCTAACAACTGGGTTTTGTGTTGACGCTGTTCAGGAGAAAGAGATTTCCCCATAGCGAAAATGGAAATGGAAATGAAAGGAAAAGAAAAGCTCAAGGAAGAGAACAAAAGCTCCTGGCCTGAAGCCTGAAATCCCTCAGGAGTGGTCAGGAAAGCCCCGCCACTCTGGGGCTAAAGCAGCCTGATCTGCGAGCGCTCCGGAAAATTCCACCCACGGAAAAACCCCTTCACCCTCGGCTGTGAAGGCAGCCTGAAACGGACGTCCGATATTCACCACCTGAAGGGAATGAGTGCAAGAGGTCTACAGCTCCCTCACACGGGGCGCCATCTGTCAGAGCGGCGACGGTAACCAAATGCCACAACTCTCTCAGAGAAGTGGGGCCAAGGAGGGTCTCTTGGAGAAGACGACCCCGGCTTCAGTCCCAGGAGTTTGTTTATAATCAATACAGCAAGCAGTGAAGCAAATCACAGAACAATGGGCTTTGGGTGAATAATAATCAGTTTCGGGCAAGGGAGAATGGGTTTCAAGTAAACAAGTCAATTAGTAAAGGAACAGTAGGTTTTGGGAAAACAGGTCGTGCCTAATCTCTTTCTCATCGCTGACGTGTACCGCATAGAGACTTGTGGGGAGCTGCTGTTGTCAAGAGTGTAGCCATGTTTAAATGGCACATATCCCCACAAACAGGATACAAGGAAAAGATTAGTCCAAAGGACTAATGGACCACAGCTACCAAGGCCTCCACCAGACTGAGTCCAGTACAGCTAAATGGTGCCCGGCTACCACCACTGACTGCTCTGACCAGAATCACAACAGAGGGTTCTGGACAGAGCTGGAGAAGGATGTAGAACGTAATTCTAACTCACAAAAAAAGACCAGATTTACTGGCCTAAAGGAGACTGGAGAAACCCCGAGAGTATGGCTCCCCGACACCCTTTTAGCTCAGTGGTGATGTTATCTCCGAGGTCCACCGTTCAGCCTGGGAGTGGACAGCCCTGTAAAACCAAATAAGACTAACGAGTTACAGTAGTGCAGTGACAAGGGCCAGAAGGCAGAAGGGGACAAGGAAGCTGGTGATAGGGAACCCAAGGTTGGGTAAGGATATTTTTGATGTGTTGTGAGATTGTTAACCATTTTCCTAGGGCAACACTTGTAGTAACTGTTAAATGAGAAACTACTTTGTTCTGTAAGCCTTCATCTTAAGTGAGAATAACAGCACAATTGGAAGAGCGTAGTCAATGTCACTGAACTGTGCATGCAGAAATTTTTGAAATAGTGTATCTTTGGCTATGTGTTGAGAAGTTGAGGGTTGACATGTTGTGGGGTTGTTAACCAATGTCATAAAACAATTTGTGTACTACCGCTTCATGAGAAACAATTTGTTCTGTAAGCCTTCACCTGAAGTACAATAAAAAAAAAAAAAGGAAAACAACAAGTGTTGGCAATGGAGAAACGCAAACACTGTTAAACATTGCTGGTGGAAAAGTAAATTGGTGCAGCTGCTGTAGAAAACAGTTTGGCATTTCATCAAAAAGTTAAACATAGAATTACTATATGACCCAGCAATTGCACTGTTAGATATATACACAAAACAATTTAAAACAGGTATTCAAACAATAATTTGTATACAAATGTTCGTAGTAGTGCTATTCATAATAGCCAAGAGTGGAAACAACACAAATGTCTATCAACAGATGAATGGGTACACAAAATGTAGTATATGCATACAACGGAATACTGTTAAGCCAAAAAAGGATGGAGTACTAATACATGCTCCAACGTGAATGAACCTCAAAAACACTATGCTAAGTAAAAGAAGCCAGACACAAAAGGCCACATAATGAATGATTCCATTGGTATGAAATATTCAGAATGAGAAAATCCATAGAAACAAAGTGCAAATTCGTGAGTGAAAGAGAAATCGGGAACAAACTTGTTAATGGATTTCCTTTCGGGTGTTGAAAATATTTTGAGACTAGATACAGGTGGTTATTGTTATTGTTGTTAGGTGCCGTCAAGTGGGTTCTGATTCATAGTGACCCTACGTAGAAAAGAAGGAAACACTGTTCAGTCCTGCCCCATTGTAAAAATGGCATGGGTGTGGTGACTGACCTCCTCATCTAACTTCTCAACCCAAGGCTGATTCCTATAAGGCAGAGCTCAGACATGCCTCCTTTCTCCACCATCTTTATCATTTCTGACACTAACCATCCCTCCCACAGCATTCCCTACTCTGCTGTGTTTGATTAGTTCATTGCAGTGGCCACACACAACTCACAGACAATACTCATGATTATCGGGTTTGTTAGAAAACAACAGGTTACAATTCAGGTTCAGGACACTCAGGATACTTTCTGCCATTAGGACAGACTCTTCCCAGCTGTGCAACAGGCACGCCACTCTCTGGCCCCTCAGCCTCTACCCTGCCAGGACAAGTGGTTCCAAGCTCTTTTAGCTCTGCCGGTAAGTGCCCAGAGGCACCCCACTCTACCAGTTAGCCTTGCCCCAAAGGCACTTAGCTTTCTAGCCCACTGCACCGTCTCCTGCTGATCTCTCCTGGTCTCTCCTGCTGGTATCTTCTGCTGCCATTTCTCTGCCACCACTTCTTGCCATCTTTGGTGTTACAGCTTTCTTTCTCTTTCTCAGTCTCCTGATTCCAGGAGCTTCTCAGTGCAGAGATCCTGGGTCCAAAGGATGTGCTTTGCTCTTGGCTCTCCTTCCTTGGTGGTGATGGGAAGCTCTCTCTGTTCTGGAACTGGCTATCTTTTAAGCCTAGTGGGATGGCAAAACTGACTAATACCCTTGATGGGCCACAATCACCTTATTTGCAAAGTCCCACCCAGTCACTTGGGTGGGAGTTACAAGGCGATGGCAAGAAAGGCCACACAAAAGTGATCCATTGCACCACAGCCATCTTTACAATTGTTGCCATGTTTGAACTCATTGTTGCAGCCACTGTGTCAATCCAGCTCATTGAGGGTCTTCGTCTTTTTCGCTGACCCTCTACTTTACCAAATATGATGTCCTTCTCCAGGGACTGGTCCCTAATAATAACATGTCCAAAGTATGTGAGACAAAGTCTTGCCAGCCTTACTTCTAAGGAGCATTTTGGCTAATAGAGGTGGTAGATACCCAATATAGCAAATGTACTAAATTCCACTGAATTGTACACTTTAAAATGGCAAATTTTCTGTTTGTGTGAATTTCATCTATGTAAAAAATTATTGGTTAATTAATTTATGACACCTATATGTGTTTGTCAAAATTTCACCATATGAGTCTGCCTGAAAACCTTGACTCTTTACTACATGATGTGCACTATACTAGCATATAATATAAAGTTATGTTTTCAATTGGTTTTTGAGAGTTCTGATTACCGTTAATGGCTTGACAATAATTTTTTACTATATGAGGCATCAAAGTAATTGGCCATAGTAATGCTGTGGATTTTTTCAAAAAATATTTGTTTAAACCTATAACTATGCTCTGACATGTTACCTAAAATAGTTCAGTATTATCCTCCCAAATATATTTTAATTGGTTCTTACAGAATTTGAAATATGATAGGTACTTGCTAAATAATTTAATAATTGTCTGTAAAATGAAATATATATATACGTACATATATATATATATATAAACCAAAAAAAAAAACTCTTTTGTCATCGAGTTGATTCCAACTCATAGCAACCCTACAGGACAGAGTAGAACTGCCTCATAGGGCTTCCAAAGAGTGGCTGGTGGATTTGAACTGCCGACATTTTAGGTAGCAGCCGAGTTTTTAACCACTGTGCCACCAGGGGTCCAAATATATGTATGCCCATAATATTATCTTAGCTTTAATACTTATGTAATATTTTTAATATTTTGGCTAGAGGTATTCTTAGTATTTTAACTTTCAGATTAAATTGCTTCTATATGCCTCTTGATTCTCACTTCAAGGTAATTTTCATGTTTCACCTCACTTATTTAAGAAAGTTCGCACATAATACGCTAGTTTTGCAATTTAAATGGATTTGCTTTTGATTATCTAATAAGATATTTTGTGCCTTCATGACTTTGATATTTCAAGGTCCTTAACATTTGACTTACTTTTTAGGTACACTGTATCCAATAATAGTATTTCAATGGATTGTTTCTTACTTTTATCCTGCTCTATTTAGTTATACTCAAATTTATTTTATTATCTTTGGATTTAAAATGGTAATCGTATGACAGCACCAAACTTTTCACTTAATTATCCATGAAGCCACACACAAAGTGAAAACACATTGTGACTCTGGAATTGAATGGATAAAATGAATTTTTTGCCTTGTCTCTGGAATTGGAGGCCTGAGCAGAATTCTATTAACCCTTTCGTGATGCAGTTATTTTGTCCTTTTAATTTTTTGTTGATGCTGTGTTTTCAGTAATGGAGGGCATGCTGAATCTTTGAGTGTGTCTGTATTTTTGGTAGAAAATATGGTTTTTATTTTATGCCTTATTCCAGAGATTGTGCCCTCAGAGTCCACAGGGACATGTGTGTAGTCCTTGTGAACACAAATTCTACTCCCAGAGTCCAGAGGTACATATGTATACCAAATAAAAATTTTCAGAATTTGTGTTTCTCCTACCAAAAATTCAATGATTCAGCACCACCTCATACAATACCCTGTAAAAAATAGTAATTTGTGACACATGCAGGTTTTTCTTGTTTCAAACTGTTATATAGGGCTCTGCCTGCTGGCAGTACTGCCAGTGGGACAGTAGCTTCCCAATGAACTATAGAGGTAAAAAAAGTAAGCGGTAGCTATATATACCACCAGTCCTAAAAGGGGTTTTAATTTTTAGGTTAATGGATCTTGCCAGGGGTATGCTGAGAGAGGGAAAGTGGGATTTTCTGTACAGATTTCCATGGTATTGGCTCTTCCTCTTACCTAATGAATGAACAATATAAGCAATATGAAATCACCAAAATAGAAAAGAAGTAAAACAAATAAAAATCACTACCAATTCTCAAAGGACAAAATGACAGAAATTAAGGGAGGGTGATTGCTTCCTTCTTTCCAGAACCCAATTCAATTAAGATTATATTTTTGAAGAGTTAAAAGTTTAAATATGTAAAAAACAGATAATAGTCTGAAAGGTCTTTCACAAAATTCTATTCCCATTCTAGGTGAAATCAATTGTATTTATATATTACCCATTTTATTTTTTAGGCTTCCAATGGGAATTTTCTTTTGGAACAGTTTGAAAGCCTGAAACTGAACTAAACTTCTCTCCCTGATAAAGAGATTCCAAGCTCTGTAGATACAACCTCACCACAGTTTCTGTTCCTGGAGATGATGGGCTTCCCTTTTTATATCCATAATGACTGACTGTAGTGATAATTAAATACAGCCTTTGTACCTCATTTGGGACACTGAATGTTGGGAATCCCCTTTTCCCTAATAAATTTATAGACTGAAGACCCAGAATCCTTAGGCTCCCTTCATATGTGCTAGCATAGGATTATCTTTGCCAGCTACTAGCTGTATGACCACATTGCTTAAACTATTTGTAGCTCAGTTTCCTTGCCTGTAAAATAGAGATTATAATAGTTCTCTTCTCATACATGCTCACTAGGATTATTAAATAATTTCATATAAGCAAATAACCTTGAGTAATGTCAGACTATATATATATATATATATATATATGTATGGAAACCCTGGTAGTTGTTAAGAGCTACAGCTGCTAACCAAATGGTCAGCAGTTCGAACTCACCAGGTGCTCCTTGGAAACCCCATGGGGCAGTTCTACTCTGTCCTACAGGGTTGCTATGAATCTGAATGGACTCGACAGCAAAGGATATATATATACATAAACAAAAATAAAATCGTTTGCCTTTGAGTCGATTCCGACTCATAGTGACCCTATAGGATGAAGTAGAACTGCCCCACGTGGTTTACAAGGCTATAATCTTCAAGGGAGCGGACTACGACATCTTTCTCCTACTGAGCTTTTGGGTGGATTTGAACTGCTGGCCTTTCTGTTTGCTTAATCGCTATGCCACCAGGTCTCCTAGGCAAAAAATAAGAGCCATATAATTTTAGTACTATTGTTGCTATTATTACTGCCAGAAGAATGAACGAATTAGTCTTGGAAGATTACAAGGGACAGCCCCTTTGAAGGGAGGATGCTGAAACTTTGTCTTGCTTAATTTGGACATGTCATCAGGAAAGATCAATTGCTGGAGAATCCAGCAATGAGAGATCATGAATTTTTTATTTTTAATAATTTTTACTTATTTAAAGTTTAAGGTTTATTTTTTAATTAATTTTTTTTTTTTTTTACACACACAATTGCAACCAATTGCCTATGTGAACCTATGTGCACACTCTTGTTTCTGCCAGGGGTGTGTGTGTTGTTTATAGTTCCCTCTTTAACAGTACTGTTTACAAAATGGAAATTGGAGAGATTTCAGTAGAGTCGTATTAAGTTCTCTATCACTCGAAAATGCCTTACTAAAGATTGTTAATCAGATAGAGTCTCTATTCCAACCCAGCCATCAGATGGACTTTGATTTATTAGTATTTGACATTTGTTTGTGATTTACTATGTGAAATCATTTTATCCCATTTTCAGGAGAAATCTTGTAAGGTAAAAAATCCAAATTCATTCAAGCTTTTAGTAAAGGTAATAAAAAGTATAAAAGATGGAAATTGAAAATATTTGATTCTGTCATATTCTCATTAAAAAAAAAACTTATCAGTATTTTTGTCTGATCTCATTCCCCTAAATATACATAAATGTATAACATTCAGTTCATAAGTTAAACCATTATAATATGAAAAAAATTATTCTTATGATACATAACTTCCAGGAAGACTTGAACAGCCATATTGAATCTTTTCTGAGTAGATTTGGAAATATTTTTACTTTCCTAACATATATATAGATATATGTAGATATACATATAGATACATCCATACATATATA
>NW_004444107.1:724875-734439 GCF_000243295.1 Trichechus manatus latirostris | reverse complement strand
ATAGTGATGTCTGTATATTTAATTTTAAATTCCAGCATAGTTTGACCTTTTATTTTGACATTTAGTCATGTGTTATTGAAAGAATCTGGCCTGATGATTGTTTTACTGAGGACGTGCCTCATGGATTTCCAGATCACTTTTAATGTGCTGTTATTCTCCATTTAATCATTTAAAATCCATTAAAGGTATCAGCATAGTTCCTTAGATTGTCATTAAAAGACTTTCAAATAGCCCATTACTGCAATTTCTTCACAGTGCTCTATCTAGATAAACATTAAGCAACCATTATATTAAGCTTTACTCATTAGATGAATATAGAATCTGCTTCAAAGACAAGATTTATCTACTCACCAGACTTCAAAAAACCTTGCTTTAACTTTGATATTTTTTCTACTTCATACTTGTTCGTAAACCATTAATCACTTATCAGTGAAATTTTTACTCATTAATAAAAAATAATGCTAGATAGAAGAATCATGATTTTTACTTTTAAGTACTTTTAAAATAAACACAAATAAGTAATATGGTTAAATTTTCAACAAGTCTTTTCATTTGGCAAACATTTTCTTAGTGAGTATATACTTTGTTTTTATCTAGAGTAGATTATATCTTTCTTTTTAAAAAATATTCAGATAGAGCTCCAACTTATTCTAAATTCTAGGGTTATTTCAATCTCAATTAGAATAAGAACAAATCATTTTTTTTCAGGACATATCAGAAGAAGCTCTGTTTTTCCCACTCGCAACATTCTATAAATGTGGACTACACAAGATACATATTTACTACTGATAAAAAGCATGCAAGCTAAAATTTGAGACCCTTTGATATGAGAGTCTAATATTAACAAATATAACAACAGTCACAACATTAAAATTTATTGAGTGCATACTATATGTCAGTCTCTGGCTGGAGCAAACAGTTATAAACTCATTTATTAACCAAAAGTTTGGTACTGCAAATCCACCCAGAGGTGCCTCAGATGAAAGGACTGGTGAACCACTTCCAAATGATAATAGCCATGGAAAATCCTATGGAGCACAGTTCTGCTCTGAAACACATGAGGTCTCCATGATTCACAATGAACTTGACAGAAACTGTTTTTATTTATTTATTTATTTGATTTACTCTATGCCATACATATTATTTATCTTCATCAATTCATTGAATTGTTAAAACAATATTTTGAAAACCTGCACCATAACACTACACACACACAAATATTTATCTTTCCAAACTAAAGAAACAGAACAAATTCAGTGTTTTGAATCTAGAAAAATGCAAAGGTACTGGGTGTTAAAAAAAAAAAAAAAAAAAGCATAAATTTTCTGTTCTTATCAAATCCTCTTATTAAATTTTTCACTTTACTGGTATAAAACAATTATTAATAAACTGATACTTAAAATTTTTTTTATTTGCTCATAAGTTTTATCACTAACTAAGGTTCTAACTCTGGTGTCTCATTTTCATTCATTTAGTTGAACCGGTTCAGGGTTGATCTTCCTATTTCCCACCACCACAAATTTAAAACACTTGTGTTTCTAGAGGTATAGTAAAGAAGTACCTGAATTCAAATAGAGTAATACATTTGAATGTGCAGAAAATCTTGTCACATCCTGGGTAACTAATGAATAGGATGCTGATACACAGAGCTACAAGTCCTTACTTATGCCAATGGCTAGTGTTAATGGAATTTATCTTATAAATGATACCTTATTGTTTGTTAGGAGTGAATTCAATTCTTCTTGCTCTTTGGTCATTTTCTGAGTATGCTCAATTGTTTATTGAGTCACTTTTCCAGATTTCAACCCTAACTGATAACTCCCACAATTTTTTCTCCAGCAATCTCTTTGCCTTTGTACTAAACAAAATCAAATCCTGTTTCTAACTCAAGATATATATTTTTTAAGTTTGCTTTCCCGTAAGGGCAGAAAGTCTCAAACTTTGAATATTCCTGTAGGCATGATGAAAGACTGATGCTTACATTTTATCCATCAACAAATCAATAAAAAGGAGAACAAACACAAAGTTAAGGTTTCTACATTAACCCTAGTAAAAGGGCCCTAAACATTTATATTTTGCTATATATGTATTTTGTGGAGATAATTTTAAACTGAACAGAAGGAGATACAATGTTTTATAATAATGAATAAATTTGTTGGTATTTTATATTTTTCATCAGGTTCTTCTTTAAATAAGATTATTGATAGATAAATATTTCCTAAATACTAATAAAAATCACTTAAATATGAAAATGTTAAATATATTGGGCATCTAGAAATTTCTAAAAATCAGGAATATTTTTCCATAATGCTCAATGCTTATTATTTGCCTTTCATATCACACCACATTTGCTTAAAACATGCACTCACATGCAGGTTATGGTATAAATTTCACTTAAATGTCTTACTATATAAGAAGCTTACTGAGGGCAGGATATGGTTCTATTTCTGTTCTATCTCCTATAGAGCTTAGAATAAAATTTGAAAAAAAAAGTTGTATAAGAACGAAAATTTTCTGAAAAATAAATTGTATCTTTTAAATTTTTTGTGACTAATCTCCTACTAAAATATACCAATTTTCTGAGAGCAAATATGTTAAGTTTAAATATCATCATACATTTATATAAACATAATAAGCACCCTGACTATAAAACAAATAGAATTTGATACACACCCACATACACAAGCATGCCAAGGGAAGCAAAACAAATCTGAAAATAGACTTATACAACAGAGAAACAAATCAAGAAGGACCCTGGCAGTCAGAGTGAAGAAGCTATACCAGATTAGCTTCAATTAAGCCAGGGAAAATTAAAACCTCCTGGGCGGTTATCAAAATAGCATAATTTACTGGCTCCTAACAAGAAACATAAGCAAGTAACTCTCTGAAATATTTTCAAAATAATCCACCTGCAAGTTGTCTCCAAATTATAATCTATAGAATTCAAGGTTTCAAGTAAAGATAACCAAAAATATAGTTAAATAAACAAGTAGAAAACTTGTACTTGGGCATGAAGAAGTAAAGCAGAATGCATGAGAGAGATTTACAAAAAAAAAACTCAGAGGACTTCCAGGCAACATGGCACTGTAGACAGAAGCATCACGCTGTTCCTCCACAGCAAAGATCTGAAAAACTAAGTCAAAGAGAGACACGCACCAGTCCTAAAACCCTAAGCATCAAATGAAGAGATAAACAACTCAGCCAAGCACCAAATGGAATAAGAAAATGACTGAGAACAGAGAGTGAGGAGAGATACATGCAGAGGTCCCCAGTCAGCTACTGCAACACAGATTGGCCATCTTGGACTCCTAGTGGGTACGAGAAAGCAGCTTCACGGAGTTTTCAGCAGCAGACAGAACAACGGGTAATGAGCAATATATGTGTTCCCATCCCCTACTCTTCTTTACATGCCACTCGGCCTCCTCTGCTTCCTGCGGCCACAGTCACTTGGCCAGGAAGCACCGGCTTCACCCTGGTGTCACTTAGATTCCAACTGCCCTCACTGGCTGGCTCCTTGAGTGTTATTTGTTGGCTGCTGGTGTTGCTTTTCTCCGCTTCTTTACATTTCTTCCTTACCTCTCACCAACCCCCTTCTCTCAAATACCTGGCTCTGTGTGCCTTCTTTGCTTCTTCCTGGAAGGCTGTGATAGACCGATAGACTGTGGGACTGCTTCCCGGCCCATGCCACCACGCTGGTGGGAACACTCGGGCTTTTTTTGTTTGTTCTGATTTGTTCTGTTTTGATTTGTTTCTTTTCTTCTTCTTTTCTCAGCTTGGGAGCCCCTTCTAGCCTGATGTTGCTGCGTGGCTTGGGAGCTACTACGGTACTCTGTACACATGCACAATGACATCACTGGGGGTATTTCTTTCTTCTTGTTTTTTTTCTTTCTTTGGTTTGTTTTCTTCTCCCTGTTTTTCCCTTTTTGTCTTTCTTCATTTCTCAGTTTCTCATCTCTCTATACTTACCTTCTCTTCCTATCTCCTGAATACAGGGTGCTGTGTGACACCTCTACACCTTCTAGCCAGGCTGTACTTCACAGCCTGGGAGCAACTTCCCCAGTCCTACCAGCCATACAAGTGGGATCCCTGGGAGCTTTTCGTTTTGCCTCTTATTTTTATTTATTCATTTACACTTTTTCTTTTTGTTTTTCTCCATTTCTCAGTCTCTCGTCTCTCCACTCCAACAGCAAGCTCCCTTAGCACTCTTTTGTTTTTTTGTTTGTGTGTATGCTTTTTGCTCCTGTTCCTCTCTCCTCTCTATCCTCTTTCCCATACCCAACCAAGCTCCACACATCACAATCTCTTCCCTCTTTCCTGCCTACCTGCACTGTGCGATGAACATCACAACCCCAAGTAGCACATGCACAGCCTACCAGAACATGCCCTGCACTGATTACCAGCCTGCCCTGTCGGCCCTAGTATGTGCCACAAACAACCCATCCCAGCAACTCCCCTTCAGCTGGACGTGCCCTGCTGCACCATACCTGAGTGACTGACCCTTCCCATTGGAGAAGGAGGTGAAAAGTATTGTGCCCACAGACAAGCAAACAACAAAGAATGCACAGCCATAACCAAATAAAACAAAAAAGCAGGACGAAATAAACACATCTGCAATCAATAAACAAGGAAAATAACCACTGAATGCCCTGAAGACAGCAGACAATATCAAAACATGTACAAAAATGGGACAAGATGGTTTCAGTAGGTGTTCAAAATAAAACACCAGATGACTTTCCATTACAAGAAAAGGCGCTAAAACTACTGGATAGCGAATTCAAATCTCTAATACTCAGAATTATACAAGAGTTGAAGCAAAAAGCAGACAAAAATGAGGAAAAAATAGACAAATTCATGGAAACGGCAGAAACATTCATGGAAAATACAGACAAAAACATGAAAGGATTCAAGAAAATAATACAGGAACAAAATGCTAAAATAAATTCACAACTAGAAATCATACAAAAACAACAGTTGGAAATTCAAAACATAAACAACAAGATTTCAGAACTGGACAGTGTCACAGAAGGTCTGAGGAGTAGGTTTGAAACAATGGAAGATAGGATCAACAAAACTGGAAACAGACACTTGGATACAACTCTGAGGAAAAATCTAAAAAAAAGAATGAAGAAAATGAAGAAACTCTGAGAAACATGTGGGATACAATCAAAATCAAAAATCTGTGAATGACTGGAGTTCCAGAACAGGGGGAGAAATCAGAAAACACAGAGAGGATCATTGAAGAACTGCTGACAGAAAACTTCCCCAATATCATGAAAGATGAAAAGCTGACCATCCAAGAAGCTGAATGAAACGCATATAGAATAGACCATGAAAGAAAATCACCAAGGCATATCATAATCACACTCACTAAAACCAAAGTCAGACAAAGAATCCTGAGAGCAGCTTGAGAAAAACAAAAAGTCACATCAGAGGAAAAACAATAAGACTAAGCTCGGATTATTCAGCAGAAACACTGCAGGCAAGAAGGCAATGGGATGACATATATAAAAACTTGAAAGAAAAAAATTGCCAGCCAACCATAATATATCCTGCAAAACTCTCATTCAAATATTATGGTGAAATTAGGTCATTTCCAGATAAACAGAAATTAAGGGAATGTGTAAAACCGAAACCAAACTTACAAGACTTATTAAAGGGAGTCCTTCGATCTGAGAACAAACAACATCAGACCACAGGCTGAATCTAGGACATTAGATTGTACCAGTCAGTTACCAACGTAGGAAATGAACTCTCAAGGACTATCCAAAACCAAAAGAATTACAACAGGGAGCCAGAGAGCTTAATCTGTAAATGACAACAATATAAGAACAATAAAATAGGGAATAAACGGTGTAGGTATAGAACCTACTAATGGAGAGGAAGCAAGGCAATACCAAGTAATAATAGCCTGTTTCAAACCTAGGAAGATAAGGCAAATTTCAAGGTAACCGCAAAGTAAGTTAACAAAGCTATTCATCCAAATAAATAAGAAAAACATAAAGTCTCAGTAACAACAAAACCTACAAAAACAAAAGAAATGAAAAAAAAATCCACCAACAAAAGTAATTCAGCACATTTCCCCCCAGTTTCTCCCATTTGTAATGGAAATGTCTACCTTGTGCCTGTTCCACCATTGTACTTTGGAAATAGATAATTTGTAGTCTAGATTTCACAGTTTCACAGATGAAGATAGAACGCACCTAAAGTCTCACCCATATTTGATTTAGATGATTCAGAAGATGAGATTTTGGACTTGGAGTTGATTTAAGACTTTCGTGATGATGTAATGAGGTGAAAGTGAGTGTTTTACATGTGGCAAGGACATGAATTTTGGGGGGGCCAAAAGGTAGAATGTTATAGATTGAATTGTGTCCCCAAAAACATGTGTTGTAAACCCTCACCTCTGCCTGTTGTTATAAACACATTTGCGAATGGATTGTGTTTTGTTAATGAGGCAGGATTAGGTTATGTTAATAAGGATTAGGTTACATTTGTTATCTTAATGAGGCAGGATTCCTGTGTATTTTGAGTCACTCTCTTTTGAGATAGAGATTAAACAAGCAAGCAAGTGAGCTGAGATGGGGGAAGAGAGATGCCAAGCCACAAGAAGATTGCCCAGGAGCAGAAACTAAAAGAGACAAGGACTTTCCTCCAGAGCTGATAGAGAAAGAAAGACTTCCCCTAGAGCTAGCACCCTAAATTTGTACTTCTACCCTCCTAAACTGTGAGAAAATAAATTTCTGTTTGTTAAAGGCAAAAAAAAGTAATTCAGCACAGGAGAGTAAGAGGAACAAAGAAAATGTCAACACCACACAAAAAAGCACTACAAAATGGTGGCAATAAACTCACACCTATCAATAATGATGCTGAATGTAAATGGCCTAAATGCGCCCATACAGAGATGGAGAGTGACAAAATGGATTAAAAAAAACAGGATCCATCCATATGCTCTCTACAAGAGACACACCTTAGAAACAAAGATGTAAATTTATTAAAAATTAAAGTATGGAAAAAATATATCAAGCAGACAGCTACCAAAAAAGATCAGGACTGGCAATACTCATCTGAGATAAAATAGACTTTAAAACAAAATCTACCATAAAAGACGAAGAAGGACACTATATAATGATTAAGGGGATGATTCATCATGAAGACATAACCATAATAAACATCTATGCACCCAATGATAGACCTCCAAAATATGTAAAACAAACTCTAACAGCACAGAAAAGAGAAATTGACAGTTCCACAATAATAGTTGTAGACTTCAACAAACCACTCTCAGACAGAACATCTAGAAAGAAACTCAACAAAGATACAGAAGACCTAAAGGGCACAATCAGCCACCTTGGCCTCATAAATATATATAGAACACTACACCCAAGAGCGGCAAAGTACACATTCTTTTCCAATGCACGTGGAAGGTTCTCCAGAATAGACCACATCTTAGGCCACAGAGCAATCCTCAACAAGATCCAAAACGTTGAGATAATTCAAAGTATCTTCTCTGACCACAATGCCATCAAGGTAGAAATTAACAACCAGAAAAGCAAGGAAAAAATTCAATTACATGGTGTCATGATTTGAATTATGTCCCCCCAAAAATGTGTGTGTCAATTTGGCTGGGCCATGATTTCCAGAATTGTGTGGTTGGCCTCCATTTTGTGATTGTAATTTTATGTTAAAGAGGATTAGGGTGGGATTGTAATACCACCTTTACCCAGGTCTCATCCCTGATCCAATGTAAAGGGAGTTTCCCTGGGGTGTGGCCTGCACCATCTTTTATCTCTCAAGAGATAAAAGGAAAGGGAAGCAAGCAGAGAGTTGGAGACCTCATAGCACCAAGAAAGGAGCACCGGGAGCAGAATGCGTCCTTTGGATCTGAGGTTCATGTGCAGAGAAACTCTTAGTTCAGGGGAAGACTGATGATGACAAGGACCTTCCTCCAGAGCCGCCAGAGAGTAAAAGCCTTCCCCTGGAGCTTACGCCCTGAATTTGGACTTCTAGCCTACCAGACTGTGAGAAAATAAATTTCTCTCTGTGAAAGCCATCTGCTTGTGGTATGTCTGTTAGAGCAGTACTAGATGACTAAGACACATGGAAACTTAATTACACTCTGCTTATGCATCACTGGGTAATAGAAGAAATCAGAGATGAAATAAAAAAATTCCTAGAATCAAACAGGAATGAAAACACATCCTACTAAAACCTTTGGAACAAAGCAAAGGCAGTCATCAGAGGACAATTTATAACAATAGACGCACACATCAAAAAAGAAGAAAGGGACAAAATCAAAACATTAAGTACAGAACTCGAACAAATAGAAAGAGAACAGCAACAAAAGCCCACAACCACTAGAGGAAAGGAAATAATGAAGATCAGAGCAGAAATAAATGAAATAGAGAATAAAAAAACAAGAGAAAGAATCAACAAAACCAAAAGTTGGTTCTTTGAAAGGTTCAACAAAATCAACAAACCACTGGCCAGACTGACAAAAGAAAAACAGGAGAGGACTCAAATAACCCAAATAAGAAATGAAATGGGGGACATTACAACAGACCCAACTGAAAAAAAAAGGATTATAACAGGATATTATGAAAAACTATACTCCACCAAATTTGAAAACCTAGAGGAAATGGATAAATTTCGAGAAACCCAATACCTACCCAAACTACCACAAACTGATGTTGAAAATCTAAACAGATCCATAACAAGAGAAGAGATTGAGAAGGTACTAAAAAAATTCCCAACAAAAAAAGCCATGGCCCAGATGGCTTCACTGGAAAATTCTACCAAACATTCAGAGAAGAGCTTATACCAGCACTACTCAAACTATTGCAGAACATAGAAAAGGAAGTGTCATGGTTAAGATTGTATGTCAACTTAGCTAAGCCATTATTCTCAGTGTTTTAGCAGTTGCATAATGTTGTGATCACCCCCATGATGAAATCTGCTAAGTGGCACTGGTGGAGGTGGGGCCTGTGGCAGCTCACCCCTCTCAGTTTCATCTCTCTGCCTTCTGCGGGTTATTTTCTGCCTGCTCACCTTGCCAAGGTTTTTAGTTTGTTCCAGACTCAGCAGCTGTCTCTTGTCTCACCTCTGGTTCTTGGGACTTGAGATAGCAGCTTACCTATTGATCTTGGAATTCGTCGAACTTCTCAGCCTGTGAGCAAGAGTCCAGTTCCCCAACCTGCTGATCCTGGGTTCAACAACCCCTGCAGCTGTGTGAATCAGGAGAAAACTTGCAGTCTTCTCTCCTGATCCTGGAATTCACTGACCTTCACAGCCTGTGAATGAGTGCCCCTTTCTGACCTGCCGACCTTGGGTTCACCAGCTTCTGTGGCTCCGTGAATTGGGAGAGGCCTCTACCCTGACCACAGACTTGGGACATCTTAACCTCTATAATTGCATGAGCTATTTCCTTGATATAAATCTTTCTCTGTATATATTTATATGCTTTACTGGTTTTGCTTCTCTAGAGAACACAGCCTAAGTCATATGGTACCAGGAGTGGTGTCTAGCGAAACAAAATCATAAGGATGAGTTTTCTAAATTGATTCTCAA
>NW_004444107.1:712841-724351 GCF_000243295.1 Trichechus manatus latirostris | reverse complement strand
TGGAGACACTGAGCCCTTAAATTCTGTTGAATCACTCCTGCCAAAAGAACCACTCCTACCTGAAGAGATTACTTCATGTTTGTCTCTTACACCACCCTGCCCAGGAAAACCATTAGTCCCTCCACTCCCATCTAATGAGATTAACCCTAGCCTAGCTGCCTCTAAAGCGCCTTGCCTGAGTCATTGCCTGGGGCATTGCCTGAGGCAGATGCTTTACAAGACAATGCTGAATGTTCTCAAAACAATTCCACACTACCGATTCTAACTTCGAGACCTATAACTAGACTTATGTCCCAGCAAGCCCCAAAATGTGAAGTACAGAGTGTGACACAGGAGGAGGTATGCTACACTCCAAAAGAAGTACTTGAGTTTTCTAATATGTACAAACAGAAACCTGGGGCATATGTGTGGGAATGGCTATTGAGGGTGTGGGATAATGGTGCAGGGAACATAAAGATGGATCAATCTGAGTTTATTGATATGGGTCCACTAAGCACAGATTCTTCATTCAGTGTTTCAGCTCAAGAAGTTAGGAAAGGATCTAATAGTTTGGCTGGGTTGCTGAAGCATGGATTACAAGGTGGCCTACACCGAATTGAATTGAAGTGCCAGACCTGCCTTGGTATACTGTAGAAGAAGGTATCCGTAGGCTTAGGGAATTTGGCATGCTAGAGTGGATTTATCAGGTTACACCCACAGACCCACACATGGAATGTCCAGAGGACACCCCTTTTACCTCAACTGTGAGGAACAAATTTGTGAAGGGAGCTCAAGCATCCTTGAAGACTGCTGTGATTTCTATTTTATGTAAATCAGGTTTGGCAGTGGGAATTGCCCTAATTGAATTAAGACACCTAACTACAATGGGGCTGATCGGACCCAGTGGTAGTAGGGACCAAGTGGTTGCACTCAATCATCAAAGACAAGGTGGGCTTGGTTACAGTAATGGACAGTGGAGTCAAGGCAGTAATCAGAATAGTCTGACTCGTATAGATTTATGGCAATTTCTACTTAGTCACAGTGTCCCTAGGAGTGCAATAGATGGGAAATCTATTAAATATTTACTTGATCTGTACAAACGGATGAATTCTAGGTCAGGTGAACAACAGTCTAACTCAAATAGCCAGAATCAATTCCCAGATTTGAGCCAGTTTAAAGACCCACAACCCCTTGAATGAAGAGAAGGCCAGGTCCCTTGAGGAAGGACTCCAATACACGGCCAAAAATTTTTACTGTTAATCTTTCTCCCAGCCTTCACCAGAGGGATCTACAGCCTTTTACCAGAGTGACTGTTCACTGGGGAAAAGGAAATAATCAGACTTTTTGGGGATTACTGGATACTGGCTCTGAACTGACACTAATTCCAGGAGACCCAAAACGTCACTTTGGCCCACCAGTCAGAGTGGGGGTATATGGAAGTCAGGTTATTAATGGAGTCTTTGCTCATGTCTATCTCACAGTAGGTCCAGTGTATCCCTGAACTCATCCAGTAGTGATTTCTCCAGTTCCAGAATAAACAATTGGAATAGATATACTCAGCAACTGGCAGAACCCCCACATTGGATCCCTGACAAATGGAGTAAGGGCTATTATGGTAGGGAAAGCCAAGTGGAAGCCATTAGAACTGCCCCTACCTAGGAAAATAGTAAACCAAAAGCAATACTGCATTCCTGGAGGGACTGCAGAGATTTCTGCCACCATTAAGGACTTGAAGGATGCCTGGGTGGTGATTCCCACCACATCGCCATTCAACTTGCCTATTTGGCCTGTGGAAAAAATGGATAGAACTTGGAGACTGACAGTAAATTATTGAAAACTTAACCAAGTGGTGACTGATTGCAGCTGCTGTTACAGATGTAGTTTCATTCCTTGAGCAAATTAATACATCTCCTGGTACCTGGTATGCAGCTATTGACCTGTTTAATGCCTTTTTCTCCATACCTATTTCAAAGGACCACCAGAAGCAGTTTGCCTTCAGCTGGCAATGCCAGCAATACACCTTCACTTGCCTACCTCAGAGCTACATCAACTCTCCAGCCCTATGTCATAATTTAGTCTGCAGGGACCTTGATTGCCTTTCCACAAGATGTCACACTAGTCCATTACATTGATAACATTATGTTGATTGGACCTAGTAAGGAAAAAGTGTCAATGACTCTGGACTTACTGGTAAAACATTTGCGTGCTAGAGGATGGGAACTCACTCCCACAAAAATTCAAGCATCTTCCACTTCAGTGAAAGTTCTAGGGGTCCAGTGGTGTGGGGCATGTTGAAACATTCCTTCTAAAATGAAGGATAAGTTATTGCATCTTGCTGCTCCCACAACTAAAAAGGAGGTACAATGCCTAGTGGACCTCTTTGGATTTTGGAGGCTACATATTCCTCATTTGAGTGCACTACTCTGGTCTATCTATCACGTGAATAGAAAAGCTGCTAGTTTTGAGTGGGGACCAGAACAAGAGAAGGCTCTGCAACAGGTTCAGGCTGCGGTGCAAGCCGCTCTGCCACTTGGACCATATGATCCAGCTGACCCAATGGTGCTGGACGTGTCAGCGGCAGATAGAAATGCTGTTTGGAGTCCTTGGCAGGACCCATTGGTGAATCACAGTGCAGACCCTTAGAATTTTGGAGCAAAGCTCTGCCATCCTCTGCAGATAACTACTCTTCTTTTGAGAAACAACTTTTGGCTTGTTACTGGGCCTTAGTAGAGTCTGAATGTTTAACCATGGGACACCAAGTCACCGTGAGTTCTGAGCTGCCCATCATGAACTGCGTGTTGTCTGACCCAGAGAGTCATAAAGTTGGACGTGCACAGCAGCACTCCATAATTAAATGGAAGTGGTATAGTCAAGATCAGGCCTGAGCACCACCTGAAGGCATAAGTAAGTTACATGAGGAAGTGGCCCAAATGCCCATGGTCTCCACTCCTGTCACATTACCTTCCATCTCCCAGTCTGCACCTGTGGCCTCATGGGGAGTTCCTTATGATCAGTTGACTGAAGAAGAGAAAACTTGTGTCAGGTTTACAGATGGTTCTGTGCAATACGCAGACACCACTTGAATGTGGACTGCAGCAGCACTACAGCCCCTTCTGGGACCTCCCTGAAGAACAGTGGTGAAGGGAAATCCTCTCAATGGGCAGAACTTGGAGCAGTCCACCTGGTTGTCCACTTTGCTTGGAAGGAGAAACGGACAGATGTGAGATTATATACCGATTCATGGGATGTGGCTTGATGGTCAGGGACTTGGAAGGAACATGATTGGAAAATTGGAGACAAGGATTTATGGGGAAGATGTATGTGGATAGACCTCTTCGAATGGGCCAAAGAAGTGAAGATATTTGTGTCTCATGTGAATGCTCACCAAAGGGTGACCTCAGCAGAGGATGATTTTAACAGTCAAGTGGATAGGATGATGCATTCTGTGGAAACCAGTCATCCTCTTTCCCCAGCTACTCCTGTCATTGCTCAATGGGCTCATGAACAAAGTGGCCATGGTGGCAGGGATGGAAGTTATGCATGAGCCCAGCAGCATGGACTTCCACTCACCAAGGCTGACTTGGCTACAGACACTGTTGAGTGCCCAATCTGCCAGCAGCAGAGACCAACACTGAGTCCCCAATATGGCACCGTCCCTAGAGGTCATCAGCCAGCAACCTGGTGACAAGTTGATTACATTGGACAACTTCCACCATGGAAAAGGCAGCATTTTTTCCTTACTGGAATAGAAACTTACTCTGGATATGGATTTGCCTTCCCTACATGCAATGCTTCTGCCAAAACTACCATCCGTGGACTTACAGAATGCCTTATCCACCGTCATGGTATCGCACACAGCATTGCCTCAGATCAAGGGACTCACTTCACAGCAAATGAAGTGTGGCAGTGGGCCCATGCTCATGGAATTCACTGGTCTTACCATGTTCCCCATCATCCTGAAGCATCTGGATTGATAGAATGATGGAATGGACTTCTAAAACACAATTACAGCACCAGCTAAGTGGCAATACCTTGCAGGGTTGGGACAACTTTCTCCAGGAGGCTGTATATGCTCTAAACCAGAGTCCAGTATATGGTGCTGTTTATCCCATAACCAGGATTCAGGGATCCAGGAATCAATGGGTGGAAATGAGAGTGGCACCACTCACTATTAACCCTAGTGACCAACTGGCAAGATTTTAGCTTCCTGTCCTCTTGACCTTATGCTCTGCAAGCCTAGAAGTCTTAGTTCCAAAGGGAGGAATGCTCCCACCTGGAGACACGTCTCTGATTCCATTCAACTGGAAGGTTAAAATGCCAGCTGGCCACTTTGGGCTCCTTATGCCTCTGGATCAACAGGTAAAGAAGGGAATTACCATACTGGCTGGTGTTATTGATCCTGATTACCAAGAGGAAATCAGATTGATATTACATAATGGAGGGAAAGAAGAGTATGTCTGGAATGCTTGAGATCTTTTAGGGTGTCTCTTAGTACTACCGTGTCCTGTGATTAAAGTCAATGGAAAACTACAGCAACTCAATTCTGACATGACTACTAATGGCCCAGACCCTTCAGGAACGAAGGTTTGGGTCACCCCACCAGGAAAAGAACCATGACCACCTGAGGTGCTTGCTGAGGGCAAAGGGAATATGGAATGGGTGGTGGAAGAAAGTAGTTGTAAATATCAGTTATGGCCACGTGACCAGTTGCAGAAAAGGGGATTGTAATTGCTACGAGTATTTCTGTTTTGTTTGTGTGCAACTAATATTTTTGTTTCCTTCACTTATAAAATGTAAAACATAAACAGGGCTAGTGCGTTTTCGATTGTACACCTGTTAGTTGTATCATGTCAGGCGCAAGTATGACTTCGTAATTATCTTTATTCAGAGATTACGTATGGTTTCAGGAGATGTGTACAGGTGCCAAGTTGACAAGGGTGGACTGTGATGGTTAAGATGGTATGTCAACTTGGCTATGCCATTATTCTCAGTGTTTTAGCAGTTGTATAATGTTGTGATCACCCCCATGATAGAATCTGCTCAGTGGCACTGGTGGGGGTGGGGCCTGTGGCAGTTCACCACCCCCTCAGTTTCATCTCTCTGCCTTCTGCGGGTTATTTTCTGCCTGCATGCTTTGCCAAGGTTTTTGGCTTTTGCCAGATTCAGCAGCTACCTCTTGTTGTCTCACTGCTGGTTCTTGGGACTTGAGATAGCAGCTTATCTGTTGATCTTGGAATTCGTTGAACTTCTCAGCCTGCTAGCAAGAGTCCAGTTCCCTGACCTGCTGATCTTGGGTTCAACAATCCCTGCAGCTGCGTGAATCGGGAGAAAACTTGCTGTCTTGTCTGCTGATATTGGAATTCCTTGACCTTCACAGCCTGTGAGCAGGAACCCCTTTCCGACCTGCTGACCTGGGTTCACCAGCTTCTGCGGCTCTGTGAATTGGGAGAGGCCTCTACCCTGATCCACCAACTTGGGACGTCTCTACAACTGCATGAGCTATTTCCTTGAGACAAATCTCTCTGTATATGTTTACATGCTTTACTGGTTTTGCTTCTCTAGAGAACCCAGCCTGAGACAGGAAGGGATATTTCCGAATTCATTTTATGAAGCCAGCATAACCCTGATACCAAAACTAGACAAAGATGCCACAAAAAAAGAAACTTACAGACCAATATCTTTCATGAATATAGATGCAAAAATTCTTAATAAAATTCTAGCCAAAAGAATTCAGCATCATATCAAAAAAATAATACACCATGACCAAGTAGGATTCATACCAACTATGCAAGGATGGTCCAACATTAGAAAATCAATCAACGTAATCCACCACATAAATAAAAGGAAAGAAAAGGATCACATGATCATCACAGTTGATGCAGAAAAGGCATTCGACAAAGTGCAACACCCATTCCTGATAAAAACTCTCAATAAAATAAGTATAGAAGGGAAATTTCTCAACATAATAAAAGGCATCTATGCAAAACCAATGGCCAACATCATTCTTAATGGAGAGAGGCTGAAAACATTCTCCTTGAGAACAGGAACAAGACAAGGATGCCCTTTATCACCACTCTTATTTAAAATTGTGCTGGAAGTCCTCGCTAGAGCAATAAGGCAAGGAAAAGAAATAAAGGGCATCCAAATTTGTAATGATGAAGTTAAATTGTCCCTGTTTGTGGATGATATGATACTATAAATATAAAACCCTAAAGACTCCACGAGAAAACTACAGTAACTAATAGAAAGATTCAGCAGAGTAGCGGGATACAAGATAAACATTCAAAAATCAGTTGGATTCCTATATACCAATAAAGAGAACGATGAAAAGGAAATCAGGAAAACAATATCATTTACAACAGTCCTAAAAAAAATACTTAGGAATAAATCTGACCAGAGTTGTAAAAGACCTATAGAAAGAAAACTACAAAACACTACTGCATGAAACCCAAAGGGATCTACATAAATGGAAAAATATATCATGCTCATGGATAGGTAGACTCAACATTGTGAAAATGACAATTCTACCTAAAGCAATTTACAAATACAATGCAATCTCGATCCAAGTACCAACAACATTCTTTAAAGATATGGAAAAGCTAATCATTAACTTTCTATGGAAAGGGAAGAGGCCCCAAATAAGTAAAGCACTATTGAAGAAGAAGAATAAAGTAGGAGGACTCACACTACCTGACCTCACAACCTACTATACAGCTAACGTAGTCAGAACAGCCTGCTAATGGTACAATGACAGATACATTGACCAGAGCAACAGAATTGAGAACCCAGATGTAAATCCATCCACCTACAGTCACCTGATCTTCTACAAGGGCCCAAGTTCCTTCAAATGGGGAACAGATAGTCTTATTAACAAATGGTGCTGGCAAAACTGGATGTCCATCTGCAAAAAAAGGAAACAGGACACATACCTCATACCTTAAACAAAACTAATTCAAAACGATCAAAGACCTAAATATAAAGTCAAAAACTAAAAAGTTCAAAGAAGAAAGAATAGGATCAATGCTAGAGACCCTAATACATGGCATTAACAGGATACAAACCATAACCAATGACACACAAACTCCAGAAGATAAGCTAGATAACTGGGATCTTCTAAAATTTAAACATTTAGTTCATCAAAAGACTTTACCAAAAGAGTAAAAAGAGAACCTACAGACTGGGAAAAAATTTCTGGACTTTACGAGTCAGACAAAGTCTAATCTCTAAAATCTACAAGAAAATTCAACACCTCTACAACAAAAAGACAAATAATCCAATGAAAAAATGGGCAAAGGAAATGAACAGATACTTCAACAAAGAAGACATTCAAGCAGCCAGCAGAGACATGAGGAAATGCTCATGATCACTAGCCATTAGAGAAATGCAAATTAAAACCACAATGAATTACCATCTCACCCTGGCATTACTGGCACCAATCAAAAACACTGGAAACAACAAATGTTGGAGAGGTTGTGGAGATATTGGAACACTTATGCACTGCTGGTGGGAATGCAAAATGATGCAACCATTTTGGAAAATGATATGGCTCATTCTTCGAAAGCTAGAAATAGAAATACTATACTATCCAGCAATCCCACTCCTAGGAATATATCCTAGAGAAACAAGAGCCATCACACGAATAGACATATGCAAATTCATGTTCATAGCACCATTGTTCACAATAGCAAAAAGATGGAAACAACCTAGATGCCCATCAACAGATGCATGGATAAACGAACTATGGTACGTACATACACACAATGGAGTATTAGGCAACGATAAAGAGCAATGATGAATCAGTGAAGCATCTCATAAAATGGATGAAACTGGAGGACATTATGCTAAGTGAAATAAGTCAATCACAAAAGGACTAATATTGTATGAGACCTCAACTGTAAAAACTCATGAAAAATTTTACACACAAAAAGAAATAATCTTTGTTGGTTACGAGGGATGGAAGGGGTGGGGGGGAAATACTAAATAGGCAATAGGTAAGTGGTATCTTTGGAGAAGGGTAAGGCAGTATGCAGTACTGGGGAAGCTAGCACAACTTGCACAAGGAAAGGTTATGGAGGCTCCATAGACACATCCAAACTCCCTGAGGTAGTGAATTGCTGCGCAGAGGCCTGTGGGGACCATTGTCTCGGGGAACATCTAGCTCAACTGGCATAACACAGTTTATGAAGACAATGTTATACATTCTACCTTGGTGAGTAGTGTCTGGGGTCTTAAAAACCTGTGAGCAGCCATCTGAGATACTCCACTGGTCTCACCCCTTCGCGAGCAAGGGAGAATGAAGAGAACAGGATACAAGGAAAAAATTAGTCCAAACGACTAATGGACCACAGCTAACAAGGGCTCCAGCAGACTGAGTCCAGTACAGCCAGATGATGCCCACCTACCAGCAATGACTGCTGTGACTGGGATCACAACAGAGGGTCCCGGACAGAGCTGGAGAAGGATGTAGAATAAAATTCTAATATACAAAAAAAGACCAGATTTACTGACCTGTCAGAGACTTGAGAAACCCCAAGAGTATGGCCCCCAAATACCCTTTTGGCTCAGTGGTGAAGTCACTCCCGAGGCTCATCGTTCAGTCAGGGATTGGACAGCCCCATAAAACCAAATGGGACTAATGAGGCACAGCACTCCAGGGACAAGGGCTAGAAGGCAGAAGGGGACAGGAAAGCTGGTGATAGGGAACCGAAGGTTGAGAAGAGACAGTGTTGACATCGTGGGGTTGTTAACCATTGTCATAGGGCAATATGTGTACTAACTGTTTAATGAGAAACTATTTGTTCTATAAACCTTCATCTAAAGTACACTAAAAAAAAAAATTATCTATGTGAGATCAAATTGGCAACAGCAACTCAAAAGCTTTGATGGGAAGCCTAAGGGATAATGATTTGAAGATAATGGTGAAGGAATAATTTGGAAAAGGATAGTGAGAATACAAGCACAGCTGGAAGAATGTAATCGACGTCACTGAAATTTACATGTAGAAATTTTTGAAACGGTGTATCTTTGACTATGTATATTTTCACCAAAAACACAAAAAAAGATAGAGAAAGGAGAGTGTTGACATGTCGTGGGGTTGTTAACCAATGTCATAAAACAATATGTGTACTGACTGTTTAATGAGAAACTCTTTGTTCTGTAAACCTTCATCAAAAGTACAATAAAAAAATTTTTAAAAAAGTCAAAAAAAGGAAAGTAAGATGATATGGAAGATAACAAGAGAAGTTCTAACAAGTATCTAAGTAGAGGTCTAGAAAAAGGGGTTATAGACAATGGAGTAGAGGAACTATATGATAGTTAGGGGTAAAGTAGTTTTTAGAACTAGTGAAAGAAAAGAATCATAAAAACAGAAAGCACAGCTGAATAAATGGACATTATAGTAAAAAACAGAATAATAAAGTGAGATCTTAAACATGGACAAAACAACAACAAAAACTTTCCACCTAAGTATTCAATAGACAGCATTGTAAAAATAGAAGAACAGAGAGAATATATCTGTCAAGTTAAAGAAGTTTTGTACCAAGCAAGGGTATCTGTTTTGTTTTTCTATGGCTGCTGTAATAAGTTACCACAAATTTAGTAGCTTATGTTGTTGTTGTTGTTAGATGCCTTCGAGTTGGCTCCGACCCATAGCGACGCCATGCACAACAGAAGAAAACATTGCCTGGTCCTGTGCCATTCTCACAATCATTGTTATGCTTGAGCCCATTGTCATAGCCACTGTGTCAGTACATCTTGTTGAAGGGCTTCCTCTTTTTCATTGCCCCTCTACTGTACCAAGCATGATGTCCTTCTCCAGAAACTGACCTCTCCTGATAACATGTTAAAAGTATGTGAGACGCAGTCTCACCATACTTGCTTCTAAGGAGCATTCTGGTTGTACTTCTTCTAAGACAGATTTGTTCATTCTTTTGGCAGTCCATGGTGTATTCATTATTCTTTGCCAAGGCAGCAATTCAAAGGCATCAATTCCTCTTCAGTCTTCCTTATTCATCGTCCAGCTTTCACATGCATATGAGGCTATCAAAATACCAAGGCTTACATCAATTGCACCTTAGTCTTCAAGGTGACATCTTTGCTTTTCAACATTTCAAAGAAGTCCTTTGCTGCCGGTTTGCTCAATGCAATGCGTCCTTTGATTTCTTGACTACTGTGTCCATGGGTATTGATTGTGGATCCAAGTAAAGTAAAATCCTTGTCAACTTCAAAACTTTCTCTGTTTATCATGATGTTGCCTATTGGTCCAGTTATGAGATCTTTGTTTTCTTTATGTTGATGTATAATCCATACTGAAGGCTGTGGTCTTTGATTTTCATCAGTAAGTGCTTCAAGTCCTCTTCACTTTCAGCAAGCAAAGTTGTATCATCTGCATAACACAGGTTATTAATGAGTCTTCATCTGATCCTGATTCTACATTCTCTTCATATAGTCCAGCTTCTTGGATTAGTTGTTCGGCCTACAGATTGCATAGGTATGGTGAAAGGATACAACCTTGACACACAACTTTTCTGATTTTAGACCATTCAGTATCACCTTGTTCTGTTTAAACCACTGCCTCTTAGTCTAATTACAGGTTCTGCATGAGCATAATTGAGCATTGGGGAATTCCCGTTGTTTGCAATGTTATCCATAATTTGTTATGATCCACACAGTTGAATGCCTTTGCATTGTCAATAAAACACAGGTGAACATCTTTCCAGCATTCTCTGATTTCAGTCAAGATTTATCTGACATCAGCAATAATATCCCTCATTCCATATCCTCTTATGAATCCAGCTTGTTTTTCTGACATTCCCTTTTGATGTACTGCTACAACCTTTTTTGAATTATCTTTAGCAAAATTTTACTTGTGTGTAATATTAATGATATTGTTTGATGATTTCTTCATTATGCTGGATCCTCTTTCTTTGGAATGGGTACAAATACAGATCTCCTCCAGGTGGTTGTCAAGGTATCTGTCTTGAAATTTTCTTAGCATAGACCAGTGAGCATTTCCAGCATTGCACTCATTTGTTGAAACATCTTGATTGGTATTCCATCAATCCCTGAAACCTTGTTTTTTGCCAGTGCCTTCAGTACTGCTTGGATTTACTCCTTCAGTAATATTGCTTCTTGATGATATTCTACCTCCTGAAATATTTGAACCTACACCAGCTTTTCTTGCTACAGTGACTCTGTGTATCCCTTCCATCTTCTTTTGATGTTTCCTTTGTCATTCAATATTTTTCCAATAGAATCCTTCAAGGTTGCAACTCAAGCCTTGAATTATTTCTTCAGTTTTTCAACTTCAGCAAAGCCAAGCATACACCTCACTTTTGGTTTTCTAACTCTAGCTCTTTTCACATTTCCTTATAATACTTACTTTGTCTTCTTGAGACTCCTCTTCAAATCTTCTGTTCAACTTTTTTACTTCATCATTTCTTTCATTCCCCTTAGCTGCTCCAGGTTCAAGAGCAAGATTCAGAGTCTCTTGTGAAATCCATTTTGTTCTTTTCTTTCTTTCCTGTCTCTTT
>NW_004444107.1:698553-708151 GCF_000243295.1 Trichechus manatus latirostris | reverse complement strand
TTGTGGTTACCATGAATTTTACCCTTATCTTTCTAAGTTTGAAGCAGTCTACCATTACTTGGTATCGCCTTGCCTTCCTCTCCATTAGAAGGTTCTATATCTGTGCCGTTTATTTCCTCTTTTATTGTTTTGATGTTTTTGTCAGTTACTGATTAACTGCTCTGATTCCCTGTTGTATTTCTTTTGGTTTTGGGTAGTCCTCGAGAGTTCATTTCCTAGATTGGTATCTTGCTGGTACAATCCTGCGTCCTAGATTCTGCTTGTGTGCTGAAGTTTTTTGCCCTCTGATTGAAGAACTCTTTTAATAATTCTTGTAAGTTTGGTTTGACTTTTACATATTCCCTTATTTCTGTTTATCTGGAAATGACCTAATTTCACCATCATATTTGAACAAGAGTTTTGCAGGATATATTATTCTTGGCTGGATATTTTTTTCTTTTAAGTGTTTATATATGTCATCCCATTGCCTTCTTGCCTGCATGGTTTCTGCTGAATAATCTGAGCATAGTCTTATTGTTTCTCCTCTCTGTGTGACTTCTTGTTTTTTCATGAGCTGCTCTCAGGATTCTTTGTTTGTCTTTGGTTTTGGCGAGTGTGATTATGATATGCCTTGATGATTTTCTTTTGGGGTCAATCCTATATGGGGTTCGTTGAGCTTCTTGGATGGCCAACTTTTCATTTTTCATGATATTGGGGAAGTTTTCTCTCAGCAGTTCTTCAATGATCCTCTCTGTGTTTTCTGTTTTCTCCCCCTGTTCTGGAATTCCAATCACTCGCAAATTTTTGCTTTTGATTGTATCCCACATAACTCTCAGGGTCTCTTCATTTTTCTTTGTTCTTTTTTCTAAGTTTTCCTGAAACAGAGTTGTATCCTAGTGTTAGTCTTCAATTCCACTGATGTCTTCCACCTTTGCAGGTCTGCTTCTCAGCCCTTCTATGACACCGTCCATTTCTGAAATCTTGTTGTTTATCTTTTGAATTTATAATTGTTGTCTTTGTATAATTTCTAGTTGTGTTTATTTTGGCATTTTGTTCCTGCATTATTTTCCTGAATTCTTCCAATTTTTTCTCTGTAATTTCCATGAATTTGTCTATTTTTTCCTCATGTTTATCAGCTTTTTGCCTCAGTTCTTGGAGAATTCTGAGTATTGGAGATTTGAAATCCCTATCAGGTAGTTCTAGTGCCTTTTCTTCAACTGCAGAGTCATCTGATGCTTTATTTTGGATGCCTACTGGAACCATTCTTTCCTATTTTTGTGAATGTTTGGGTATTGTCTGCTCTCTTCAGTGCATTCAGTAGTTATTTTTCTCATTTACTGATTGTAGAATTGTTTGTGTATTCCCTTTTTTTTTTACAAAAATTTGACTATGTGTGAGCAGGCGGACTGTGTGTTCTTTGTTGTTTGCTTGTCTGTGGGCACAATACTTTTTGCCTCCTTTTCCAATTGGCAGGGTCAGTCACTCAGCCATGGTACGGCAGGGCAGGTCTAGTTGAAGAGGAGTCACTGGGACGTGTTCTCTGTGGTACTCTCTATACCCACCAGGGCGGGTCTGGAATCAGTGCAATGCAGATCCCAGTAGGCTGTGCCTGTGCTGCTTGGTGGTGTGATGTTAAGCACACGGTGCAGGCAGGCAGGACGTAGGGGGGAGATTGCTATGCGTGGAGCTAAGTTGGATATGGGAGAGTGGAGAGAGGAACAGGAGCCAAAAACATACAAACAAACAAAAAAATGCTAGGGGACCTTGCCGTTGGAATGGAGTGATGAGAGAGTATGAAATGGAGAAAAACAGAAAGGAGAAGAGTAAGAAAAGAAAAGGATGGATAAATAAAAATCAGAAGGGTTAAATAACCACAGAGTTCCCAGGGATCCGACCTGTGCAGCTATGATGTCTGGGGAAGTCTCTCAGGTATTGCAGTACAGCCTGGCCAGAAGGCGCAGAGGCATACAATGTCAGGTACTCAGGGAGCAGAAAGAGAAGGGAGATATAGAGAGACATGAAACTGAGTAATGAAGAAAGACAAAAAGGGATAAAAAGGGAAAAGAAAACAAAACAATTTTAATAAATGAGAACAAGAAAAGCCCCCCAAAAAACAGAAAAAAAAATGAAAAAAGATATGTCCTCAGGGATCCCTCTGCACGTCTGTGCAAGCTGAGGGGGAGTCTCCTTGCCACCCAGCTCCGCCTGGGCAGAAAGGGCTTCCAACTCAAGGAAAGGAAAAGAAAACAAACAAACAATTCAAAACAAACAAATGAACAAAAGCCCCGGGATCCCACAAGTGTGGCAGCCCAGACCGGTAAGCAACTCCACACTCGAAAGGAGCTCCATAGCCCTTCAGGAAGAAGCAAACATGGCACACGGAGCCAGGTATTTGAGCGAAAGGAGGGGGAGCTGGTGGGAAGTAAGTAAGAAATCAAAAGAAGCAGAAAAAAAAGCAACACCAACAGCCAACAAATGGCACTCAAAGAGCCAGTCAGTGCGGGCTGGTGGAATCCAAGCAGCTGGTCTTTCCTGGACAAGAGACTGTGTCCACGGGAAGCAGAGGGGGCCGAGCGTGGGTGAAGAAGGTTAGGGAGTGGTAAAGCGACCATCACAAATTACCGGAGCTCTGCAGCCCCTCAGGAAGAAGCAAAGTTGGTGCACGGAGCCAGGTATTTGAGCTAAGGGAGGGAAGGTGGTGAGAGGTAAGGAAGAAATCAAAAGAAGCGGAGAAAAGCAACACCAGCAGCAAACAAATGGCAGTCAGAGAGCCAGCAAGTTCGGGTGTGTGGAATCCAAGCAGCCGGTGTTTCCTGGTCAAGAGATTGTGGCTGCGGGAAGCAGAGGCTGCCGAGTGGGGGTGAAGAAGGGTGGGGGGTGGGAAAGCATATATCGCAGATTACCGGTTGTTTTGTCTCCCACTGGAAGCTCCGTGAAGTTGCTTTCTCATACCCCCTGTTTGCTGGTCTCCGATAGGAGTCCAAGATGGTGGATCTGCGCTGTGTTAGCTGGTCGGGGACCTCTGCATGAATCTCTCCTCGCTCTCTGTTCTCTGTCAGTTTTCTCACTCCATTTGGTGCTTGGCTGAGTTCTTTATGTCTTCATTTGACGTTTTAGGGTTTCAGGATTGTTGTATTCTCTGTTTGGCTTAGTTTTTTGGATCTTTGCTGTGGAGGGACGGCGTAGTGCTTCTGCCTGAGTGCCATTTTGCCAGAAGTCCTTTCCTGTCTTTTTAATGGCTTTTTTTTCCTTCTTGTATGATATCCTTAATGCCATCCCACAACTTGTCTGGTCTTCAGTAATTAGTGTTCAATGAGACAAAACTATTCTTGATTCGGTCTCTAAATTCAGGTGGGATATGCGCAAGGTTGTACTTTGGCTTTCCTAGACTGGTTTTAATTTTTTTTCAGCTTCAACTTGAACTTGCATAGGAATAATTGATAACCTATTCCATAGTCTTCCCGGGGCCTTATTATGATTGATGTTATTGAGCTTCTCCGTTATCTTTTTCTACACATGTAATTGATGTGATTCCTGTATATTCCATCTGGCGAGGTCTGCGTGTATAGTTGCCATTTATGTTGTTGAAAAAGGTATTTCTGATGACTAAGTCATCGATCTTGCAAAATTCTATCATGTGATCTCCAGCATCATTTCTATCACCAAGGCCATATTTTCCAACTACAGAGCTTCTTCTTTGCTTCTAACTTTGAATTCCAATCTCTTGCAATTGTCAATGCATGTTTGATCAATTTCAGACTGCAGACGTTGGTAAAAATCTTCAATTTCTTCATTGTTGGCATTAGTATTTGGTGCACAACTTGAGTAACAGTCATATTTAGTTTTCCTTGTAGGTGTATTGATGGTATCCTGTCAGTGATGTCATTATACCTAAGGACAGATCTGAAATGTTCTTTTTGATGATAATATGATGATGTTCCTAGTCAACTTGTCATTTCTGGTATAGTAGACCATATTATTGTCTGATTAGCAATGGCCAATGACAGTCCGTTTCAGCTCATTAACGCTTAGGCTGTTGATCTTCAAGCTTTCCATTTCGTTTTTGACAACTTCCAATTTTCCTAGATTCATGCTTCCTACATTCCATGTTCTGATTACTAGCAGATGTTTGTAGCTGTTTCTTCTCAATTTTAGTCCTGCCACATAAGCAAATAAAGGTCCTGATAGCTTTAATCCTTTCATGTCATTAAGGTCAACTCTAATATGAAGAGGCAGCTTTCCCCAGTCAAATTTTGAGTACCTTCCAACTGAGGGACTCATCTTCCAGCACTATATTAGGCAATGTTCTGCTCTATGCATAAGGTTTTCACTCACCATTTTTTTTTTTTCATATCATATTACCAGGTCCTTCTTTCTACTCTGCCTTAGTCTAGAATCTCTGCTGAAAACTGTCCACCATGGGTGACCCTGCTGGCCTTTGAAATACCAGTGGCATAACTTTCAGTATCACAGCAAGATGCAAGCCAAGACAGTATGACAAACTGACAGATGATTGGTGGATCAAAATTAAGAGATTCTAATTAAACATATTCCTCTCTATCCCCGAGACACAATCTCAACTTTTAACAATCTTTTAAAATAAATCATATAGCCTTCAAATAAAGTCTCTCTTATTGGGCAAAAAATTTGCCATGTTTTTCAGAATATTTTTTTTTTGCAACTCAACTTTTCTGTTGATTTTCTGTCATAGTTTTAGTCATTCTGACCTGTTTTAATGAAATATATTTTTAATAATAGACTTTCTTATTTTTTGCTGTTTCGGATAGTTTTACTCTAAAATTCTTTGTTCTTTCGTTTTTTTTCTTTTTTTTCAAAATAAAACCTCATAAACTTTGGAAATGCTGCTTAAAATCCATCACCCATAGTAAAACTTTTAAATAGATAATAAAAACTTTCAGGAAGGTGCATGGGATTTTTTTATGGCTTCTTCATTGTTTTTCTTTGGAAATCTACACTTTTTTGCTACCTTTTTTATTATTTTTATCTCACTATTTTAATAAAATATATTATGCATGTTATCATTGTGATGTAACTGTTTTATCTTTCCTCAGTTTCATAATTGTTATTGTGTTGTTTTACTTTGGTATTTCTTTTGATTTTTTTTAAATTTTTTTATGTAACCCTTTCTTATTTTTATGCTTTATGCTCATGATTTTGTCCTCCACTTAGTGTTGTAAATATTAATTATGTTGTATTACTTATATCCATCTCATATTCATACAACAGCAAATGACTTTATTGTTTGTTTATTTTTTTAGATGAGATTGTCACTTTTGATTTACTTTATTTTCTTCTTCAAATATTGTAAATCTCTGATCTTTTGTATCTTTTTGTATATGTCTGTGTGTGTAATTGTCTTTCTTTCTGACTAGAATGCAAGATTTATGAACATATGATACTTTCTGTTGTATATTTCAGTATATCCATAGTATCTAAAACAGTGCCTGGTATTATGTGTATTTAACAATGAATGACTATGGTTTTGTGGACCTTTTCTCATAATACAGTTCTCTATCACTTTAGATACGTAGATAATCATGAGCTTCCAAATGTTCTATTTTCACTAGATGAGCTGCTCTGAATCAAATGATCGAGAATATTTTATTCTATATTTGATATGATATTAAGTTGAAAGTAAATACATAAATACAGATAGCTATAAAACTACAAGAAATAGCTGTGAGCAACACTGTAGATACATAGACATATATATGTATATATGTATATATATGTGTGTGTGTGTTTGTGAATCTACAGATTAGAATATGCAGCCCATTCTGTTAGTTTTTTTTAATTGCTTAATATTCGAATGGAAGTTTAATTTCTGTATTTAATTTTGCATAAATATCTCTCTTTTATATAATTTTTCTTTGTTATCTTTTTATAGATATCCATCTTAACATTATAATGCTTATGGTTTTCATCTTTCAAGTACCTCTTTTTCAAACCTGAAACAGTCATAACTTGTTTAAAATCTTCCATTAATGAAGTCATTTCAAGGTTTGCATTATGTCCTTAGATTTTCTGATTGTGGGATATTTGATTTTATACATGCACTCTATTGTCACTGTGTGGTTGTTGAATGTTGATGATTGAGAGTTTTTATTTTTTTTTCAATTTGCAATAATATTTCACTACCACCATGAGTTGATTGATGTTTTATCAGTTTACTACTAAATTTGTACATTGGGCAAATCTGCTGCAAAAAATCTCTTCTTAAAGTGTTAAAAAGCAAAGATGTCATCTTGAGGACTAAGTTGCACCTGACCCAAGCCATGGTATTTTCAATTGTCTCATATGCATGTGAAAGCTAGACAATGAATAAGGAAGACCGAAGAAGAATTGATGTATTTAAATTATGGTGTTGACAAAGAATATTGAATATACCCTGAACTGCCAGAAGAATAAACAAATCTGTCTTGGAAGAACAGCCAGAATGCTCCTTAGAAGCTAGGATAGTGAGATTTTGTTTCATGTACTTTGGACATTTATCAGGAGGGACCAAGTCCTTGGAGAAGGACATCATGCTTGGTAAAGTATAGGGTCAGTGAAAAGAGGAAGACCCTCAAGTAGACGGATTGACACAGTGGCTGCAGCAATGGGGTCAAACGTAGCAATGATTTTGAGGATGTCACAGGACTGGGCGGTGTTTTGCTCTGTTGTACATAAAGTTGCTATGAGTAGAAACCAAGTGGATGGCATCTAACAATAACAACCACAGGTACATTTTTTAAAATAATATATAATGCTAGTATGCTACTTATTTTATAAATGGTGAGAATGTATTTCACCAAATTAAAATCTATAAAATTTGTGCTTGGTTTATTCCAGCTTGTACATACCAGGCAGATTCCTCCTAGATGTCATAGTGAAAAATCATAAGCATTGTTTTACTAGAGGTAGGAAGGTGGTAAAATCTCTGTATTATGTTCATATTAATTATACAGTGTCTACATATTTATTTATATCTAAATATTTCTGTTTGGCTTTATATTCCTTTGTGGACTTTTCCTAATTCTCTAATAAGTTGTTTCATTTTAGTGCAATGTCTATATCAAAAATGTGTTTCTTCTCCTTGTCTCTCTCTCTCCTTCTCTGTCTTTCTCTCCACAACAACAATGTGCCTGCACACATCCATTCACACACACTCACACACGTGCACACATACGCACAGACACAGACACACACAGGCAGCCCTCACTTTGAGTAATTCCAAAATGAATGAGTTTATGTTGCCATGTTTTTGTTAAGTAAACCAGTTCCTCAACAACACAGTTGTTCAAATTTCAGTTACCATGTTGTATTAACTACAACTGCACAAAGTAAAAACTCTGTGACTAACTCTTTAGTCTACAAATCACTACAAAAATAACATGCACATCATGATCAGTTACCTATCATGTTATTATTCTTTCAATGTCCGTCAGTGATTGGTCATTGTACATATGTTATTCAGTTCACACACGGATAGCAAAGTGTATAGTTCTGTTTCCTCTTTGTCTCACAGTAATAAACACACATGGCATTTTATAAAAATGGACATTGAAAGAAGAATTGGTCAACAAACATAAAAGTGCAGCAGATAATGAAAAGTGCTCAAAGTGATATTGAAAGCAAACATAAGTGGAGTTAGAGATGAAATAGCTGACCATGGGAATGCTGACACTGGGACCATTTAAGAATCTCTAGCTAGGCATCAAGGAGACCTGGCTGCACAATGGTTAAGGGTTCGACTGCTAGCCAAAAGGTTAAAGGTTTGAACCTACCCAGTGGCTCCATGGGAGAAAGACCTGGCAATCTGCTACTGCTTAGATTATAACCAAAAAAACCCCATGAGGCAGTTCTACTCTATCACATGGAGTCAGTATCAGTTGAAACTGGCTCCATGGTGGCACCCAACAACGACAGCAACAGATATACAGTCAAAAGAACTTAGTGAATGTAAAATTAATGAGATAAATGACAAAAGTAACTGTAACAAAATTCAGAAGGCCCATAGGAATTGACACTGGCAAACATCTTGCCATTCCATATTTCTCCAGGACGGCACATGGGTGAGGGTCTGGTGGATCAGTGTCAGTGTAGGAAACATCGCACTGTGTAGGAAGCGCCAAAACACAGGCTCCTGCAGTTTTATGGACTCTGAGGCTGAGGGAATGGTGAGGGAGAAGGATTAGGAATTGAAATATTTCAAATTTTTATTTGTGTTTATAAGAGTTCTTAACAATATATAGTGCATGTACTTGGATTCTGCCACAAATATTTGATTACTATTGATTAAAATAATTCTCCTCTTAATTTTTTTTCTAATGAACATTCTAATTAAATCTCATTTTATATATGTGTTTTTTATGTTAGAAACATTTTCAAGAATATTTTCATCTTCCTATAGTGAAGCTGTAGCCATGGTGGTGCAATGGTTAGGAGCTTGGCTGCTAACCAAAAGGATGGTAGTTCGAATCCACCAGCCACTCCTTGGAAACCCTATGGGACAGTTCTACTCTGTCCTATAGGGTCGCTATGAGTCAGAATGGACTCAACAGCAATGAGTTTGGTTTTTTGGAGTAAGCACTGCGTCAGATTGAAGAAAAGTGTCTTTAAGGTTTCCTCCCACTTCCCCCCGATAAGGAGGCTTCAGCAGACACACCTGAGGAAGGCCTTTGCTGGAGGCCTCTAATAAAGAAGTCTCCATATGGAGCCTCCTAGGCTAGGGACAGGAGTCCCTAGGTGGAGCAAATGGTTAAATGTTCCACTAATTATACATTCAACTAAGTTCTTTTGGCTACATATCTGTTGTTTTTCTTGTTGTTGCTCAGTGCTGTGGAGTCTATTTCAACTCATAGCAATTCCATGTGATAGAGTAGAACTGCCCCATAGGGTTTTCTTGGCTGTAATCTGTACAGAAGCAAATTGCCAGGTCTGTCTTCCAACAGAGCCACTGGGTGGGTTCAAACCTCCACAAACTTTTGGTTAGCAGCTGAGCGCGCTTAACCATTGTGCCGCCAGAGCTCCTTGCTGCATATATAGAGGCTCTTAGATGGCCCCAGTGTCAGTGTTCCCATGGTCATCTATTTCATCTCTAACTCCACTTTTGTTTGATTTCAATTTTACTTTGAGTACTAACACTTTTCATTTATCTGCTGCACTTTTATCTACTATTATAAGTTTGATACAAAGAAACAAAATAATTTGTCAGTGTTTCCAATGTTTTAAATTACTGTGTATGAAATAAACATCATTTTTACTATTTTTAAGAATTACCTACATATTTATAACTGACAGTAAAAGAATTGTTAATGTTTTGAAAAAAAATCACGAAACATAATTTTTCCCATTGATTTTTAAGATTTCTTTGCGTGGTTTCAGTTTGCATGATCATTTTTAAAGTCTGGCACTATCATGCAAAGGAGTTATTGCCATATGAGAATACATGGGAAACATGTCAGTTTACCTGTAAATATTTCTATGTTTTTCCTAAGAACAAGGGCATTGGTTGAAATATGCAATGCAGTTATCACAGTGCAATTATCAAAATTAAAAAAAAAAAAGTTGTAATGTTATTATTTAACCCACAGTATATTTTCATTTTAATGGTCTC
>NW_004444107.1:685599-698453 GCF_000243295.1 Trichechus manatus latirostris | reverse complement strand
GATCATTCATTACATTTATTTGATATGTGTTGCTAATCTCCTTTTATCTGGAATGCGTCCTCAACCTCTTTGTCTTTTCTGATCTTGGTAGTTATTTTGCAAAATGTTCCTCAATTTGAGTTTTTTTTTTTTTATACTTATGCACATTTTGCTAATAATAACATGAGATTTTCTGTCTCTCTTAGTGCATCATATCAGGAAGAGTGTGATTTTATTTATCTCATTACTAATGATGATAGCTTTAGTCACTTGGTTAAGGTGGCTACCTCAGGGTTTCTCTAAGCTAGTGATATTAATCTCCCATTTATAGCTAATAAGTAATTTGGGGGGTATCTATTTTGAAATTATGTAAATATAACATTTCTCATAAACCCCTCACCCACTGAATTTATCATTTATATCATTGTATAATTTGATGCTCACTTTGACCCAGATTAGGCCACAAAGAGCCCATTCAAGATGGCTTCTTTGTGCTTTTCACATGCCCCCATGATTCTTGAAAACTTTCCTTACCTTCTAGGGTGAAAAGGTGTTACAGGCTCATCTTGAGCTTTTCTTCTATGAGCCCTCAGTTGACAGAATTATTTATGTTTTGACTGCAAGTCTTTTTTTTATTACTATGTGCTTTACAAATATTTAATCTTAATCTTTGTCTTCTCTGTTCGTTATTTTAGTAGTGTTTTTGATGAGCAGAAATTTTAATTTTAATGAGGTCTAATTTTAAAATTTTGATGCTCGTTGCTTTTTAGGTCCAGCCTAAGAAATCGTAGCCCACCAAGAGGCCATGGATATATTCTTTTCTATTCTTTCTAGAAGGAGCATAATTTTGTTAAAAGTCTTGACATCAGATAGCATAAATTCCCCAGCTTTGCTTTTGTTTTTCAAACTTGTTTTGCCAATTCTAGGGCTTTTGCATTTTTCCAAATAAATGTAAGAAGATTATTAATTTATGTAAGAAAAAGATGATATATTGATTGAAATTTTATTGTTCAATGTACATTGTTCAATTTGGGGAGAATGGATGTCATAAATATATTGAGCATCAATCCATGAGCATGGCGTAATTCCCCATTTATTTAGGTCTTCATTAATTCCTCTCAGCAATGTTTTGGAGTTTTCAGGAACTTGAAAGTATTTTGTGAAATATATTCCTTGATATCTTGTGCTTTCTGATGTTATTATAAAGGAAAATTACTAACAGTTTCTTTTGGAATTGTTTAAAGCTTTTCTACATATAAATAACATACTTTTTTAAAAAAACTTTTACCTGAAACATTTCTGTTTTTGCCAACTAATTCTAGTATTTGTTTTGTTGATTCTTTAGGATTTTCTATGTAAAAAACCATGCCATCTGTGAAAAGAGAGTTTTATTTCTTTCTTTTAAATATGTATCCCCTGTATTTGTAAATATGAGCGTGTTTAGAGTTTTTTTTTTTGTTAGTTTAATAAAGTCATATTGAAGTAGGATGGGTCCTAAGCCTAATCCCTTTTGACTGGTGTCTTATAAAAAGAACAGAAAAGACACAAACACCTGGTGAAGATACATCTACAAGCCAAGGAGTGCCAAGAAATACTGGGGTTACAGAAGTATAAAAAGATGCTGATTTTCCCCTATAGTCCAGACAGAGAGAGAGAGACCCTGTTCCTTGCTGATGTCTTGAAATCATACTCCTAACTCCAAAACTGTGAGACAATACGTTTTTGTTCTTTAAAGTCACCCACTATGTGGTGTTTTGTTATGGCAGCCTAGCAGACTAACACAATCATGAATTGTATTTAACAATTTTTGAATGTTAACCCAAACTTACATTTCTGGGGAAGGCAGCATTTAACCATAATATATTATCCTGTTTATATATTGCTGAAATTCATTTGCTTATAATAGTTAAGTATTTTTGCTTGTGTTTACGAAGGTCATTGGTGCATAAATAGCATAATATCTTTATCAAATATTTTATCAAGTTTATATTGACTGCCCTGGTGGGACAGTGGAGCCCTGGTGGCACAGTGGTTAAGCATTTGGCTGCTAACCAAAAGGTAGGCAGTTTGAATCCACTAGTCGCTCCCTGGAAACCCTGTGAGGCAGTTCTCGATCCTTCAGGGTCGCTGTCAGTCGGGATCCACTCAATAGCAACAGGTTTTTTTTTTTTTTTTTTCTTTTTTGGTATGCTGACTTCATAAAAGTAGTACGTATGTGTTTCCTTATTTTCTAGGACATTTTGTGTAAGATTTAATTTACTTATTTTAGTAAACCACCAGTAAAATGACTTGGGCCTGTAGATTTTTGAGGGAAGTGTTTTAATAATATATTTAGGTTTTGTTGTTGTTTTTGTTTGTGTGTTTTTAACAAATGTAGGATTTTCAACTGTTTTTAAATTTTATTTTGAATCTATTTTATCCAAGTTGTCACTTTTTTTATGATATAGTTGTCCATAATATCCTTTCTTTCTTGGTATTAGTATTGTTACTCTCCCTCTTCTCTCTCTCTTCATTTCAAAATTGTTAAGAGCTTATCAGTTTTATTCATCTTTTTGAAGGAACCGGCTTTGACCTTTGTCTATTATCTAGTTCATTAATTTCTACTCAACCTTCATTATTACATTCCTACTACTTAAGTTGGTTTACTTTGCTCATCTATTCCTAGTTTCTTTTTTTGTTTTTTAAACATTTCTTATTTAAACGTTCTGTTTTGAGATAATTATTGATTCACATACAGTTGAAAAAATATAATACAGAGTACTCCATTTAGCTTTAACTCAGTTTACCCAAATGGGAATATCTTGCAAAACTATAATGTAATAACAAATTAGGATATTGACATGATACATTCAAGCTACAGAACACTTCCTTCATCATAATTATCCTCCTTATTGCCATTTTACAGCAACACCCCCCTTTCACTCCTACACCAGCTCCTAGCAGACACTAATCTATTTTTCATTTTGGTAATTTTGTCATTTTCACAATGCTGCATAACAGTTAAATAAAAGAATAATAAAGTAAGTAAACTTTTGGAGTAGATTTTTTTTTTCTCAACATAATTCCTTTGAAATTGATTCAAGTGGCTGCAGTTATCAATTCTTTGTTTCTTTGTATTGCTTAGTAGTACTCCATGGTATGTATGCAACACTTTGTTTAAACATTCACCAGTTGAAGATTATCTGCATTGTTTCTACTTTTGGATTATTACTAATAAAGTTGCTATGAACATTAATTAAAATTTTTGTGTGAAGATAAGTTTTCATTCATCTTGAATAATTGCCCAACTATCAGTTGCTGGGTCATATGGGACATTCACGATTAGTTGTATAAAAACGTGCTAAACTATTTTTTGTATTTGATTTGTATATTTTTAAAAATATATACATATCAAAAGATACACTGTTTCAATAGTTTTTACATGTGCAATTCAGTGACATTGATTGCATTCTTCAAGTTGTGCAACCATTCTCGCTATATTTTTTCAAATTATTCCACCACAATTACCATAAACTCACAGCTCCGTAATCTTCTCAACTAACTCTTTGGGATACTGTTGTCATTTTCACCCCACACAGATAATTATTTGAAAGAGTACAACGTTTAAGGCAGACATATTTTACTAATGAAGCTAAACTAGCATTTGGTTCAAAGAAGGCTTCAAGGGATAGTTTTGGTTTGAGGTTTAATATTTTAAGATTATCTCAGGGCAATAGTTTCAGGCATTCATCCACACTTTATGGCTCCAGAAAGTTTGAATTCCATTGAGAATTTGAAATTCTGTTCTGCCTTTTTTCCTCTTTTGATCAGGATTCTTCTATGAATCTTTGATCAAAAAGTTCAGTCATATAGTCAGGTACCATCCAGTTCTTCTGGTCTCATGAAATAAAAGTCCTGTCCATGGAGACAACCAGACATGCACTCCATTTCTTCCTACAATTTCTGACTCTCCTTCCTTTGCTACTCCAGGTAATGGAGACCAATTGTTGTAGCTTGGGTGACTGCTTTAAAGCTTTTAAGACCTCACTCACTATGCAATAAGCTACGATGTAAAACAGAAACACTGAAGAACAATATTAGACCAACTGACTGGGGCGTCCCATAAAATCATGACCCTGAACTTCCCTACCAAGAAAATAAGTACTATGAGATGTCTGATTGCAAACAAGTAGCATCAGCAGCTTTTTTTTTTTTTTTTGTAAAAATATATATAACATAACATTTGCTAACTCAACATTTTTCAAGTATATAGCTGAGTGGCATTGACTACATTAATCAATTGTACAACAATTCCCTTAATATGTGCCAAATTTCCCATCACCATAAACAAAAATTCACTGCTTTCCAAACAATGGATCCTCTTCTCCCTCTTGCGCCTGTATCCACTAATAAATTTTCGTCTCTATATATTTGCCTATTTTTTGTCATTTTATATAAGTGAGATCATACAGTATTTGTTCTTTTGTAATCGATTCATTATACTCAGCGTAATGTGTTCAAGGTTCAAACATTATAGCATGTATCATGACTTCAATTCTCTTTCTGGCTGATTGGTGTTCCATTATATGTATGTACCACATTTTGTTTATCCATTTATCAGTGATGGACATTTAGGTTATTTCCACATTTTGGCTATTTTGAATAGTGACCCAATAAACATTGGTGTAAGTATGTCTATTTGTGCCTGTGCCCTCAAGTCCTCTGTGTATATAACTAGGAGTGGGATTGCTGGGTCATATGGTAGCTCTATTTTTAATTTTTTGAGGAACCACTGCACTATTTATCACAATGGCTGTACCATTCTAGATTACCACCAACAATGGATTAGGGTTTCAATATCCCCACATCCTCTCCAATATTTGTTATTTTATTTATTTTTTATCTTAGGCATCCTAGTGGGAGTGAAATGATATCTCATGTGGTTCTGATTTGCATCTCTCTGATGAATAATAATGTTGAGCATCTTTTCATGTATCTCTTGGCCATTTGAATATCCTCTTTGGTTGCATGCCTATTCAGGTCTCTTGCTCATTTTTTAATTGAATTGTTTGTCTTTTTTCTTGTTAAGCTGTAAGAGTAATTTATATATTCTGAATATTAGACCCCTGTCCATTATATAAGTCCCAAAATTTTTCTCCCAAACTGAAGCTTGTCTCTACTTAGTTGAGAAAGACCTTGATGTACAGAATCTTTAATTTTGATTAGATCTCATTTATTTGTTTTGTCTTTGCTTTTGATTTGGTGTCATGCCTAAGAATCTATTGTTGTTCAGGATAGGTCTTGAATCAGTACCTCAACCTTTTCTTCAAGAGTTTTATAGTTCTAGGTCATATATTTAGGTCTTTGATCCATTTTGTGTTAGTTTGTTTACCTGGTGTAAGATATGGGTCTATCTTCATTCTTTTGCATATGGAAATCCAGTTGTCCCACCACCATTTATTAAAGTAGCTGGTCTTTCTTTTTTTTTCCTCATTTAATGCATTTACCACCCTTGTTGAAAATTAGTTGACTGTAGATGTACATACATAACTCTGGACTCTCAAATGTATTCCACTGGTCTATATGCCTATCTTTATAATAGTACCAGACAGTTTTGATCCCTGAGATTGGTTATAGCATTTTCCATCCCATCATCAATGTATAAGTGATCCAGATTCTCTGTATCCTCACCAGCATTAGGTGTTATTTTTTTTAATTATTATTTTAGCAGTTCTGATAGGTGTCAAGTTATATCTCCTCATGCTTTTAATTTCCAATCCTCTATTGAATAAGTTTCCCCTACACATCTGTCAGTTTTTTGTACTTTGGGGAATTTCCAGAACACTTAAATGTGCTTGTGAGAAACCTGTACGTAGATCAACAAGCAGTCATCCGAACAGAACAAGGGGATATTGCATGGTTTAAAGTCAGGAAAGGTGTGCAACAGTGTTGTATCCTTTCCCCATACCCATTCAATCTGTATGCTGAGCAAATATTCTGAGAAGCTAGACTATATGAATAAGAATGCAGCATCAGGACTGGAGGAAGGCTAACAACCTGCTATATGCAGATGACACAAATTTACTTGCTGAAAGTGAAGAGGACTTGAAGCCTTACTGATGAAGATCAAAAACTATAGCCTTCAGTATGGATTACACCTCCACATAAAGAAAACAAAAATCCTTACAACTGGATCAACAAGAAGCATCATGATAAACAGAGAAAAGACTGACGTTGTCAAGGATTTCATTTTACTCGGATCCAGAATCAACGCTCATGGAAGCAGCAGTCAAGAAATCAAAACATGCATCGCATTGGCCAAATCTGCTGCAAAAAAAACCCGAAAATAACCAAACTCGTTGCCATCATGTCAATTCCAACTCCCTCTTTAAGTGTTGAAAAGTAAAGATGTCACCTTGAAGACTAAGGTGCACCTAACTAACCCAAGGCATGGTATTTTCAATTGCCACATATGCATGTGAAAGCTGGACGATGAATAAGGAAGACCGAAGAATTGATGTCTTTGAATTGTGGTGCTGATGAAGAATTTTGAATATACCACGGACAGTGAAAAGAACAAACAAATCTATCTTGGAAGAAGTACAACCAGAATGCTCCTTGGAAGCAAAAATGGCAAGACTATGTCTCACGTACTTTGGGCATATTGTCAGGAGGGATCACTCTTTGGAGAAAGACATCATGCATGGCAAAGTAGAGAGTCAGTGAAAAAGAGGAAGACCCTCAGTGAGATGGATTGACACAGTGGCTGCAACCAAGGGTTTAAGCATAAAGATTGTAAGGATGGTGCAGAACCGGGCAGTGTTTCATTCTGTTGTACATAGAGTTGTTATCAATTGAAATTGACTCAACAGCACTTAACAACAACAACAACAACATTGAATAAGGTTATGGAGAACATGTTATCACAACTTATCTGTCAGTTTGTCATACTGTGATTGTCTGCATGTTGCTGTGATGGTTTGAGCTGCACCACCGATATTTCAAATACAGCAGAGTCACCCTTGGTGGACAGGTTTCAGAGGAGCTTCCAGACTAAGACAAAGAAAGACCTGGCTTCCAAAAACAATTAGCCACTGAAAACCTTATGGAAAGCATCAGAACATTGTCTAATATTGTGCCAGAAGAAGGGCACTTCAGGTTGGAAGGCACTCAAAATACAACTAGGGAAGAGTTGCCTCCTCAAAATAGAATAAACCTTAATGACACAAAGGGAATAAAGCTCCCACGACCTTTGTTTGCGGATGTGGCATGACTCAAAATGATAAGAAATGGGTGCAAACATCCATTAGTAGTCAGAATGTGGAATGTATTAAGTATGAATCAAGGAATTTAGGACGTTGTGAAAAATGAAATGAAATGTTGAAGATCCATATACTAGGCATTAGTGAGCTGAAAATGACTGCTACTGGCCATTTTGAATCAGACAATGATATGGTCTACTCTACTGGGAATGACAAATTGAAGAGGAATGGCATTGTATTCATTGTCAAAAAGAACATTTCAAGATCTATCTTGAAGAACAACATTATCAGTAATAGGATAACATCCATACATCTACAAAAGATCAGTTAATAAGGCCATTATTGAAATTTATGCACCAAATACTAATGCCAAAGATGAAGAAATTGAAGATTTTTACCAACTTCTGCACGTGAAATTGATCACATGTGTAATCAGAATGCATTGATGGTTACTGGTGATTTCAGTGCATAAACTGGAAACAAGGAAAAAGGATCAATAGTTGAAAAATATAGCTTTGGTGATAGAAATGATACCGGAGATTACTTGATAGAATTTTGCAAGACCAATGACTTATTCATTGGAAATACCTTTTTTCAGCAAGATAAACAGCAATTATACCTCACTGGATAGAATACACAGGAATCAAATCATTACAGCTGTGGAAAAAGAAGATGAAGAACCTCAATACCATCAGTCAGAACAAGACCCGAAGCAGACTGTGGAATAGACTGTCAGTTGCTGATATGCAAGTTCAAATTGAAGCAGAAGAAAATTGAAACAAATCCATGAGAGCCAAAGTATGACCTTGGGTATATCCCACCTGAATTTAGAGAGCATCTCAAGAGTACATTTGACACATTGAGCACTAATGACCAAAGACCAGACGAGTTGTGTAATGATATCAGGGACATCATACATGAAGAAAGCAAAAGGTTTTTAAAAATACAAGAAAGAAAAGAAAGACCAAAATGAATGTTGAAAGAGACTCTTAAAATTGCTTTTGAACATAGAGTAGCTAAAGCGACCTGAAGAAATTATGAGGAAGAGCTGAACAGAAGATTTCAAAGGTTACTTGAGAAGACAAAGTAAAGTATTATAAAGAAATTTGCAAATACCTGAAGTTAAGAAATCAAAACTGAAGAACATGCTCAGCATTTCTTAAGCTGAAAGAACTGAAGAAAAAATTCAAGGCTTGAGTTGCAATATTGAAAGATCCTATGGGCAAAAAATTGAACAATGCAGGAAGCATCAAAAGGCAATGGAAAGAATACACAGAGTCACTGTACCAAAAAGAATTGGTCGACGTTCAACCATTTCAGGAGGTAGCATATGGTTAGGAACCAATGGTACTGAAGGAAAAAGTTCAAGGTGCACTGAAGGCGTTGGTGAAAAACAAGGCTATAGTAATTGACAGAATATTAATTGAGATGATTCAACAAATGGATGCAATGTGGGAAATGCTCACTCGTCTATACCAAGAAATTGTCAAGACAGCTACCTGGACAACTGACTGGAAGAGATCTATATTTGTGAGAATTCCAAAAAAAGAGGATCCAAATGAATGTGGAAATTATCAAACAATATCATTAATATCACACACAAGTAAAATTTTGCTGAAGTTCATTCAAAATCAGTTGCAGCAGTACATTGACAGGGAACTTCCAGAAATTCAAGCTGGGTTTAGAAGAGGACATGGAACAAGTGATATCATTGCTGATGTCAGATGGATTTAGACTGAAAGCAGAGAATACCAGAAAGATGTTTACCTGTGTTTTACAGACTATGCAAACTCATTTAGCTGTGTGGATCATACAAATTATGGATAACATTGTGAAGAATTGGAATTCCAGAACACCTAATTGTACACATATGGACCCTGTACATAGACAAAGAGACAGTCATTTGAACAGAACACGGGGATAATGCGTGGTTTAAAATAAGGAATGGTGTGTGTCAGGGTTGTATCTTTTTACCATACTTATTCAATTTTATGCTGAGCAAATAATCTAAGAAGCTGGACTATATGAAGAACAATGTGGCATCAAGACTGGAGGAAGACGGGTTAACACCTGAGATATCCAGATGACACAACCTTGCTTGCTAAAAGTGAAGAGGACTTGAAGCACTTACTGAAGAATATCAAAGACTACAGCTTTCAGTATGGGTTACACCTTAACAAAAATCCTCACAAAAGCACCAACAAGCAACATCAAGATAAATGGAGAAAATATTGAAGATGTCAAGGATTTCATTTTACTTGGCTCCACAATCAAAGCCCATGAAAACAGCAGTCAAGAAATCAAATTTGCTGCAAAAGATCTCCTTAAAGTGTTAAAAAGCAAAGATGTCACTTTGAGGACTAAGGTGTGCCTGACCCTAGCTGTGGTATTTTCAATTGCCTTATATTCATAAGAAAGCTGGACAATGAGTAAGGAAGACCGAAGAAGAATTGATGCCTTTGAACTATATGGTATTGGCAAAGAATATTGAATATACCACTGACTGCCAGAAGAACGAATAAATCTGTTTAGGAAGAAGTACAGAATGCACCTTAGAATCTAGGATGGTGAGACTTTGTCTTATGTACTTTGAACATATTATCGTGAGGGACCAGTCCCTGGAGAATCACATCATGCTTAGTAAAGCAGAGGGTCAGCTAAAATGAGGAAGTCCCTCAAGTAGATGGATTGACACAGTGGCTGTAACAATGGGGTCAAACGTAGCAATGATTGTGAGGATGGCAACCGGACTCAGCAGTGTTTCGTTCTGTTGTACACAGGGTTGCTATGCATGGAAACCCTCCTGATGGCACCTAAAAACAACATTAACTGAAAGGTTGGTATTTCAAACCCACCTAAAGCACCTTGGAATTTAGACCTGGCTATTTACTTTCAAAATATTACAGCCGTTAATGACCTTATGTAGCAAAGTTCTACTCTGTAACACAGGAGTTTTCCACAAATCAGAATCAGCTTAATGGTAACTGGTAACCTCTGCTACACTTGTTTGATCATATATCTACTGATCTTGTTATTCATTCGTCATTTCATCTTACTTTTTTCATATACTTTAATACAAATTTCATATATCTTCTTAAGTAGTGTAGCATGCATATCATTAGGTAGAATTCTATTCAATTGCACTTAATTCTAGGTAAAATTTACATACAATTGAATACACAAACCTTAAGAATATGTATCCAGATTTCTGACAATTTCATATACCTCTGTAATGTAAGGAAACCCTGGTGGCACAGTGGTTAAGTGCTATGGCTCCTAACTAAAAGGTTGGCAGTTTGAATCCACCAGGTGCTCCCTGGAAACTCTATGGGGCAGTTTTACCCTGTCCTATAGGATCACTATGAGTTGGAATTGACTCTATGGGAATGGGTTTGGTTTGGTTTGGTTTCTGTAATGTAAACCGCTACTATTAACACCTCAGGCTGAAGTGTCCACATGTCCCTTCCCAGTTAATTACCATGATCATTCCCATGAAGAAATCACTCTTTTGATTCTTTCCACTGTAGATTGATTTTGCTTCTTCTAATACTACATAAAAGTGTAATTATATATTCAACTAATTTATATAAGACTTCCTTCAGTCAACACAGTGTTTGAGATTAATCGATCTGGTTGACTGTATTTTTTTTTCCTATTTCATTACATAAATATACCATGGAATTTGTTTTTCCATTCTTTATTGATGGATAATTAGTCTACATGTAGTTTTGGACATTATGAGTTATAGTGGATTTTTTGTTTGTTTCCTTTTGTTTTTGTAAAATAGGTTTTACTTCTCTTGATAAAATTCTGCAAGTGAAATTGCTGGTTAATATTATTGTGTATTTAGAAAAAAAATTTAGAAAAAAGAATCAAAACCTTTTTCAAAATGATTGTAAAATTTTATATCCCCCTCAACAAAGACTGAGAGTTTCATTTGTTCCATACATTTGTCAGCATTTTATCTTTTCAGTAATTTTAATTTTAGTCATTATGTTGTGTGAAGTGATATCTAATTGTGGTTTTAATTTAATTTCCTAACACTGATAAGGTTGAACACTCTCTCAGATGTTTACTGGATACTGGTAAATCTTCTTTTGTGGATTGTATTGAAAAATTTCCCCATGTTTTACTGATTTTTTTTTTTTTGGTCTTTTTATTATTGAGTGGTAGGAGAATTTCTAAAAATATTTTGTTAATATTTTCTCTCAATTTGTAGCATGCCTATTCATTTTGTGGTGGTATTTTTTGATTAGCAGAAATGTTGTTGTGAAGTCTATTTTATCATTTTTTTAAATTATGGATATTGTTTTCTTTGCCTTATCTAAGAAAAACTTTTTCTGCCCTAAAGTCACAAATATATTATCCTTTATTGTTCTTTAAAAATATTTTGATTTTTGCTCACAAAGCAACAATTACTTTAAAAAATGTGTGAACATGAGTGATTACATGGACAAAGAAAGAGAAGCACTCATACATGTAATGAATCTATAATGATAATAATATACTATGTACCAAGAAGTATGCTTAGTTATAAACAAGAAAGTGTGTTATCAAGATAAAAGTTGAATTAGAAATGTACTTCCTTGCAGTAAAACCTAAAAAGTAAGCAATATTCTTTTCAAAGAATGAATAAATTTGAAGGAGCTAAGGTTAGAAACAACAGTTTATTTTTAACCGGTGATTTCCCCAGTGTTTCCTTTAATCAATGCTGTTTTAGATATCATTCCCAATCCCTCACAAGTTATCAATGAAGACTACAAAGTATTTATATGTTGAGATAATTTTATTCAGATACCCATTTATTCAAAACCCATTGTTGAAATACACAATTCTATGCATTCGTATATAATATTGAAATATTGGAATAAAGGATTATAGATGTTTGAAATAATGAAAGTGAAACCATTTATTTATGAATGAATGGTTTATGTGTAAATCATATATTTATGTTATATAAAATATGTAAACCATTATTTCTTACTCCCACCAGGTTATTGTTAGGTTGTGCTGAAATACTCTCTAAAATTTCTGTCATTCCTGAGGCTGCTGTAAACCACAAGACAAATTCACCATATGAAATAGCTTTCCTCAAACATCTGCTGCCAAGAAAGTTTGTTTGGAACTTGTGATGATGGATGAATTTTTGACAGGTAATTGCAATTCAGATCAGATGCAGACAGATTTATTACCTAAAAGCTCCTAGTTTATTAAAATCGCCATTGATTTATTTAGCACCCCTTCATCCTTCCAAACTATCTCACATTTTATACTCCTGATAATTAATAATTTAGCTATGATTCCCATAATTTATCCAGTTGTTTGAAATACATTAGATTTTTCTTGTTTCTGCGAACAAAATCTTCAACAGGGATGTACTTGTAAAATTAAATGTTGTTCCTGTGTTGTCATGAAAACAAAAAAAAATGACATTTTTACAACAGTGTTTGTCAATGATTTGTCCTTGAATATTTCCAATTTTTTGTGTAATGTTTCATCTAACAATTGATTAAATTTTTTTTTTTTAAATATTTTATTGTATTTCAGGTGAAGGCTTACAGAACAGATAGTTTCTCATGTAACAGTAACACACATGCTGTTTTATGACATTGGTTAACAACCCCACAACATTTT
>NW_004444107.1:660638-677172 GCF_000243295.1 Trichechus manatus latirostris | reverse complement strand
ATTCTTACTCCGTTTGGTGTTCGGCTGAGTTCTTTATCTCTTCATTTGATGTTCTAGGGTTTCAGGATTGTTGATTCTCTGTTTGGATTAGTTTTTCGGATCTTTGTTGTGGAGGGACGGCATGGTGCTTCCGCCTAGACCGCCATCTTGCTGGAGTCCCCTCATCTAACAATTGATTAAATTTTTGTGAACACATAATACCAGCATTATCCACCACCCTCATTTTTTTAGGTGAGGTTTTCTGGAAAGTGTACTCTGAGTTGGAGATTTGCATTCCGCAAGTGTGTTAGGGAGTGCCATAAGGATTAAACTTTGCGGGAAGAGCAGGAAGTAAGATTGGGCAAAGGGAGGAAGTGAAAGGTGTAAAACAAATCACAGAAGAACCTGCTGGAAGCTCTGGAGCTGTGAAGGCCTTAAACAAAGAGACAAGATCTTTATACAATTCCCCATCCCCCACATATACTAGGCAATGGATATAAGCTTACTTCATGGAGGGGTAATGATCTTTCATGAGGCAACTCTCCAGAGTGGTACTTAACTGGGAGCTATCATTCCCACACCCTGCTAGCATCTGATGAGTGCCTCAGTCCTGAGCAAGAACCTGAGCATTGTGTGTGTTAATGTTAATTTTTAAAATTCACTGTTTTTTTATGTCATTTATGTAAAAGTATAAATGACATATACTAGTTAAAAATAATAATAAAATTAACAGTCTTGCTCATGCCATATTACAAACACATTTGAAGTCATCTCTGTCTTCAGTAACTCTCCCTTCCTTTTTCTCCAGAAATAAGACTTCCTGTACCTTACTTAATGCCCAACTCTTGTTGTTATACTAATAAAATTCTCTATGGTTTGTGCTCAACTGTTAACATAAAGGTTAGAAGTTCAAACCCACCCAGCGGTACCACAGAAGAAAAGACCTGGTGGTCTGCTTTTGTAGATTACAGCCAAGAAAACCCTATGGAATAATTCTATTCTGAACACATGGGGTTGCCAGAGTCGAAACTGATTCAACAGGAACTCAAAACAACAACTACATGATTCCAGTAGTTAAAAAAAAAAAAAAATTGTGATGGACCTGGGACAATCTTTGTCTATTTGAATATGTTCTGACCAATAAGATGTAAACCAATAAGGTGATACTTTCAGGAATTTTCCTAAACCTAGAATGACTGGAATGTAGAAACAATGGCTAGAGCTTGAATAGCCATCTTGAAGCATTAGTTAGAAGGATAGAGTAATGAGATAAAAGCAGCTTGAAGTCCTAACATATTTGGATTGCCATACCAAGCCTCTATTTTTAAGAATGCTTGTATATATGTGTGTGTGTATGTGTGTGTAAGAGTTAGTAATGGTAGATACTCAGCCTAAGTATATTATTATGTTCTTCAGGTCTTCTCCATCCATAATGGTTATTTCTTAAATCTTTTGTTTGTTATACAACTGTACTATATTTCAACATTAGTTTGATAAAAATACAACATTGTTATATGTGTTTGGAACTTAGCTCTGTATCCTTTTCATGATCTATGGGGCATAGAGTGTCCACCAACATTTCCTGCCTCTCAGATTTCCTAGGAAACTACTTTCTCACTAACAATACATGCTTCTTGCAGGTGGGGACCTGTATAACTGTTTGAAATGGAAGAAATGGGCATGTGCTGCAAATTACTCTTTTTACAAGGTACTATATGAGGTGATTCATCCTGGATGTGTGATTGTGCAAGACTTTTGTCTCTTTTGGCTTTTGTACAGTGAGATAAGCATTATAAGAGCCGGAACTGACTCAACGGCAACAGCAACAGGTGTGTTATTTGGAAGTTTTATTTCTAATGATGATTCCATGTTCATGGGAATACCTTATTTTCATGCACCAGCATGAGATGCAGCACAAACAGATGAGAGGCAGCGTACCTGAGGTATGACCAATCCTAACCCCAGAGTCCAGAGGGACATATGTATCCCACCAATCCTATGCCCAGAATCCAGAAGGACATTTGTGTCCCTCGTAGTGTGTATCGAAATCCATATTACCTACTAAAACTTTAGACACATTCAATGATTCAGCACGCATTCCGTTAGTGAAAAAAACATTATGTCAACAAAAAATAGAAGTGGAAAATAATTGGGTCATGAAAGGAGTATTTAGTACTTCTATTTGTGGTTTCAGGGAGATAATATAGTACAATTTGTTTCACTGTAACACCTTTCTACTGGAAAAACTTTTAAGTTCCCTTTTCATTTCCTTTTAAACCCTCTCTTATCACATCAGTACCTTTTTGCTTTTATTCACCTCTCTTTAAATTTAATACCATTGATGTATCATTATATCCTGGGGGCCTTTTATTTCATAATTTTTTCACCTTATAGCTTTATGCTATTTTCCGTGTGTTATGGGTTGAATGGTGTTTCCCAAAAATATGTGTAGTAAATCCTAACCCCTATATCTGTGGTGTAATCCCAATAGAGAATGGGTTTTCTTTGCTATATTAAGAGGCCATAACAGTGTGAGGAGTGTTTTAAGGCAATCACACTTGAGATATAAAAAGAGCAGATTAGGCATAGAGAAGTAAGCAGAGATGGGTGAAGAGGCATCTCAAGCCACGTGAAGATCAGCCAGGAGCAGAAGCTCAAAAGAGACAAGGATATTCCTCAGGAACCCACTGAGAGAGAAAGTCTTCCTCTAGAACCAGCACCCTGAATTAAAACTTCTAGCCTCCAAAACTGTGAGAGAATAAATTTCTGTTTGTTAAAGCCACCCATTTGTGGTATTTCTGTTATAGCAGCACTATAAAACTAAGACACAATGGGTGCCTTGTTTTCTTATATACTTTTAGAGGTGATGGTTTTCTGATATTTCTTTCTATACTCTGATGGGTGACTTATTAAGAAGTATGCAAATTTTCTGACCTTCATAAATGTTTTATTTTTCTTATTTTATAAGCCTTACTCATTCTCCTCTACTTATCATCTAACAATGTGAGATATATTTAGATTATTATTTAAGCACGTTTTTTGAAGACGGTCCTTGGCTTGTGTTTCCGTGTAAACATGTCAGAGCATTCCATTCTTAGATGAGCTCATCTGTGGGATGACATGTTGATGTCTGATGCTCCCAATCTAAACACTAGACCTGGAAACCTTTCAACTTTGCTTTAATGCAATGACAAATTTTATTCCCAGTTTCTGGCAGTCTGACATTCTGAGCCAGTGAAATTATGAAAAATAAAAATTCCTAATATACACAGGTATTATTAATGTGTCCTCTCTCATTTACAGCCTTTCTTTCTTCACTGAAAAAAAACAATTTTATTGATGTTCTTGTGTATCCCTTCCCAATCTTATTCTCACATCCCAATCCCACTCTAGAATTAAAAACTATACATATATACAAAATTAATAACATACATACTTGTATGTATGTCTATTCCATTGTATGTATGTATTGCTTGTCATTCCCATGTCTTTTTCCTTTTGTATATGTATGTATCCATGGATTATATGGTATTCTTCTGCATATTTTAATTTTTATGCTAAATATATATGTAACAAAACATTTACAATTTAAATATTCATCACATCTACAATTTGGTGTCATTAATTTTATTTATCTTGTGCAACTATCACCATTAACCATTTATAATTTTTTCCATTATCCTTAACAGAAGCTCAGTATTTCCGAAGCAATGAATCCCCTTTTCTCCCTCCATCCTGCTTGCTGCTGGTAACCACTAATAAATGTTTGTCTTTATACACTTCCTATTCTAGATATCTCATATAAGTGGGATCATACAATATTGGTTCTTTTATGACCGAGTTATTGCACTCAGCATATTTTCAAGTTTCATTCACGTTGTAGCATGTATTAGGACTTCATTTCTCTTCATGTCTGAGTAATATTCCATTGTATATATGTACATTTAATTTATCCATTCATCTGTTGATAGACATCTAGGCTGTTTCAATGAACACCGTTGTACAAGTATCTGTCTGTGTTCCTGCTTTCAATTCTTTTGGATATATACCCAGAAGGAGAATTGCTAGATAATATCATAATTCTATGTTTAAATTTTTGAGGAGCCAACAAAGTGTTTTCCATGTGGCTGTACCATTTTACAATTCCACCAGCATTGGATGAGGGTTACAATTTCTCCACATCTTCAACAACCCCTATTGTTTTTCATTTTTTTAAATCATAGCCATTTTAGTAGGTGTTTTATTTTTATTTACCCTTATAGGTAACAAATTATTTCCAGATTAATTTTAATAATTTATTTTTATATATTTGAGATTATATTTTATAGGCATACATATTTATACATGTAATATCGTCTTGATTAACTGTCCCTGTAATGTTACATGGAAACCCTGGTGGCGTAGTGGTTTAGAGCTACATCGGCTAACCAAAAAGTCGGCAGTCTGAATCCAGCAGGTGCTCCTTGGAAACTATTGGGCAGGTCTACTCTGTCCTATAGGGTTCCTGTGAGTCTGAATTGATGGCAATGGGTTTGGTTTGGTTATTTTGGTGATGTTACATATTATCTTCTATGATGCAATTGGATATATTTTATCTCATATTAATATAGCTATGTTTTTATTATTATATTTCAGGTATATTATCTCATGCTTTTGTGAGTATTTTGTTATAGTGGGAATTGCCTTTGTCCTTTCATTCTGTCATATTGATGAGTATACTTTTTTTTTTTTTATTGTGGGAGTTTTCCTCCTAGATCAATGATTATTTGTTGTCAGCTCAAGTTTATCTTAGAGAGTAGTTGTTTTCTGTATGGGGGTACAACTCCTGATTAGTCTCCAGTGATTGTAGGTGAGAGAGCATAAAGTGCTTCTAGGCAAGTTGTGTCTATAGTTTACCTTCAGAGAATGATTATGTGCATCCCACTAAGAGTGGAAAAATGGAAATTCTACATTCTGCCATCCCCGGGGTTCACATTCACTTTTAATAGAGCAGTTTTATTCACCTTGGCAGCAAAGGGATAGGGAGACAAGGATGTCAGATTCTGATAATTTTATCTAAAAAATTGTAATTATTATTAATTGCATTTGGCTGTTTATGGCATGCATGAAAATTGATGCAATCTTTAATTATTTTATTTATTATATTATCCATAAGTCCCATTATGAAATAAGCTTCATTAAGGTAAGTCTTGTATCTCCATTACCAGGTACATTGTCAGAAGTCCTCTGAGTGTAGATCATCCAGAAACACTTTCAGAGAGAAATTTATTGCAAGTAAGAATCCAATAAGGTAGGAAGGAAAGTAGGACTGAGAAGCCCAGTGTAGTGTTGTTGTTGTTAGGTGCCCTTGAGTAAGTTTCAACTCATAGCGACCCTATGCACAACAGAATGAAACACTGCCTGGTCCTGCACCATCCTCACAATTGTTGCTATATTTGAGGCCATTGTTGCAGCCACTGTGTCAATCCATTTCATTGAGGGTCTTCCTTTTTTTCACTGACCCTTTACCAAGCATGATGTCCTTCTCCAGGGACTGGTCCCTCCTGATAACACTTCCAAAGTATGTGAGACGTAGTCTTACCATCCTTGATTCTAAGGATCATTCTGGTTGTACTTCTTCCAAGAGAGATTTGTTCATTCTTTTGGCAGTGCATGGTATATTCAATATTCCTCGCCAACACCACAATTCAAAGGCATCAATTCTTCTTTGGTCTTCGTTATTCATTGTCTAGCTTTCACATGCATATGAGGCAATTGAAAACACATCTTGGGTCAGGTGCACCTTAGTTCTCAAAGTGACATCTTTGCTTTTTCACACTTTAAAGAGGTCTTTTGCAGCTGATTTGCCCAATGCAATGCGTCTTTTGATTTCTTGACTGCTGCTTAAATGGATGTTGATTGTGGATCTAAGTAAAATGAAATCCGTGACAACCTTAATCTTTTCCCCATTTATCATGATGTTGCTTATTGGTCCAGTTGTGAAGATTTCTGTTTTCTTTATGTTGAGGTGTAATCCATACTGAAGGCTGTGGTCTTTGATCTTCATCAGTAAGTACTTCAAGTCCTCCTCACTTTCAGCAAGCAAAGTTGTGTCATCTGCATAACACAGCTTGTTAAAGAGTCTTTCTCCAATCCTGATGCCCCGATCTTCTTCATATAGTCCAGCTTCTTGGATGATTTGCTCAGCATACAGGTTGAATAGGTATGGTGAAATGATACAACCCTGACACACACCTTTCCTGACTTTAAACCATGCAGTATCCACTTGTTCTGTTCAAACAACTGCTTCTTGATCCGTGTACAGGTTCCTCATGAGCACAATTACATGTTCTGAAATTCCCATTCTCCATAATGTTATCCATAATTTGTTATGATCCATCCAGTCGAATGCCTTAGCATAGTCAATAAAACACGTAAACATCTTTCCAGTATTCTCTGCTTTCAGCCAGGATCCATCTGACATCAGCAATGATATCCTGATTCCATGTCCTCTTCTAAATCTGGCTTGAATTTCTGGCAGTACCCTGTCGATATACTGCTATAGCCTCTTTTGAATGATCTTCGCAAAATTTTGCTTGCATGTGCTATTAATGATATTGTTTGATAATTTCCACATTCAGTTGGATCACCTTTCTTGGGAATAGGCATAAATATGGATCTCTTCCAGTCGGTTGGCCAGGTAGCTGTCTTCCCAATTTCTTAGCATAGACCAGTGAGCACTTCCAGTGCTGCATCCATTTGTTTGGGAGCCCACCATGGGGATGATTTTAATCAAAGTTCCATGTAGTGCAGCTTCAATCTTATCTTGTAGAGGAAATATGGAATATAAATTAAGACTCAGAATTTTTCTTCACTCATGCAAAGGAGATGGACTTTCACACTGCCACAATAGTCAGTTATCTGTTAAGTGTTACCCTTGGAAGATATAACTCCCAAATTCTTCCAACTCTCTGTACTTAGGGACAAAATGTCTCCAGGAACCTGAGCACTGGCCCTTAAGAAAGATATAGGTGCTCACAATTAAAAGCATAGAAGTTGTACAAGAGATTTGAAGGGATCTAAACAGAGTACTTCATTTATCTGCCAAAGTCCATCCCTTGACTGTTCAGATCCACTTGTATCTTCCATAAAGTTGATTCCATCCTTCTATGTTTCCTGTAAAATGGGAGATTAGCCATAATTTCTTGGAAAAATGTGGAAGAGGTATTAGTGATGTACTGCTGCAGTTGATCCCAAGGCTATATTCATTGTGTTCTCCCACTTCCACCTGTTTTAGATTTATCCCACCCTTAGCTATCACTTCTTGTAGTCCAAGTGGCATTCTTGGTGGCATGATCCCCTGGTTACCATGACTTCATCATGCTATAGCTGCTTTAGTTGTCCATGCCGAGTTAAAAATTGGTCCTGGGATTCCCATGCTTCACCCTAATGAATCAACATATTGTCCCCATGTGTTCTCATGAAAAACAGAGTCAATTATTCTACTGGTAAGGTATCCCCTTCTTTACCAACTGGTTTCCTGACAAGTAGGTCACAAAATAATCAAACAGTAGACAGAGCTGTAAGTTTGGTGGGACTCCTACTGAGGCTCTGGTGGAAACTCCCCCACTTTAAAACAAAGATCTCTGGACCAAAGTAACTTAAATTTACAAGAATAGGAAACATAAATACTGAGAGTGATAATGAGTGGGCCACTGTTATGCCCACCCAATAGTTTCTGAGTCCATGTTTTACCCATTGAGGATAAAACATCATTTAAGATATGCACTGCATCTTAAAAGACAGTGGGCCAACCTCACAGGGTTTCTCTCTAAATTGATATTTTAGCTGAGACTTCAAGGGGCTATTCCATAGCTCTATAAGATCATCAGATTTTGGATAGGGCAATATGTGGTAGAACCAGTATTCCCCATTGTCATATGCTCATGTTCACACCTCCTTTGCCATAAAGTGACTCATTTAGTTGGAAGAAATATCATGTGGGGTCACATGTTGATAAAGCAGACCTCTGTGAACATTCAAATAGCTGCACTAGTAAAGACACTGTAAACAATAAAAGGAAATCCTAATCTGGAATATGTTCCAATCCCTTTAAACACTAATTAAAACACTTTCTAAAGTGTGAAGAATTTGATGTAATTAATTTCCTGCCAATGAATTACTTGATTTTTTGGAGGGATGGTGCTATTTCATGACTCAGCATTGACCTCTGCTGCCAATATATCAAGCATCCAGCAGTAGCAGCAGCTAAATCAGCCTTGAGAGGCAACTCATAGTGTTAGAATCTACCATACATGGATTTATATGTAAATATTGTAGTGACTGAGTAAAGATGCTGCTTTTCATCTGATTAACATCTATTGGACCAATAAACCTGTCCACCCGGTTTAATGCATCTTCTACAAGGGATGTTTTCAAGTGGCCATTAACAAGACATGCAGTGATCCTCATACACTGTGTCCTGGTTACTCCCATAGTCTATTATATTGTTTTTTCTCCATACCCTCCATAACTACTTCTTCTTTTTTTAATATTTTATTGTGCTTTCAGTGAAAGTTGACACAGTAAATTAGGTTCCCATTTGACAATTTCTATACATGTTGTTCAGTGACATTAGTTACATTCTTCACAATGTGTCAACATTCTCATTAATTATGCTCTGGTTATTGTTTCTTTGCCTCATCTTTTCGAGTAATTGTTGACCTTTGGGATTTCTTTTTTTTTTTAATGGAGCCCTGTACTCACAGGTAATATTCTTGATTTTGTGTGCCAATCTGTTATTTTGCTAAAAGGTGAACTCAGGGAACAGTTATGGTTCAAGGTTTAAAGAGTATCTCAGGGCGATAGTCTCAGGGAGTCCTCAACTGGCCCAGTTAAGAATTTGATTTCTGCTCCGTGTTTATCTTCCATTCTATCCAGGTCCATCTATTGTGGCCCTGATCAGAATGGTTGGTAATGGTAGCCAAGCACTATCTAGTTCTTCTGGTTTCAGGGTAGATGAGGTTGTGGCTTGTGTAGGCTATTAGCCCTGTAGACTAGGTCTTCTCTGAAACTTTGGTTTGCCCTCCATGACTTCTTGTCAGAAATATTCTAGTCTCACTCATTCCAGGGCCCTGGCTAACCAGACATGTTCTTCATCACAACCTAGGAGTCCAAGTGTAACCTAACCTCAGGTAATTTTCCCTAAACATGAAGTGGATGATCACTGATGCATCATGGAATGGTTTACTCTGCCTACATTCTTTTAGGGCCATCAATGAGTGAGGCTGTAGTGCAATAGAAATTCACTTTTAACTTATAGAAACACACTGAACTTAGCCATACATGAATTAGACTTGATTTATGTTTCTTTTTCCAATAGCTATTCACAAAGTGCCCTACATGAAATGGTAAGCATAAGCTGAGTGAAAGATAACCTTATCTACTACAGATCCCCTTAGCAGCATAAGCTCTACCAACTCATGTTTTGCCAGCAGTAGGGCCATGTATACCATAGCCAGGACCTGCTACAAAGACGTCTTTTCCTCTCAGTCCTCAAAACTGATTTCTTTTCACATCATCTGTTAAGTGTATCAAGATAGTAGTCTCAACTCAATACATGCTGTATCCAAAAGGCATAGAGGCATACCAACCTTTATTTTTCTTTATTAATGGTAGAAGTTGTAAGTTGTGATAACTTGTCCTTATCTTAGAAGGTACATCCAGTGAGTTAGTCCAGGTCTTCTGAGAAGCAGACACCAAGGTGGGATTAGAAGAGCAAGAGATTTATTGGAAAAAATACTGATGAAGAAAATATGAGTGTGGAGTGATCTGGAGAAGGCTCGAAGAGCTGTCAGATTGCAATAAAGTTCTGATCTCTCTATGAAGGAGAGAAGCAAAGAAGAGAGGAAAGAAGGAAGAAAGAGAATCACGCTACATGTTATTAGTACCAGCTCAGTAACAGGATGCGTGATACCCTAATATCATAAAATGATAGAAACAACAACTGGCTTTATAACACCTAGTTCTGAACTGAGGGTTAGGAGGAAGCAACACACACTTTCAGAGAGATATAACAATAGCAATAACAAATCCATCTATTAAAAATAAGCTTATAAATTAAATTCCTTCTCATGAAAAAAATCAAATGCTAAGAAAGTCAACAATACAAATAAATAATCGCCACATAATTTTAATCCAAATTAAATAATTATAGACAATGTTTACAGTGATTATTAAAAAAAAATTTAGGGTGTTTAAAAATATAAATAAGGGATACGGATTAAGAAAGAATATATTTTATGAAATAAAAACAAGTAGAAGTGAAATAAGAGCAGATATCTATGAAAAAGAACACAGTGGTGATATGGGAAGATATATGTATATATCTATATATGTCTAAGCTTCTATTTATATCTAAATTGTTATGTATATCCTATAACTTTGCAAATTAAAAAAAAAAATTCCTACTACAAAGGAATTGGTGTGGGTCACAGACAGATGCACTTACCCCTGAAAGAGACACAAAAGCAAATTTGGAAAAACTTGGAAAAACTTATATACCTCAAAGGACACGAAAACTAAAGTATAAAATATTGGTTAGAAGATATGGAAGACAGAGACTGTGATATCCTCTAACATAAGTATCCCCATTTTACACAAAAGAAAAAAAACACCAGCAAAGTACAAAGAATTTAAACACTTTGCCCTTGGTCATAGAGCTAGTATGAAGCCAGGATATGAACATAAGTCTTAGTCCAGTGCCATGTTGTTTTTTTTTTTTTTTTCTTCTTTTTACTATAACTATATATGTTGCAAACATTTGCCATTTCAACATTTTTATGTGTACAGTTTAGTGACATTAATTATGCTCATGTTGTTCAATCATCACCATTATCCATTTCCAAATTTTTCCATCAACATTTACAGAATCTCAGTGTCCCCCTAATCAGTGCTATGTTTTTAACTACAACTCTCTAAGGCTGTTAATCATTCTAATGCCCTCCCAATAAAATATTAAAAGTTCAGTGAAGAAAAAAAAAGTTGTTTTATTCATTCTATTGGATGACTGGATTTTCTCATTAAGTAGCATTTTATTTTCTTTTTAGGAATACATTTGGGAGTTACATTTCCCGAATTCTTGCATAGTTGAGAATATATGTCCTATTTGTGTTTTAAAGTCAATATTATATGGCATAGAATTGAGTGTTTACCTCTTCATGGAATTTGAAAGACACTACTCTTTTTGTCTGTAATTGAATGATACTGTGGAGATAAAAAGGATCAGCTTGATTTCTCTCATTTAGATATAGAGACAGCTAGATATATTTGTTTGTTGGCCCCCTTCTTTCAACAGGATTACTAAAAGATATTTCAAGAGTACAAGTCATTACAAAAAGGCAAACACAAAAGTAAAATACATATTATATCATTCCATCCATATGAAATCAAACTCAGGGGAAAAAAAATTGTGTATGGAGTTAGAAATCCAGATAGTGGCTACCCTTGCAGAGTTGGTGACTCAAACAGAGAAATGGGAGGAGGGAGTGGGCTGCCTAGAATATTCTGTGCTTTGATCAGAATGTTGGTTTTATCATTGGTTGTACAGGGGTTCATTTTCTAAAAATTCATTAAACCTTTAAACTATAAACCAGTCCTTTTCTAAATTAATATTAAAATTAATAAAAATAATTAATTAATAGAAATAAAAAATGGTAAAAGTTTATCTTTAAATGATGTGTTGGTAGAGGTTAACTACACTATATGCTAAAGGTCATGTGATATTCACAAAACCCCTATGAGTTACTTGCCATTATTATTTTCATTCTGTAGATTAAAACACACACACACACACACACACACACACATTTCCCAAAACTGAGATTTATAGTGTATCAGTGCCTGACCCAGTGTCATCAGCAGCCAGGATGTGGTTTTCCTGAGATTCGAGCCTGAGCTATCTGGCATCAGAGCCTGAGCTTGCTCCTGAAGCAGCCACCTGTTACTTCAGGTCGTCAGCATGCAGAGAAGGCAACTTCCCTGGCCAGAGTAACCCCAAGTCCCCAAGCTTCTTCCCTTCTGCACATCCTTCATTTTAAACATATTTCTTTCCTATGTTACAATATTCCTTACGCTTATTTTTGGAGTGGGTGGGAAACACTCTGAGTACCCAAAAATTTTTACCTGGAATTTCAATAGTCAATTTGTTTCTATATTGTCCATCATTCTTATGTGATCCCGTATGGAAGTATTACTTTGTCTTTTTTAAATATAACAATTGGGTTATACATGGAATGTCAACTTAAACAGTTAAATCTTTAACTCCTAACAAATATTAGCATTCGAGAATAAATAAAAGTTTAGATTTTTAAGTATGCAAGTTTTACAGATAGAAAGCATGTGCTTGTCTCAATAGACAATTTCATGATGGACAGTTTCTTAATGCAGATGAGACAATCTGTTTTTGCTAAAAAATGTTCTCTTTGGAGAAAAAATAGGTTCCATTTCAACACTCCACAAGTGATAAGTGAAGCATTTCAAAAATAGAAGCTCCTAGATGTGTTGATGAGACAATATGTCATTGCTAAAGAAAAAAAAATCTGCTTGAAAAGGCTAAATTTCACTCTGTCCCCACATGCCAGTTATTTAAATTTCTACAGCTGTGTAGCGCTAGCAAACCTTATGGTTCAGGAGATGGAAGAAGAGGTGTTCATTTTCATCCAGTTATTGAAATTTAGTGAAAAATATGATTTTTTCAAATTTCACACATTGAAATATTTCCTTTTTAACATAACTGATCACATAATGTGCTCCCACTTCATGAAGAGACTTTAGCCTCAGAATATATAAATGAAAACACTTAAGAAGTCACCTGTATATGCTACTAATCTTTCTACTGGTAAAAATGAAAAGGTATTAAACTTGGAATTAGAAAACTCAGAATCTTGTTGCTAGTGTTGTTTTTCTCTTTTGCCTAGGTGATCTAGGGCAGAATTCTTAATTATCTGGTTTTCACTTTTCCCATTTATAGGTGTTTACTGTAAAGTCTCATTAATGTCTCTCTAGCTCTAAGAAATGTTTATTCTATATTATTCAAAAATTCCCCATTGTAACTTCCTTTCTTTTAATGGAAATCCATCTAACTCAGAGAGCTTTTGTACATACTGTTCTCACTGAATTAAATGTCCTTTTTTATACTCTTGATATAATTAATGCTTATTTATACTTCTAGAGATAGCCACAACAATGGACTTAAACGTACCAACAATTATGAAGATCATGCAAGACAGGGCAAAGTTTGTTCTGTTATACATAAGATTGCTATGATTTAGAGCTGACTCAATGGCAATTCACAACAACATACTTCTAGAACTCAAATGTTAAATACATAGGGAATCTTTTCTCAAAATTAATAACTACGTCAATTCTATTAACATGATTTCCATTGTTTTATGTTCACTGATGTAGCAATATTTATAATTATAATGTCATAGTTGATTATAGAAATATTTAATGTCCCCTTGTCTCTTGTCCTGTAAACACCATAAGAACAGGTATTATATCTGGGTTAGTGCATCCTTGTAATTCAAGTTCAAAACAGAGCTCCATATTCAAGACAGATTCTTATATTAATCTATCAATATACAAAAACAACCCAAAACCTGTTCCCTTCGAGTCGATTCCAACTCATAGTGACCCTATAAGACAGAGTACAACTGCCCCATAGAGTTTCCAAGGAGGGCCTGGTGGATTCGAACTGCTGACCTTGATGTAGTTATCAACTACGCCATCAGGGTTTCCTATCAATATACAGGTACTATGTTTTTGCTATTGTGTTAGGTGCCGTCTAGACGGTTCCAACTCATAGCGACCCTGTGTACAACAGAATGAAACACTGCTCTGTCCTGCACCATCCTCACAGTCATTGCTATGTTTGAGCCCATTGTTGCAGCCGCTGTGTCAATCCATCTCATTGAGGTTCTCCCTCTTTTTCAATGACCCTCTACATAGGCAGTATAATGCTCTAAAATATTTATAGATGCATTATTTATATAGCTTCATTGTTGAAACTGTTAAGATGTACATCATAAAGCAAAGATTCAAAAAATAAAAACACAAAATCAATATAAATAATTCTTACAAACATAATGTTGAGCAGAAAGTCCAGAAAGAAAACAATACATATCAAAAACTAACTTATTTAGGATCAGAATAGTATTGTATTAGTTATCTATTGCTGTGTAACAAACGACCCCAAATCTTAGTGGCTTAGGCAAAAAATACATGTTATCTTAGTTTCTGTGGGCAAGGAGTCTGGGCACAGATTAGCTGGATCCTCTGACTCAAGATCTCTGATAAAGCTGCAGTCAAGATACTGACCAAGGCTGGATTAGAGGTCTCTTTCCAAACTCATTCACGTGGTTGGCAGGATTTAGTTCTCCACGGAATGTTAAACTGAAGTCCTCACTTCCTCACCGGCTGTTGGCTAGAAACTTCCTCAGGGCCATGCAGCATGGGCCTCTGTATAGGGCAGCTGAGAAAATGACAGCTGGCTTCCTTAGAACAAGCAATGAGAAGGCCAGGAAGTGAGAGACTGCCTGCCAGATGGAAGTCATACTCTTCTGTGACCTTATCTTCAAGTGGCATCTCACATCTTTTGCCATATTATGTGTTAGAAACAAGTCATTAGGTCCAGACCACACTTAAAAGGAGGAGATTACACAGGAGTGAATACGTGAGGTGTGTATCATTGGGGTCTATCTTAAAATTCAACCTACCCCAAGTACCCTCTTACGGGGTAGGGGGCAGGATAGTGACTCAAACTGGCTTAATGGTGGCTTCTGAGGTGCTGGCAATATTCTGTTTCTTTATCTGAATAGACATATTCAGTTTGTGAAAAACCATCACATTGTACCCTCATTATATGTACATTTTTTTTTTAAATTGTACTTCAGGTGAAGACTTACAGAACAAATAGTTTCTTATGAAACAGTAGTATACATATTGTTTTATGACATTGGTTAACAACCCCACAACATGTCAGCCCTCTCCCTTCTTGACCTTTCTTTTTTTTTCTGGTGAAAATATACATAGCCAAAGATACACCATTTCAAAAATTTCTACATGCGCAGTTCAGTGACATCGACTCTGCTCTTCCGATTGTGCTACTATTCTCACTTTAGATGAAGGCTTACAGAACAAAAGAGTTTCTCCTTTAACAGTTAGTACACATGTTGCCCTATGACAATGGTTAACAACCTCACATCAACACTCTCCTTACTCAACCTTGGGTTCCCTATCACCAGCTTTCCTGTCCCCTTCTGCCTTCTGGCCTTTGTCCCTGGACTGCTGTACCTCATTGGTCCCATTTGGTTTTATGGGGCTGTCCACTCCCTGGCCGAACAGTGAACCTCGGAAATGACTTCACCACTGAGCTAACGGGTGTATGGGGGCCATACTCTCAGGGTTTCTCCAGTCTGTTTTAGGCCAGTAAATCTGTTCTATTTTTTTGTGAGTTAGAATTTTGTTCTACATCCTTTTCCAGCTCTGTCCAGACCCCTCTGTTGTGATCCTGGTCAGAGCAGTGAGTGGTGCTAGCCAGACACCATCTAGCTGTACTGAACTCAGTCTGGTGGAGGCCTTGGTAGCTGTGGTCCATTAGTCCTTCAGACTAATCTTTTCCTTGTATCCTGTTCTCTTCATTCTCCCTTGCTCCTGAAGGGATGAGACTAGTGGAGTATCTTAGATGGCTGCTCAAGGCGTTTAAGACCCCAGACACTACTCACAAAGGTAGAATGTAGAACGTTGTCTTTATAAACTGTGTTATGCCAACTGAGCTAGATGTTCCCCGAGACCGTGGTCCCCACAGCGCTCCACCCAGCAATTCAGTCCCTCAGGGAGTTTGGATGTGTCTATGGAGCTTCCATGACCTTTCTTGCACAAGTTGTGCTGATTTCTCCTGTATTGTATATGTACATTTTGTGTGTACATATTATTGCTTTAAAAATAGGATTAAAACACTTTTTCCAAAAAAGAAAAGACGGGAAAGCAAAGTAAAGAAAATAGAAACAGCACCACGATCCTAACAGACAGGGAATAATCAAATAAAATAGTGAATATTTATTGTTTGTACTTCTTATTTCTCATCAGATTATTAGTCCTCCACATTCCATTCTGGTTATTCCTTTTATCCAGGATGTCAAAAAGTCAAATGTTTTCAGGGCGCAAGCAAGTAGCATTATTATGTGAATTGACCCAGTGTAAGAAAACAGGAAGTTACAGTGAATTAGAATAATTCAATTCACTTCAATTCATTCAAAAAAATAAAAAACAAATAAGTTTGCTACAGCTCTTTTATCACTCCACTAAAAGAGAGGTGCTAAATCTGAGAAAGTTCTGGAATAACCTCTTACATAATATTTCCAATATTTATCAGGCCTTGTTTCATGTCACTCTGTAGCACTTAAAGAATACTTTCTTAGGACTCCGGCAAGATGGCGGTCTAGGCAGAAGCACCACGCCGTCCCTCCACAACAAAGATCCGAAAAACTAAGCCAAACAGAGAATCAACAATCCT
>NW_004444107.1:616038-652992 GCF_000243295.1 Trichechus manatus latirostris | reverse complement strand
AATGTCATAAAACAACGTGTGTACTACTGTTTCATGAGAAACTATTTGTTCTGTAAGCCTTCACCTGAAGTACAATAAAATATTAAAAAAAAGAATACTTTCTTTCTGATCTATCCTTCCCTCCTCTTCCCTTAACTTTCTACACACTGTTCTAGCTCTGGCTCTGGCTTTCCGCGTAATCCTCTCTTCTTATTTTGTTCTTTTCCTCTTACACTGGAGGTACTTTTTTATCAACCCCTAATTGTCTATATTCTGCAGGATTCCACCCTAGAATGCAAAGAGTATCTTACTTGAAACTATACATTTTGCTTGTAAGTTTTCATACATGACAGTGTTTCAAAATGATACCAACGCTGATTACTCTGGGGCAAAAAATTACTAGACTGAATATATCTGATGCAATTAGGAACCTAAAATTAAATATATCACAATTATATATCTCCCATCCCAATCCTGATTTATTACTCAGAATTTTCCCTGGGTTCTCACCGAATGGCACCATTAACTCAGTCTAGGACCACTGACATCAACGTTTACTCGTTTTGTTCACGTATGCTTACATTCAAGTGTGAATAATTCTTTTACATCCAGTCATATTATGTCTCATTTTTTTGTCCCCATTTTTATCTACATTGACATTGCCACAGGAGCAAGGTTCTTATCCTGCTCCCTATCTGACTCCAGTAGTTTACTAAATGATCTCCCTGCCCTTGGATTTCCACCTCCAGTGGTTTTATATTGCCTGTCTATCCCCTTGCTTATCCTTCTAACTAAAAAACACCTCTCTACCCTGCGCTCATGTTTTGTGCCTAGCTGACACCTACATGTCCTCCTAATTCACTTTAAAATTTACCTTTTTTGATAAAACTTCCTTAAAACTTTCCTTAAATATTAGGTCATTTGACCATCCTCTCTGCTGCTAAATGCGTGCACACACACACACACACACTCACACCAAAAAACAAAAAAAACAAAACAAGCAAAAAAAAAGTGGCATATTCCTATAACTTAACAAATTTTATTTTAATTGTCCCATCTGAATATGTCTCTTATACTAAAGATCTTAAGAACATATATGATAATTTTTAATATTTCTATTCATGGTATTTAAGACAGGGCCTGGAGCTAAGCAAGTGTTCAGTTCATTTCCAAATAAAGCACCAACACTTACATATGAGAAACTATTTCCTCCATTATTTATTTGTTTGAGATTAATTCTTAATACAAATGTAAACATAAGAAGTGGAGGAGGTTTCCTGAAGAAGAATAACCTAGGATATTTGGCTTATTTTTATGGTAATTTATTACAAATTCAGAACGTAGATCAAACAGTCTGTTGAAGCCAAATGTATTTTTACTTTCATATATATGAATTGTATCTATCGGGTATCTGACACACACTTATTGTTATCATGATGAAACATATTTTGAAGGTACAGAGATAAATTTAGAATCTCTGTGTGCTTGTGATTTTTAACTTTCTTATTAGAAAACATTAATGGAGGCATCTGTATTTACTGAATTTATATATGGATTGATAAAGAAAAAAATACAATCATTAAATAATGCATACTCAAAGAGATTTGTTATTCTGTATCATATTACTTTGTTTTCTTTTACTTTTTACTATTATGTGAGTATATTTTTTTGCTTGTTTGTTTACATTATGTGGTGGAAGTCTCTTCTCCTGTAGAATACAGACACCATGAGGGTCGGGACATTGTTTTGTTCACTGCTGTTTTCCTGCAGCTATACCAGCATTTGTTGAATGAATAAGTAAATGAATGAATGGATAAATGAATGATTACCAGTGTTACCAGTAAGTAAACATGATGTGCTAAAAGGCTTACCCATGCTTGTGAGTGATATTTTGCCCCATACTGTGCCTATTTTTTTATTCTCATATGATTTACATCAAGTCTCTATTATGTGCGTTTCTAAATGTAATAAGAGGAATGTTGTATGCCTATGTGTATGTTTGAATGTTCTTTGTATGTAAGTGGATGAATTTTTCTAAAATATTTTTCTGCGTAAGTCAATATTTAATCCAATAAAAAGAGCAACAATTTGGGAATTATCCACTATTGTGCTCCTCATTTCCCTTCATATTCACTTACAGAATAAAAATTATATAACAGTTAGTAATTTGACCATTCCTGAATTATCCAAACTACATTAAATTCCATATTACACAAAGCCTTTTACATTTTCCAAGTCCAGTTTCAGTTTAAATAGGTACTATGATTGGGGTAACCTGATATTTCAGTGATAGTAAATCCAGTTTCTTCTTAATTTTATCATAGTTTTATTCACAGCTATGCATTTCAGTACTTTCAAAGATATGACATAAAGTTGTTATTAGGTGCCATCAAGTTGGTTCTGACTCATAACAACCCAGTTACAACAGAACTAAACACTGCCCTGTCCTGTGCCATCCTCACAATCGTTGTTGTGTTTGAGGCCATTGTTGCAGCCACCGTGTCAAGCTATGTACTTGAGGGTCTTCCTCTTTTTCGCTGACCCTCTACTTTACCAAGCATGATGTCCTTCTCCAGGGGCTGGTCCCTAGTGATAATATGTCCGAAGTATGCAAGATAAAGTCTCGCCATCCTTGCCTCTAAGGAGCATTCTGACTGTACTTCCAAGATAGATTTGTTTGTTCTTCTGGCAGTCCATGGTATATTCAATATTCTTTGCCAATACCATAATTCAAAGGCATCAATTATTCTTTTGTCTTCCTTATTCACTGTCCACCTTTCAAATGCATGGGAGGTGACTGAAAACACCATGGCTTGGGTCAGGCTCAGCTTTACTTCTCAAAGTTACATCTTTGCCTTTTAACACTTTAAAGAGGTCTCAATGCAATATGTCGTTTGATATTTTGACTGCTGCTTCCATGGACATTGTTGTAATCATGATTAATTTCTCTTAAAAATGATTTATAATTGTCTTTGTAGAGTTGCGGTGCTCTTTTAGATTCCTTTGTAAGTTATTTGACATTTTATGTCATCCTATATGTTAAAAACACAAACTGTTGTCACATAGAAGTGCAATCAATGCTTTTTATTGACAATGTAGCCAGCAGCTTATATAACTCATAATTAATTCTAATAATTTATATGTTGTTGTTGTTGTTAGGTGCTGTCCAGTCGATTTTTGACTCACAGCAACCCCATGTGACAGAGTAAAACTGCCCTATAGAGTCTTCTAGGATGTAATGTCTACGGGAGCAGATTGCCAGCTCTTTCTCTCACAGAACCACTGGATGTGTTCAGTCTACCAACCTTCAAGTTAGCAGCCTGGCACTTAACTATTGGGACACCAGGGTGTCTTTGTGTTATATTAGTTTTATTTTATTAAAAAAAAATTGACAGCATTCACCAAAATAGTCATGTAGCCTTGGAAATTCATCTCTGAAAATAAATGTAACTTTCTTGAACTTTTATTTTTTAATATCTTTTACTCTAAGGTTTGTGTTTTTAACGTATATTGGTAGAGCATCTTATTGATGAAATCATTTTGAATGATTTCTATAATTGAAAATAATACTGGTATAAAATTATTACAAATTTATCTTTATCCTTCTGTGGTATTGTGTAGAGGAATCATTTGTTTATTAGTTTGCTTCTTCCAACTATTGTGCTAAATTATATAGTTAAACCTTTTGATAATGACTCATACTTGGATTATTTAATCAACCAGATTGATCATGGCGCTTTTTTCTTCTAAAAGATTCTTTGATTTAATTTAATAAGCGTGTTTATTATATTTTCTGTTCAAATTAATAGTGACGGTTATTCTTCATTTTTCTTTTTTTGTGTTTATCATATTTTGGTTGCTACCAAATGCTATGCTAATTTTTTAAATTAATTAATAACATTTTATTTCTCTTCTCTGGCAGAGCTTAAATAACATAAATACTGCATGTTCCTTGAAATGTAGAAAGGATCTATGAATATAGTTTCCAAGTGAAGGTGTTATGGTAAGACTGTGAAATCTCAAATGAGCCTACACTAAGCAAATATAATGAGGCTTATGGGGTTTCTAATAAAAAGCAATGGGTAAAATATCTATTTCTATTCTCTCCGTTTAGCCTAGAAAACACTGCCTCTATCTGGACTGTCCTGGATTGAAAATAACAAAACTTCTAATTTTGGTTTTACATTTTTGCCTCAGCTGATTTTTTAAAATCTCTTCATGTTATTACAGGTAGAATTTGGCTGTTTAATAAAATGTAATATTTGCCTTACTCGCTCTAGAATATGCTCCATTTCTATTTTTTCTGGTACGGAAAACCCAAAACTAATCATGCATATTACTTTCTAAATAATCTTACACACTACACAGGTAAGTTTTTTCTCTATGTAAACTCTTACCAGAGAATATCTATTTGTTTATGTTTTCTGTTTTTCATTTCACATAAATTGATCGTAATTATTTTTTAATTTCCCCTTCTCCTCCTCTTCCTTCTTTATCTCCCCACCCCCTCTTTCTCTGTCTCTTTGTTTTGACTTTATATTTGAATTTTATTTGATGTAATGAATTCGCTGATGCTCTTTTACCCTAATAGTTAATGTCCAGGTCAACCTCTTTTTTGCTTTTATGTGAGTATGTGTGTGTTTAATCAATTGGTCAGATCTAACCACTTCACGTAATTTTTTGAAAGTTTATAGAAATAATTAGAAATTGCAGATCCATGGGCCAACAGTCTTCCTCTAATTTCAAAATATAATGTGTACCTGTTACTATTGTATTTCCTTTAAACTTTTGGAAAAGTATAGGTGATAAAATTTATCTGCTTGAATTATTATTTTGAAATGTAAGTATCTATTTATACTCTTAAATCTCAAATGTCGAAAGTAGAACATGCCATGTAAATTGATCATAAATGTCAAGTTTGAATGAATAAATATGTCACTTTCTTCATGAGATAATGATTTATTCCTGGTTTTAAAGATGTTATAAAATCAATAGCTTTCTTATTTCTACTGTCACGTGGAGTTGATATATTAATATTGCTGTCATTGTTTCACTTGCCCTGACACCTCACAGCTAATGCAGAAAAACAAGCTGTTTCTCGTCTGACGAATCACTGCTTGTGCATGGTAACCCAGGGGAGATCAATACACTGGTAACAACAATATCTCCATTTATGTTTGCGACTAAAGTACATATAAAAACAATGGTTTACGTGAAATGCTGCAGATAAAAGTTCACATGAAATTTTGATAAAAAGACATCAGGAGGAGTTTACTGCACGTTTCTTTGTTAATCTTAGTTAAGTCACTTATTATTTTGCAATAGCAGTTTCTACATCTCTTCCTATTTTTGAAGTTTAAGTTCTCATTCCTGTAAAAGATACGTACTATTACCTGTATTATTATAAATATAAAATTTAGGTATTCATGACTAGGTGAAATCCTTGTCAAATTTCAAACTTTAAAGAAGAAATAAATGTTAAAGAATGCATTTAATGAATACAAACAAAATCATTCAATTAGTCTCTTTTTATGTTGGCTTTGTTAACCCTTCAGGTATACTAAATACTCATAAGTTTGGCTTTCTTTTCATATTTCTTGCCTATATCAGCTTTCATAAAATTTATATTTAGTTCAGTATGTTTGTTTATGTTGATGACCTAATTAAGCTTGTAATTTTCAACAATTTAGATTTAGTTATAAAATGTCAATTACTTATTAATTTGTCTATTATGACAGTAGAGTTTCCAAACTGAGAGAAACCTTAGAGTTCATTTATTAAAACATATTTCTTATCCTAAATAGGAAAAAGACAATTTGTGTCAATGAGCAATATCTTCTCAAACATATAATTACAGATATCTCACGGCTAATAACTGAAAATGTAGGTTGATAGGTATAATCACTCAGTAACTTATTGAAATCTTGGGAAGAGAACAAGGTCTTCTAAGTTTCTATCTGGCATCCTTTCAATCAAATCTCAAAAGCTTTTGATTTATTTCAACAAAAGTTTATTTAACAAATTATCCTTTTAGTAATTCCTGTGTTCATCTTTAGGGCTAGGATAATGTTTTCTTTATTTTTCAGTTACGCCTAGTAACTATCATAAAAATGTCCATAGGTGATGCAAACGGTTTGCACTCAGCTGCTAAGCTACAGATTGGCACTTTGAACTCACCCAGTGGAACTACAGAAGGAAAGGTCTGGCAAATTGTTTCTGTTAAGATTACAGCCAAGAAAACCCTGTGGAGCAGTTCTGCTATGTAACTCATGGGGTTATCATGAGTAGGAATGGACTCAAAAGCAACTAACAACAATGAAAATTATTACAAAAGAACAGCTATTCAATAGATGGTTGCTGATTAAATGAATATACATTTATTACATGTCAAAAACTACTCTAAATGTTTTAAACACATTATGTCATATAATCTCAGAACAACCCCATAAATGAAATGAGTGCTTATTCTTTCACCTGATCAGACATCAATATCCATTCTGACTGGTGTCTTTATAAAAGAAAAGACACAGAGAGAAGGATGCCATGTGAAGATGAAACTACAAGCCAAGGAACACCTGTGACTACCAGAAGCTGGGAGACATAAAAAGGGATCTTCCTCTAAAGACTTCAGAAAGAGCATGGCCCTGCCAACACCCTGAGTTCAAACTCCTACACTCCAGAAATATGAAACAATAAATTTCCATTCTTATAAGCCTCACAAATTGTTGTACTTTGATACAATAGGCCCAGGACATTAATACACTGGTATTTATTCTCAGTTGATAAATTATAGCAATTTAAAAAATATTTGTATATGAGACAATTAAAATATATGAGAAATTGTGATTCAATTACATTTATTTTCTCATTTTATTTATAGAGACTTAATTTTTCCTTTCTAGGCAATATTCTATGTAGTTTCCCCATTTGTAATATAAAGGATACTGTCTCAGTGCAGCTAGAGTAGAATTAATAATTTTGTTTTTATTATATATTAGCAAATTATTTAATTATTGGTTTAATTTTCTTTTTAGTAAAACTATATTTTTAGCTGTTTATTGGCATAGATTTTGATATTATTAAATTATTTACATATAACTTGTAGTTAACGGCATCACTTAATTAAAGTTATTGCTTTCAACGTTTTTGTTGAAGCTTAAAAATAAATTTACAAAAGAAGTATAGATTCCATATTTTTTAAGATCTTGGTTGTTGTTAGGTGCTGTGGAGTGATTTCATCTTGTAGAATTTACTCATAGTGACCCCATGTGAAAGAGTAGAACTGCACCATAGGGTTTTCTAGGCTGTCATCTTTTCGGAAGCAGATCACCAAGTCTTTTTCCTAAGGGACTGCTGGACTAGATCTACCAGCCTTACAGTTAGCAGCTGAGTGCCATGGGTTAATCTGATAAGGCAAGGTGAACTCTCCAAGATTCTTTGACGTTAATAGGCAAATAAAATGTATTCAGCCTAAGACTTCTTTTCATTATCCATTTCCATGCTGATCTACTTAATTATTAAAGCAAAAAACTCTGTAGAACTATACTTAGTTAAATCTAAAAATTGTCATGTAGATTCTTACCCCTAATTTCTCAAGATTACCACTAGTTTTGCTAGATTATTTCCCAATTGACTTAATTGATTCATTTAACTAAGTAGCATGATCTTTTATAATTTATTTTAATATGTTTTAAGTTATTAACCAGTAAGAACTAAATTATGTTACTGAATGATTTTCCAAACTTTTTTTTCTAACTTGAAGGGAAACCCTAGGTTGAATTGCAACTACATTTTATAATTTAATTCTCCATTTATAACTTTACCAGTATTCAGGAGACTTCTACAATAAATAAAAGGATGGACTATGAATATCACATTACAGCTGTAAATTCTCACAACAGGCAACATTTCACTGTCATATGGGCTGCGTACCAGGAAGGTTTACATGTGATAAACTTATCAATGTCTAAAGCCCTTGATAAAATATGGCTTTTCCTCCTTAAAAATGTATCTATCAATGTTACTGAGGACTTTTCATCACTGAAAATTTTTCATTTATAGCTGAGTCTTTGATAAAGTTTCAGAGTGATTTAGTCTTCTCTGATTAGTGCTGTGGTGAGAATTTTTTTATCTTCTAAGTTTTAGAAATAAGAACTTACATCTACATGTGGCATTTGTGCTGTTTAGTCATGATTGCTTTCTGTTTTGAGTTTAGCAACAATAAAAGATCATTAAAATAAATTCAAACAATAATTATTACATAGCCAGTACATGACATATACCCCAATTATCTGTGATTATGTGTAAACAATATACATTTCAATAGTATGATGTATAAAATAAATTTTATGCATAAATAATTCTAGCCTTGTTGGGAATTTTATATAAATGTACTACAGAGTGTTTGCTACAGACTTTAGAGTACTTGTCTGTGAACTGAAACAGTACTGATTGCTATGAAAACTACATGATAAAAAAGTAGGAATTTATTAATATTCTTAACATGTTTCAGGTAGAGTTTAGACTTGCTAGGATTATTATTATTATTATTTTTACAAAGGATTAGGAAGATTGTGCCTCATTGTTAATGTAATGACTTTTGTAATCAATGCATAAGATAAAGGCTTTGGGATACACAAGAAAGGTATATCTACCCCATCACCTATAGAAAAAAATTAAATATCCCTTGATTTTGCAGAATAGTAAGTAATTGTATCAAATATGTATCCAAATGTCACATTGGGTTTACTATTTTATTATTGCATCCTTTTCTGCCATGTATTATTTTTTTCAGTACTGAAAATTATTCTGTATTAATTTGTGTAGCTCAGCTCCTTAAAGATTGCATTGTTTTTGGCTTTGGTTTTCAGGCCACTAATATCTAGTGGTTATTTCTTTAAGTATTTTAAGGATGAGTATAATTTTAATAATGTTCATGGAGCCATTCCTGTAAAAATATATAAATTCAAACATTGATTATTACTTCATAAAATGCCATGGTAACTATTCTGTAATATGATGAGTATTATTATTCAGAAATAATTGATTATTTTATACAATTCCAAGAATTAAGCAGGAAAAAAAGTCCACATAGAAATGGAAAATGGGTTTTAACAAAAATGTCTTAAATATACTGAATTTGAGAAGAGTTTATCTTGAATTTTGCTTCATGAATGTACATTTTATTGGGTGAAAACAAAAGTAAAAGCTAAACTCTGCTATTTTTTCCATATTAGCTTTGTCTAGTCATGTTTTAAATATAGTGAAAACAGGGAATGTTTACAACAAAAGGCTGTGAATGCCTTAATTAGAATAAAATTATATAAATTTATATGCAAAACACACACATATGTGTATACACACACACACATATATATATATGGAGCCCTGGTTGTGCAATGGTTAAGAGCTTGGCTGCTAAACAAAGTGTTGGCAGTTTAGCTACTCCTTGGAAACCCCATGAAGCAGTTCTATTCTGTCCTATAGGGTCTCTATGAGTTGGAATCGACTCGACGGCAATGGGTTTGGATTTTATGGTTTATATATACAAGTTTATACATACATATATATGTATATGTAGACACACACACACACACACACACATATATACACATATATATATATATATATATATACAGGTAGTCCCGGACTTTGGACATATTCGAGTTAAGATGAACCGTACTTACAACCATCCATTTTTGTTTTGTACATCTCATTATTGGTAACATGTTGCAGTATGTAATTTGCTGATCTTATCAATCTCGGATGTTCACTCTCAGATTGTTAATTTTATGATTTACTGCTCAAAACACTGCAGGATTTATAAAGATACTGATAACAAAAAACAACAATAATGAAAACTAAAAAAAAAAATTAAAAATGAGGTATTTGACTTACATCAACTGAATTAAGACAGAGTTGTCAGAATGGAACCCTCTTGTAAGTGGGGGAACACCTGTAGTTAGTTAGACAATATTAAATTTCAGTTTATATATTTATCCCTTAAATCATTTATTCTCTCTCGGTCGAGGTCCAAAATTTACTTGAAAGTGTTCTGTATCTATGTTGTTGTTGTGTGCTGTTGAGTTAATTCTGACTCATAATGACCGTATAGGACCACGTAGAAATGGCTCATAGGGTTTCCTAAGCTATAATCTTTATGGGAGCAGATTGCCAGGTCTTTTTCCTGTGGAGCTGCTGGGTGAGTTCCAACCACAGATCTTTGGGTTTAGCAGCCCAGTGCTTTAATCATTGCGCCACCAGGGTTCCTTTCTGTATCTATAATGATATTTAATTAAAAATACTAATGGGTGATACAATCAATGTAAAATGGAAATTATGATTTAATATAGGCAATATGCTGCACTGTATGAATGGAGAGACCCATTGCCATCAAGGTGATTCCAACTGACAGCTACTCTATAGGACAGAGTAAAACTGTACCACAGAGTTTCCTGGACTGTAACCATACGGAAGCTGACCGCCACATCCTTCTTCCCTAGAGCAGGTGGTGGGTTCAAATCGCTGACCTTTCAGTTAGCAGCCAAGCACTTTAACCACTGCACCACCATGGCTCCTTTTGGATGGAGACACATGGATGTATTACACAGGTTGTTAAGTAGTGGCTACATTAACCCAAAGGGGAGAAAAGTGTAGGAATTTTTAATCTTGACAGAAAAGTCTAAGATCCATATTTCAAATTATTTCCTCCCCTACTCTCAGCTCATTTGTTTTCTTACTTTTGTTTTTTTTTTAGCATTATACGTGAATTAATGGTAGAGCAGATTTCTCTAGTGCCCGGCATCATGCCCCTCAAGCTCTAATTTAAGCTGCTTGTTGAAAACAAACAAAAAACCCGATTGCCTTTGAGTCGATTCTGACTCATAGCGACCCCACAGGACAGAGTAGAACCGCCCCATAGGGTTTCCAACGAGCAGCTAGTGGATTTGAACTGCCGATCTTTCGGTAAACAGCCGTAGCCCACCATAGTTCTTTACCACTGTGCCAGGGCTCCAATTTAAGCTGCAGCTATGATAAAACAAAACAAACAAAAAAGCAAACCTGTTGCCATCAAGTTCACTCTGACTTATAGTGAACCAATGGAACAGAGTAGAACTGCCTTATAAGGTTTCCAAGGCTATAATCTTTATGCATCTCTAATGGCACAGTGGTTAACAGCTGTTGACCATCGGTCAACAGTTCAAACCCACCAGCCGCTCCTTGGAAACTCTATGGGGCAATTCTACAGGGCAATTCTACTCTATCCTCTAGGGTTGCTCTGAGTCAGAATCAACTAAGGACAACTGATTTGTTTTGTTGTTGTTAATCTTTACAGAAGCAGGTTGCCACATCTCTCTCCCAAGACAGACTGGTGGATTCAAAACCCTGACCTTTCTGTTAGCAGCCAAGTGCTTAACCACTGCACCAGCAGGGCTTCTTGCTACTATGATGGACAGGTCCAATTCCCCTCTCCCTGTTAATGCCGCACCCAGTGACATGCATCTTTCCATATTCTACCCGAAAGCATTGTCTGACATGGGAAGAGCTGTTTCTTCCTGCATACAAGTATAGCCCAAAGGTGAGTGGAAGTTAAATCCTTCTCCACTGTAATTTTTAAAAATTGAGAATGTGGGACCGATAACCATGTGTCAACTTTTTATCTTTCAGGGAGGAAATTCTGGAAAACATCTTATACAATTCTTAGTTGTCCCAGATAATAGAACCCCCTGATCCCTACAGCAGCAGCCTTGATTATGTGCCCTTATATTGCCTACTTCCCCTTATGTGTATCAATTTCCTGCTTCACTCAATACTGTTTCTTGAAAGTACCTTTATTTTATGTCAATAGTATTATTGATACAAATATATTAACTACAAAAAAGTTCTCAACTTAGATTCTGTTTTTGAGGAACACAAATTTAGATAATTGGTACCACCAATTTTTGATGAGGCCACAGAAATTAGATTCTTCCAGTGAAAATCTGGAACTCGATAACTCAAAGATCAAATTACTGTTAGAACTTTATTGCTAGTGGAAAGTTAGGAAGTAATTAAACTACTGCATACTTCTAAATAACAATTACTAAGCCTCTAACAAGTCAGTGGTGGATGGGACTGTGGTAGAAATAGAAGGGGAAGCAAGGGATTATGTAGTTTCCTTAGCATTTGAATTGGATTGGATAAATTGTAATTATAAGTATAGAGGGATAGTCAGGTCTTTAATTACATTGGAAGCTTTGAGGAAGAAATAATAAGCTCAATTCTAAAGCTTTAAATCCATCATGCTATGAAATCAAAAGGCCCCTATGGTAACATTTAAAGACACCTTTATCTTCTATAATTACAAGGTAGATAGTCATGAATATCAGGCCCAACATTTAATCATAAGCATAGACCCACACAGTCGGGAAAGTGCAGGCCTTACAGTACTTACATGCTAAAGTCAATGCCAAGAGAAAAAAGCAGTGGGACCTGCAACCTGTCATGGAAATATTTGGATGGATACACCTAAGAAATCTTAATCCATCTTCCTCTGAATCCTCAAGGCTAGAAAAACAGTTCTCTTCCCTTTGTTAAATTAGATAAAGTGCAATGTCCTTACATGCAGCAGGTGTGTTTCAAGGGCTATCTTTGCCTTCCTTCCTTGACAGTAGGTACATAACTAGGGTCAGTTTTCAGCATAGCCCCCCCCAAAAAATGGTGTCTCTGTTTCAGGAGAAACAATTATTCACCAAAATAGTAACAGAACCTGGTTAACATGTAAAAGCAGGAAGGAGAAATCACATTTGTGAGTGGCTTTTGAGGGCATTAAATAGGATGAGGGAAAAGGAAAGAGAAAAATTAAAACTAGAGAATGGAGGGTTTATTGACATGGATGCACTTTTCCTGTATATTAGTACTTCCATACCCAGTACTAAAAGTGAATGGATGTTGGCACCAATTACAATCCCAACTGATCAAAACAACCAAGAGTTAAGATCTTTAAATTATAAAATCTTTCTGCTGTGTAAACAAAGTAGACCAGCTAACCTGGCCATTGAGGAAGAAAATCTTGAAGGAGCATTGAAGGGCTGTTTGAGTGTGAATTACACAGAGAGTAGATTGTTCTAACAATCATTATGTATCAAGCTTTTATATTTATTTATTCTGTCTAACAACTTGCAGGGTTGGTGACAGAATGACTATAATGTGAGACAGAAGCGGATATAAACAATACAAGGAATAAACGCCCGATACCCAAGGACCCCTTAGTAGTACGTTACCAGTTCCCTTTCTTTAGTGCAGCTGCATCTCAGCTAACATTGTATATTCTTTAGTCAATGAGTAATCACGACAATTAGGTACTTATTTATCTTAAGTATGCTGTACTCATAAATTCTTTGAGATATGGACACAATGAGGTTAAATTAATAAATTCACTGAGATGATGAAAAGCTACAATCCTGAGAGTAGAAGAAAGGCTATAGACCTATTATAAACTTTTCCTTCCTAATAGTATAATTACATTTTGATTTATATTTCTATTTTCTTGATAACTAATGAAATTATGCATGTTTTTGATGTATTTGTTGGTTCTTTGAATATACTATTTAAGAAGTGTCTGGCCAAGATTTCATACTTTTTTTCCTACTGTGTTGTTTCCCTTAACCTTATTGATTTATTTTGATTCTTTGTATATTCTGTATAAAATACATTATGCAAATATTTTCTTCTACTTTGTGGCTTCCCAAATTACAGTCTTAATGGTAATGTTTGAAAATGTACATTCTTAATTTTAATGTAACTCAGTTTATCAGATGGTATCTTTGTGGTTAGTGCATTTAATGTGCTGTTTAAGATACCTTTTAATATTCAAAGTTAATAAAGCTATGGACCTATGATCATTTCTCAAAACTTTATTATTTTACATATCACATTAGGTCTGTGATTCATTTGGAATTAATTTGTATGTTACAGTGGTAAAGATTTTTTTTTTTCTTATGGATATACATTTGACCTAGAATCACATATTTAACAAACACCTCGTCGTTTTCTCAACATGTTACTGCATAATGGGATGAAAGTCTCAATTCCCTGGCTCCTTTCTTGACCTTCTTTGACAATAATTTTTCCTGTGGTGTTTAACATGTATTGTCTAAAATTTTTCTGTCATGCTAGGTTTTTTTTTTTTTTTTTTTTTTTTGTCTTTCCTGTCTTTTACATAGAGAGAGTAGGCTTTTGTTGGGAGTTTTTTGTCTGTTCCTGTTGGCATTTCTGTGTTGCTGGCTTCTTAAACTTCAATTTAGGAGCTTATGAGGCAAAAAGTAAACTCAAGCAACGCATCATTGTGTTCTTCCTTGGGCTCTGAGATCCTTAGCTGGGCTGCCTTCTCTCCACCTCTCAGGGTCTTTATACATTTGTGTTAATATTTAATCCTTAGGGATTTAGCAGAAATAATTGGGAAATGCATGCCTACTGCCTGTGCCTGGAAGCAAAAGTCTGACCTCTTCTAAGGTTTTTAATCCCTAATCTTAAACATCTTTGAGAAAAAAAAATCAGAGTAGTATGTCTCCCACACCTTTCTGTTCTTTGCAAATCTCTGATATCTAGGCCAGTCAAGGCCTGCTACTTTAGCAAACCTAAACTCCATTTTTTTTTTTTTGCTTGCTCAGGCCCACAATACTTGCCTCCCATTGCCAGCTAACTATTTCTGACACCACAGCCTCTTTTCTCTGCAGTTTAATAACTGGAACATGGAATCAATACAAAGCTGGCAGGTACAACATTGGCTCACACTCAATGTGCCTTCATTTTCAAGGGAATTTTGGTTTCCTCAAATTAAATTTGAGGCTTAAAGTATGGCTTTCCCAAAAGATCTTCAATTCTTCAAAGAGGTATTTTGTTTTTAAGTTATATTATGGCCATTCTTTCCAATTATTATATACAAGTATATGGGTGTTCTAACAACACCTCCATCATAGCTAAAAGGGGGAAGTGATTTAAATATAACTGCAAGAATTTAAAAAGCACATGTAATGATAAGTAAATTTTATATATAAAAACAAGAAAAAGATTTCATATATAAAAACAAAAAATAGTAATGAAATTGATATGCTTTGTCAATAATGACCAAGTTAAAATTAAAATGAACCAAATAAAATTAAAAAGACTTAAATTTATGGTGAGTTGATTCTATACCTATACACACAGTGGGGATTAAAAAATACATATTTGAAATTACAGTGAAGAACTATTGACAAAATTAACTGAAAAATCTAGATCAATATTCACTATCTCATTTTGTATATGTTATATTTATGTAAACCCATTGCCATCGAGTTGATTCTTACTCATGACAACCCTATAGGACAGAATATAACTGCACAATAGGGCTTCCAAGGCTGTAATCTTTATGGAAGAAAACTGCCACATCTTTCTCCCGCAGGGCAGCTGGTGAGCTTGCTGCTGAAGGCTTGACTGATACAGACCCTATAGGACAGAGTAGAACTGCCCCGAACAGAAAAAAAAATCCATTGCCGTCGAGCCGATTCTGACTCATAATGACCCTATAGGACAAAGTAGAACTGCCCCAAACCAACAACAACAAAAAAAATCCATTGCCGTTGAGCCTATTCCGACTCAGAACGACCTTATAGGACAGAGCATAACTGCCCCATAGGTTTTCCAAGGAGGGCCTGGTGAATTCAAACTGCTGACCTTTTGGTTAACAGCCGTAGCTCTTAACCACAGCACCACAAGGGTTTCCCAGAACTGCTCCAGGGCTCCTATATTCATAATAGTGTTTTAAATAAACTACAATTTTTTTCCAAATCAAAATGAAATGCAGTTTTCATCAAAATAAGGATCTGTAGCTTCATTTAATAAGAAGGAAAATCCAATAGCACTAGAACCATATTTCCCCATGGCATCAAGCAGTAGCTGCATATTTTGAATGGGGCATTTAGTCTCCAGTTTGCCACAGTACTTCTTTTCCCACTTGTCCCTGACATTGTGGTCAAGTGAAAATACACACCTTATTTTTCTTGCATTTTTTTTTTAGATTATAGAAAAGATTAAAGTGAAAAACTGCTCATATACATACGTATCATTATAAACACGTGAAAATTAAAGTTTTGCAGAGAAGTTTGTAAGATGTGAGGAAAATCAGTATAATAAATTATTGATTATGGAAATACAGAACTTGTTAAACCCAGGCCTCTTTACTCAGTTATTATCAACTTATCATCTATAGACATTTTTAATTGCCAAACCTAGTCATAAAAAAAAATAAAACTAAATCAAGAAATGGCTAATAAAGCTTGAATAAACCAATTATCCATGAAGGAAATATAAATAGAGTCAATTTTCATTATTTTTGGTACTTGTGCCCTATAAAGTTGCTACTAACACTGACTTAGAGAATACAGAACCATTGCTCCTAGGAAAAATACAGTTAGGTTTCTGTAATTCCCTGATTGTAATATTTTATTTTAATCAACCAGTCAATACAAAACCACATTTTATGCGTGTTATGTTTAAAGACAATTTATTTAATATATATTGTCAATTCATTAACATTGGACTCATTGTCAACAGAATATCACTCATGCCTGAAGGAATTTTGTCTAATACAGGTACTTTTTATTATCCACATCACAGTCTTTTTGCACTTAGAAACACTTGACAGCGTTTCAGCACTGTGCTTGGGGTCCATTTTAGACAGTAAAATCATCAACAAAAATAACAAAAATGCAAAAATAATTGACACTAAGTAGACCACGAAAAAAAAAAAAAAACTCTTGTTTACAGTATGAGACCTGAAATAAGAAAGCAGAATGTCTCCTTGTTTAGCCTCAGCTGTCACACTTGTCAGGTGAATGTAATTTTTCGACCCTCTAGGCATGTCCACAAATGACTGTGAAAGTGCTGCAAGTATTGATTTTGAGGTTACAAATAAATTTACAAATCATTTTAGTAAAATAAATTTCTTAATTTGCAAATATGGAATCTGCAAAATAATCAAAGATATACCAGGAAAAAATTTAAAGACACTAGATGAAGACATTTCAATTGATTTATTTCAAGCCATACTTCAAGAACGTATAATTGTTATCTAATGTGAAGTGTTCTAGAATGATTTTATGTTTATTTACAAATTAATGCATGACAGAGAGTTGGAGCATCAACGTGTTAAACGTTTTGTTTTTTATGGGGAGGGAGTATGGGGGACGGGAGAAGTGAAGTATTCCTTCTTGGTGATAGTATTAGTGTTAGAGAGATTTTAAACTATTATTTATACACTGATCTCTGGTTTAAATGCGTTGCTGTTGTTGTTAGGTGCTCTGAGTCAGTTTTGGCTCATAGCAACCCTATGTGCAACAACTAAACACTGCACTGTCCTGTTCCATCCTCACAATTCTTGCCATGTTTGAGCCCACTATTGCAGTGCCTGTGCCAATCCATCTCATTGAGGGTCTCCTCTTTGCCTCTTTACCATCACTTTACCAAGCTTGATGTCCATCTCCAGGGACTGGTCCCTCCTGATCACATGTACAAAGCACAATTAAGTGGTCTGGAATTCCCAGTCTTCACAAAGTTATCCATAATTTGTTATGATCCACACAGTAGAATGCCTTTGTATAGTCAAAAAAACACAAGTGAACATCTTTCTGGTATTCTCTGCTTTCAGCCAAGGTCCATCTGACACCAGCAATGATATCCTTCATTCCACATCCTCTTCTGAATCTGGCTTGAATTTCTGGCAATTCCCTGTCAATGTACTGCTGCAACCGTGTTTGAATTATCTTCAGCAAAATTTTACTTGAGAGTGCTATTAATGATATTGTTTGACAATTTCCACATTCCATTCAATCACTTTCTTTGGAATGGGCATGTATATGGATCCCTTCCAGTCGGTTGACCAGGTAGCTGTCCTCCAAATTTCTTTACATAGACAAGTTAGTGCTTCTAGTGTTGCATCCGTTTTCTGAAACAGCTCAATTCCTGGAGCCTTCTTTGTTGCCAGTGCCTTCATGGAGCTTGGACTTCTTCCTTCAGTACCACCGATTCTTGATCACATGAAATGGTTGAACATCAACCAATATTTTTTGGTACAGTGACTATTCTTTCCATCTTCTTTTCATGCTTCCTGAGTTATTAAATCTTTTGTCCATATGATCCTTCAATATTACAACTTGAGGCTTGAATTTCTTCTTTAGTTCTTTTAGCTTGAGAAATGCTGAGCAAGTTCTTCCCTTTTAGTTTCACAACACCAGGTCTTTGCACATTTCATTATCATACTGCTTTGTCTTCTTGAGCCTCCCTTTGAAATCTTCTATTTAGCTCTTACTTCAGCATTTTTTTTTCCATTTGCTTTAGCTACTCTACTTTCAAGAGCAAGTTTCGGAGTCTCTTCTGATATCTACTTTCATCTTTTATTTCCTGCCTTTTTAATGATCTTTTGCTTTCTTCATGTATGATGTCCTTGATGTCATCCCACAAATTGTCTGGTCTTCAGTCATTAGTGTTCAATATGTCAAATCTATTCTTGAGATGGTCTGTACACTCAGGTGGGATATTCTCTGGGCTCTCCAATACACATGCCACCACAGTACTATGAAATGACAGACAAGTTTAAATTTGTTAAAACTATCAAATGTTTGCTTTCTAATTAGCACAATTTGAAACAAAAACAATTTTAATTTTATTAATAAATATTCTTTAAGGATGCTTATACAATCCATTTTAGGTAAACATCATTTGACAAATGTAAAGGTAATATTTCTGTGTATTTATGACTTTTAATCACAACCGACTGCGTTTTTAATAAGTGTGTGCTCTCAAGTTTAATCATTGTTTCTTCATTTCTAACAGGAAAGGTCCACAGTGAGTTTTACATATATTCAATAGGTGAAGAAAATATTTAATTTTGTGTACTTAAAATCAAGGCTCAACAAATAATAAGCCAGGCATATACAACAGAGAAAAACATTCCCTTTGCAGTTTCAGTTTTTGCATTACAGATGTTATATATGTGTGTGTTAATTACTTATTAGAGTGTTACTGATAAATAAATTATATAACATATGTATAAACACATTACTACAGGACAGAAGGTAACTAATTAAAATTCAGGTACTAGATAGCAAATATGTATGTATTATTTATGAATGCTCTGGCACTCAATTCCAAGAATATTTCCTCCCTTTGTTTAAATGTTAATCTTAAAAACCTATTGGTAATTAAAATAAACATAATAGTGTCTAACCACTGTTCAGATTCCAATTCAATTTATCGAATCTACACACCCTTGATGTCTACCGTAGGAATTATTATTAATTCATTTATGTATCCTGGGATAAAAAATAATACAGTTTTACCAATGGATACTTCAAAAGGTGAATAAAATAAACGTGTCTTTAAAAATATCTCACTGAAAACATGAACAATAAAAAAAAAAGGAATGAATTGTTGGTGTATACTTAATACAAAATAAAGAATTTGTTTTTTAAGGGAAGCTAAGTTTAAATAAATACACTGTTACGAAGGTTGATTACCAATTATAAAACAACTTTTATAAGGCTGCTATGGATTTAGTTGTGTCTCCCAAAAAGGCATGTTGAAGTCCTAACCCTTGTACCCGTGACTATGACCTTGTTTGGAAATAGTCTTTGAGACGTTATCAGCTGTTAACATGATGCCGTACCTGAGTAAGTTAGGTTCTAATTCCATCTGAGAGGTGTCTTATAGATGAGGATAATAGACACAGAAACACGTAAGAGGGAAGACACTATGTGAAGATACATCTACAAGACAAGGACCAAAGATTGCTTGGAGACTCTAGTAAAGGGGAGTGGAACAATTCCTTTCTCAGAGCCCTCAAAAGGAATCAACACAGCCGATACATTGATTTGGACTCCTAACCTCCAAAATTTTGAGACAATAAATTTCTGTTCTTTAAAACCACCACTTTGTGGTATTTTGCTATGGCAGCGTTAGAAAACTAAAAGACTAATCACCCCAGAGTTTATATATATGCCCAAACTGAAGATTAATTATTAAAGTGAGTCTGTAAGATTTGTTTGCATGCTTTGCATCAAAGAAATCATCAAGGACCCAACAGGGTTTCTCCCATTCAATGATGAGTGTGGTTAATGTGAAAAGACATTTTTGAGTTTGAAAGCAATTACAGGAAAATTGTGTACTTCCTCAACATTAAAAACGACAAATGGAATTAAATGATCTCTAAATTTCATTCTGCTCTAAAAAAAGTGCTGTATTTTTACAAAGAAGTTCATGAGTTATTTAGTCAGGGCTTTGTAATTTTTGTAAGCAGATATTCTTGAAGATTTGCTTTATTATGTTATGTTGTTATGCTTTGTAAAACGAAGAACATGAGGAATCTCAAGTCCACGATCATGATTTGTAGCATAGTCATCTGATCAGTTAGCCTCCAGAACTGTGAGAAAATAAATTTCTGTCTTTAAAGCCACTGACTTGTGGTATTTGTGTTACAACAGCACTAGAAAACTAAGACTGTATCCATCATGATTTCAAATATAATTTTTCTAGCATTATTTGCTACTGCACAAAATTGTCTTGAAATTATTATTTTTTCACATAGATGCTTTGAAAATTACAACTAATCTCATTAAGTACAAAACACAAGAAATGAACATGTTTCCATGAGGACAATCCACATATGAAAGATTTCTAGAGGACAATTTCAGAGTTAGCAGAAATATATTTTTTCTAATTTTTAGCACATTTAATTTTCACATATAAGTTCACTTTTATTGATAAAAATGGTTTTACGTAAAATATACATACATCCCTACAATACCTTTCCTTGGCACTAAATGTTGACATTTAAAATAACTGAGCAAAATATAGATACTTATATTGTAATTATGCCTCAAAATCTATTTATTATCTGACAAAAAGCATATTTTTCACTTAGGCAGATCTTGTTATCAGAAAATATATCACAAATACACTAACAAATATTATTAGAAATCTAAAATAAATATTTTATATACTTCTTTCCCAGTGCAAGTGGTTGCATTGACATGATGTGACTTCGTTGTTGTTGTGTGCCATCTAGTCGATTCCAATTCATAACGACCCTATAGGACAGAGTAGACTGCACCACAGGGTTTCCTAGGGGGTAATCTTTACAGCAGCAGATCGTCAGGTCTTTTCTCCCGAGGAGCCCCTGGTGAGTTCAAAACACTGACATTTCAGTTAACAGTTCAGTGCTTAACCATTGCGCCACCCTGACTTCTTGTATATGTCGTAGATACATATATATATTAAAAAAAAAAGTTGCCATCGAGTTGATACCAACTCATGGCAACCTTGTGTGTGTGTGTGTGTGTGCGTGTGTGTGTGTATGGTTTGAAGAGCTGAACTTAGTTATCCAGGCACGACATACCTATGTAATTAACTCCCAGTAAAAAACCCTGAGCATCAAGGCTAAGGTGAGCTTCCCTGGTCAGCAACACTTTGTTGTCCCGTGTTATTGCTGAGAGAATTAAGTCATCCCCATATGACTGACTCTACTAGGAAATGACATCTGGAAGCTTGCACCTGGTTTCTTCCAGACTTCGTTTCATGTGCCTTTTCCTTTTACTGATTTCAATCTGTGTCATTTCACTATAATAAACCTTATCCACGAGTATAACAGCTGTTATTAGTCCTGTCAAATCATTGAGCCTGATGATGATTTTGGGGACTGCAAGACAGCACTCAACAAAAGTCATATTTTTATTGCAGTCAGATAAGTCAACTTTCATTGTGTGCATAATTAATACCTTAATATCTGTGAGAAAAAAGTTGAGAAATCTTTATCCATATTTATCCTACATTATTTTATGCAACCCAAGAAAAACTATATAATCAAATATTTTATTTGAGTAAACCACCAAATAAACTAATATAAATCTGTGATTGTTACAAATAAAATGACATTTTCCTTATATAAGGATAAATATTTAAAACCAGCTGGATATATAAGGCACATTATGAACTTTTAAGAATCACTTTAAATTTTTTAAAGATGCATTAAGAAAAAATACTATACTAATGTAGTAGTAAATATAATAAAAATAGAGTAACAGAATAAGAAAATAAAATAATAATACAGTATATAATATATATGATTATTAGAGAGGAAAAAGAAGACGTAGAGAATCAGAAGCAGGAGGGAAGAAGAAGAAGAAGTAGAAGAGCTAACTGTACAAACGAAACACAGACCAAAGTTCCTACCAGGTACAAACACATACTTCACGGTCATCACAATAAAAGTGTATGAATATAGATGAAAAAAATAAAACATAGACATGTCTGTGGGACAGAATAGAGAAACAGAAATAGAAGCTTTTAAAAATGAGAATTTAATACATAGTATCATTGGAGAGTTGACATATTTCTGAGCAGATAATTTTAAAAATACAAACTCATAATAAAGAAAAATAAAACATTCTTTACATGTCCTATATTTGAAGAGGAAACAGATATGAATTAAGTCAAAAACCTGTAAAGTGTAATTCAATGTAAATTATAAGGATGGACAATAACTTTTGAAACAAAAACCCTGGAACACAAAACATATTTAAAATGAAAAAATACATCTGTTTATTGAAGGATGCTATATAAAAACTTAAAAAGAAGACAATATATAGGAGAAGAAACTCTCAGAAAAAATAGGTAAAGGATATAAGAAAAAACTATTAAAAGGCTAACAAGCACATGATGTGATGCGCAAACATTATTAATAAGTGAGTTGGAAATTAAAATATCAATGACTACAGATGTAAGATATGTAAACATTAAAAAAGCTGGATAATGCCAAGGATTTCCATAGATGTGGGAATACAGAAAATGTCGTGTACTATTAGAACACTGTAGACTGGTGCTGCAGTTTGAAAAACTAAACCTATGAGACCCATTAATCCAGTTCCTGAACATACAGCCCAGAGAAATTCTCTAACAGGTCAATGAGCATCCATGTATTCAAATATGGGAAAATAAATCTCCCCTGGATTTCTCGGTGTACTTGTAAAATTGGAGTCTCTTGAGCCACAGAAACAAACATGCTAAGAAGGGAGAGAAGATTTTCTTTCACTTACCCAGAAACATTTAATTTTTGTATACCACAAGAAGCGGATCTGCAGCCATTTGTCTCCTTAATAGTGTATTTAATTGCTCCCATCCAAAAATAAATAAATCATCTCAGGTCACTCCAGGAACAAAACAGTTACATTCCAGAACCTGGATTAACCCAAAAGATGACTGAATTACCCAGAAAACAATGGAGCAGTTTAGAAATTTATCTTAATAGGTGCGTGCTTTACGAAAGAAATGGACACCTAGGTTGTAAACTTGGAAAAACTGGTCTTACTTCTTCCCTGGAGAGATCTGTGTCCATACCAAAGTGTGAGAGTAAGAACCACGATCCTTCCCATTACTCTTTCAGGAGACTCCCTCAGAAGGGACTTGATGACAGCTGGCATTTTTCCTATATAAGTAAATCAAATTCATATTTGTGAATTACTTGCATGAAGTATGGACCTAATATGTGTAGGGTGGCATATGGTTTTCATTGTGTTGCCCCATGAGTAAGAATTGAAGCACAGGGGAACCATGTGGTTACTATCTGCCATAAATAAATAACAATTTATCTCTGGTTCAGAAACTGAATATGTGCATTCAGAATAATGTTAAAAAGTACAGATATTAAAAGCTTAACCATGAATGTTCATTTTAGCATTGTTGGCATTGTTGGTGTTAGAATGAAGTTGAAGGCTACCTAGATGCTGATACCCAGGGGATGAATGCTGTGGAATACTTATTGGCAAGTTGAATTAGTGGACATGAAATAATCAGAATGGGTTTTTAAAACAGAGCTGAGTGAAAAGAAAAAAAAAAAGAAGAAGAAGAAGAAGAAAATAAGGTTATTTCATAATCCCATTTACATAAATTGAAAATACATAAACAGAAAAATAACACATCTTGTACAAAACACATACACACAGAAGTATAGCTGTCAAGCACATTAAGATAACTGCCTGTGCATAGTGACATGGAAATGAGCATGGGGGATGGGTAAATAAATATTTGTCGTTGTTTTTAGGGGCCTCTGAGTCAGTTACATCTCATAGTAACCCTATGCACAACAGAATGAAACACTGCCCAGTCCTGTGCCATCATCACAATCATTGCTATGTTTGAGCCCATTGTTGCAGCCACTTTGTCAATCCATCACATTGACAGTCTTCCTCTTTTTTTGCTAACCCTCTACTTTACTAAGCATGATGTCCTTCTCTAGTGACTGATCCCTCCTGATAACATGTCTAAAGTATGTGAGACAAAGTCTCACCATCCTCCCTTACTAAGGAGCATTCTGGCTATACTTCTTGCAAGGGAGTCCCTGGGTGGTGCAAATGGTTAAAACACTTGGCTGCTACCCAAAGGTTGAAGGTTCCCCCTGCACCCAAAGGCACCTCAGAAGAAAGCAGCCATCTACTTCTGAAAAATCTGACATTGAAAACTCTATGGAGCACAGTTCTACTATGACGTACATGGGGGCACCATGAGTCAAAAGTGACTTGATAGTAAATGGGAGGAAAAAAATAATGTCCCATGAAAGAGAGCTATTGTTAATGCAACTCTGCTATTAATTGGGAAAAATGAAAATAGTTCTTTCTGAAATACTTAAAATCCTTGCTTAGGTTAATCAGCATCATACGTATTAAAATTATATTTTACATTTGGACTATCATTGCATAATTTTATATCCATTTTAGGTTTGCAAGCTTTTAAAAATAGGGTGACATTTATGGAGATAAAAGTGAAATGTCATCATTATCATATTTTCCAGAATCCTTATTGTTATTTGAATAATCCAAAATGGCAATTAGTATTTTTCTGAACTTATGATTATTTATGTAAATTAAATAAATTAATAAAGAATATTGTTTTTAAGAATACTTACCATCTTTTTACAAATATACAGAAACCATAAATTGCAATTTTCTTTAATTTCATATCACCATTTTTTTCATATTATCCACTTCACTGCTGTTGTTAATTTAGCTTTCAAAATTCTCTGGGTAACTAATAAGATTTTCCTAAAGGTCAAAATGGGTAATATCACTAATTCATAGCAGTCATATCTAGTAACACAGAGCTCTTTTTTCTCTTTCTCTGTCTCTCTGTCCTCAAATATTCTCAGATTATCTGCTCAAATTCTAGGAAGAAAATGTGAAAACATTGAAAAATAAAAATTATTTTAATTAATTTTAAAGTGTTCCTTCAAAAGCATTACTGTGATTATATTTTAAATAAATAAGCATATAATAGACCTATTACACTTTATCCTACCCATCTACCCTTTTTTCCCAACACGAATGGCCTAACAGTTTAACTTCAAATGTGGTGACAAATAAAAACAATAAAGTAACGTTTATATCTAGGTCTAAGTTTTCATCATCGCAGTTATCTTAATAATGTCTCATAAATTATATTACTGAATTAATTGGGGAAAATGATTCCAATATTGGACCATAAGCCAATGTTAGAGAAAAAGAATTTGAAAATTGTTTCAGGTTTCTGACAAGATGGAAAAATAGCAAGAAATTCTGTCTTTACCCTCAAACTCCACATCTAAGAAACTATGTGAAGAATGCCACCAAGATATCTTTTGTCCATAGTGCGATTTAGCTTAACCAGTAGGTAAGGGTATTGACAGCTTGATACTCCATTAAACCTTTACATTTTTCTCCCAATTGTGATTAGACAATGATTTGTCTGGTTTTATTTCAGCAGTACAGAAAAGTCCATTCACTGCTAATCATACAAGTGCATTTAATACCAATTGGTTTTTTTAATATATTTACTGGCTTTCACACATTATATTATAGTGTCTCTTGGTTTAGTAGGGGTCAGTGAAAGAGAGGAAAACCCTCAACCAGGTGGATTGACAGTGGCTGCAGCAATGGGCTCAAGCATAACCACAATTGTGAGGACGGCTCAGGATCCGGCAGTGTTTCGTTCTGTTGAACATGAGGTCGCTATCAGCCGGAACCGACTCGACGGCACCTAACAACAACAACTTGGTTTAGATGTCTTCCTGATTATCCTGATTGATAGAAAGAGAACTTTGCTGCTCTTTTTAGGCCTGTGTGTTGTAATATTCATTAAATTATGGGATATTTTAGGCCATTATTTCTTCAAATGTTTTTCTGCACGCTACCGTACTTCAGGAACCTTATATAATGTACCCTAGATTACTTCACATTATCCCAAAGGACTCAGAGACATTGGTTCAAATATATTAATTAATTAACAGCGTTTGCTTTGTGTGCTTTAGTTTCCATGAGCATTTTGTAATAGGAATTTCTGCAATGATGAAAATGCTTTATAATATGCACACTTCCATACAGAGCTGATAACTGTGGACGACTATTAAGCACTTGATATTCCACTTCGTGCAACTGAGGCTACATTTTAGAAAGCATCAGATTAGGGTGGTTTATATAGTTATGTCTTTATATTTACTGATATTTTATTTTGCACTGTCCAATATATCCTTAGATCCAGGAAGAATTATATATACATATATACATATATAAAAGTAATTTTGTTTTCAATCTCTAAAAATTACACTGGGTCCTTTTTTATTTACTTTTTAATCTTCCACTACTTTCCTTCTTTTATTTTTTTTAAATGCTTTAGTGTATTTTTGATAGCCATTTAAAATTGTTAAATGTTGATTTCAACATCTTTGTCAGTTTAGGATCTGTTTCTTTTGACTAGTATTTCATCTTTTTAGGGTCACATTATCCTGATTTTTGGTACACCTAATTTTTTTTTTTTAAAGAAAATTTCAAGTATATTTTGGCAGACAGTTAAAATACTCAAAGTTTAGTGTGACACATTTATGGCTTTTATTTTTTTTTTTTCTGTTTGGTGGAGGGACAGATCAATAGCAGCCTTTATTCTAGGGCCGGTTTAGTTCTGCTATTACTACTATGCTGATTATCCTGGAATCTCTACTGAAAGCCAAGAAATGTCTCTATTGTGGCTGATTGTAACTTGGATATCTCTGAGCCCTGTGTGACCTGATAGAATTATTCAGACTACGGCTCATTTGTATATCTTTGCTAGTCTCAGGAAATTTCAGTTTAATATTCCTCAACGGAGTGAAGTGAAACCCTATGTAGATTTGTGGAACTCTGTTTTTGCTATGCACTTTCCTCTTTATTATGCTGCCCCATTAATTCCATCTCCTTCACTCTTTCCAATATTTCATTCTTTATCTCCAAAACTAGCAAGACTTCAGTGCTCTACCTGAGTTCTCTCTGACTGTGCTTAGTCCAGAAAATGTTTCCTGTCAGACAGGCAGTGTCATCATAGGGACACCTATTTTGTTATCCATCTCTAAAGGAACCAGAGTCCTGTGCTACCTGTTGTTTGAAAAGAGTTGAACCTAGAAATTTATATCCACTCCCATTATGAGGTGACTATAAAAATATGTTCAGTCATATGCAGACATAGAACATTGAAAATACCTCTAGATGAAGTTCTCAAAGAAAGAGAACATAATCTGGAAATACTGCATAAATAATGGAAAGAAATATTTATTGATTCTGGGCAATGGTATAGGGTATATATAATGATTTAAGGAAAGAAAAATACAATTAGTGCCATGAACAGAAAAAGGGAGAGAATACTGTCATTATTTACAGATGATGTGATGACTTATTTAGAAAAGCAAGTGAATGAACAAATAACTTAGCAAGTGCAGCACATGTACTGGATACAAGATGAACCTACAAAAATCAATAGCAGTTTTCTTCTCATGTAATAAACAATTAGAAAGTTTAGAAAAAATACAATAAAACACATCTTATTAGCAATAATTTATTAACAAAAAGTAATAAAATTTTATTCTTGAAATTTTCTTAACCAATAATGCAATGTAACCTCATAGTAAAAACTTTTAACGATGTTTATAGTAATGTAACTGAATACATGGATAAATATTTCAAACTTTTTATTTAAGAACTTTACAATAATAATGATAATACATATTTATATAATATCTATAATTGTTGTTGACTTTTTAAATAAAAAGAAGTGTAAAAAGAGATTTTTTTTACAGCCATATAAATGTATGGCTGTATATATGGCTGTACACACATACAAACACACACACATACAGGCACACAATTGTTCACATGTACAAACACACATCAAAGTCATAATAATCCAACCCAGTGAAGCTTTAATGTTAGGAGGGCATATAAAAAAATAAAATACAAACTAAGAGATAGACCTGTCTCTTATTGATAAAGTTAACATCACGATGCAGTAGGAAAAGAATGAATTATTTAGAGTGGCATTAACAAATGATTCGCTTTATGAAAAAATAGGGAACACGAATCCTGACTTACCACTATATACAAATAAAGACTCACTGTCTTACGGTTTTAAATATTATACAATTAGTTTTCTACCTTGTCAATAGGTATTTTTCCAAAATTTAATATTTAACTATTATTATCATAACTCAATTGATCTGTAAATCATTTTTTTTTTCTTCATAACATCTAGCTTTTCTTAACTTAGAAAATATCAGTGTGCACCTGTGTCTTCAATGTACCTTAGACATATTGTGTCAGGTATAGTAAGACACACAGACTTGGAAACAAATGTCATGAAAGAAGTTTATTATACCACAGTACTCTGGGGAGAGCAGCACACTAGTATGCAGGTTGACAGGGTCAGAACTTGGGAACAAGGTCAAAACAAGCCTAATTTGTAGGAGACGACTTATATATGGCAAGCAGAATAGGGTTAGCTAGGTTTTGTGGGCTTCCTGGGAATTGAGTATTTTCAATAATACTGCAGGCTTTGTGGCACAGGGGCTGTCCTTAGGTTTTGGGTACCTGGCCCCTGGGCAATTACGGTAGGTACGTAGTGGCCTAGGAGTGTGAGAGCCTGACAAGTGGAGTAGTGGGAGTGTGGACTTAACCAACACTGAAGAAGGAACAGTGACTGACCCCCAGTCAGGGTTTCAAAACTGAATCCAGACAGCATTTTAAGGAAAAAAAAGAAAACCTGTATTACAACCTGAATAGAAAACCACGGACATTTGTAATATGAATATAAATAATCTTTTTCCTAATGATTCACCCATTTTGAAGGGCAATATATAAGGCTGGCTCAAAATTATTTTCTTCTACTTTAACCTGAGGTAGTTTTAATCCATGCTGCTTTATATACAAGAAGAAAACATGCTATTAATCAAAATGAGTTACATCAACACAATTGCGAAAATACCTTTGCTAAGTTAGTCACTCCCACTAAAATCTAAATATCCACTATTATATTAATATTTAAAATTAAGCTCAGAAATTAATTTTAAATTATGGATTAAGAAAATGTTTTGTGGTTCTTCATTTTGTACAGAGTCAACAGTAGTTATAATTTTAATAGGTTTACCATTTTTATTTCTCTTTCCTTTCTTATAAATTGGTTATCAAAGACCCAGTAAATATATATATGTATTTTCCCCCTTTTGATCAGGATTCTTCTATAGAGTATTTGATCAAAATGTTCATTAGTGGTAGCTGGGTACCATTCAGTTCTTCTGGTCTCATGGAAAAAGGAGCAGTTGTTCATAGAGGCAATTAGCCACACATTCCATTTCCTCCTCTCATGCCTGACTCTACTTCTTCCTCTATTGCTCTAGTCAAATAGAGACCAATTGTTTTACCTAGGTTGGCTGCTTGCAAGCTTTTAAGAACCCAGGCACTACAAAACAAACTAGGAAATAGAACAGAAGCACTATACACAATATTAGGCTAATTAATTGGGATAACACTCAACATGGATTGAATTGTGTCCCCAAAAAATAACTGTCTGTTGACATGTGGTGGGGTTGTTAACCATTGTCATAGGACAATATGCATATTAACTGTTTAATGAAAAACTGTTCTGTAAACCTTCATCTAAGGTACCAAAAAAAAAAAAGAATTATCTATGTCAGATCAAATTGACAACAGCAACTCAAAAGGTTTGATGTGAAGCCTAGGGGGCAGTGAGTTGAAGATAATGGTGATGGAATAATTTGGAAAAGGATAGTGAGAATAGCAGCACAACTGGAAGATGTAATCGATATCACTAAATTGTACATGTAAAAATTTTTGAAACGGTGTAACTTGGCTATGTATATTTTCAATGAAAAAAAAAAGTTCCTCCAAGGTCTAGAAGGGAGAGTGTTGACATGTCTTGGGGTTGTTAACCAATGTAATGAAACAATACCTGTACTGACTGTTTAATGAGAAACTGTTCTGTAAAACTTCATCTAAAGTACAATAAAAAAAAAATTGAAAAAAAAATCTGTCAACTTGGCTGGTTATGATTCCCAGTGTTGTATAATTGTGTACCATTTTGTAATCTGATATGATTTCCTTACGTGTTGTAAATTCAGTCACTATGACATAATAAGATGGATTAGTGGCAGTTATACTGGTGAGGTCTACAAGACTGGATAGTGTCTTGAGACAATCTGTTTTGAGATATAAAAGAGAGAAGTGAGCAGAGACACATGGGAACCTCATATCACCAAGAAAGTAGTGCCGGGAGCAGAGGTCTTCCTTTGGACCTGAAGTTCCTGTGCAGAGATGCTCCTAGACCAAAGGAAGACTGATGCATCACAAGGACCTTCCTCCAGAGCCGACAGAGAGAAAAAGCCTTCTCCTGGAGCTGATGCCCTCAATTTGGACTTGTAGCCTACTGGACTGTGAGAATAAATATCTCTTTGTTAAAATCATCCACTTGTACTTGTGGTATTTCTGTTAGACAAGCGCTAGGTGGATGACTAAGACAACCCTAAACCAAATGCAGAAGAGATTTTCAAACTCTCATGGAATCCAGACTTTCTGGAACCACGAGGCTAGATGAACCCCTGAAACAATCGCCATAAGATAATCTTTAAACCTTAAAGCAAAAATATCCCCTAAAGTCTTCTTAGAACCAAACGATAGTTTAGCTTAACTAGTAACGGATATCTGCCTTGAACATTATGCTCTTTTAAGAACTATCTGTATGGGATCAAATTGACAACTGCAACTGGAAACATGAGGTAAGAAACTTAGGGGGCAATAAGTTTATATTAATGGGAGACAAACAGCTCAGAAAAGGAAGGTGAGAATGATTTCACAACTCGAAGAACGTAATCAATGTCACTGAATTGTACATGTAGAAATTGTTGAATTGGTGTATATTCTGCTGTGCATATTCTTAACAATAAAAATAAAATTAATTATAAAATATATATATGTAAATATGATGCCTGCTCACAGTCTCTTTCTTAAATTAAAAATTCATTAAAGGTTGAAAACTGAAACAAAACAAGCAATAAACAAATTTCCAACAGAATATTTGTTAAATTTACCTGAGAATTAATTTATTTTAAATAAATCTTAAGATTCAAAATCAAGTGATCCTAGAGTTGGAATCTAAAATCCTACTATATATCATGCTTCCACAAATAATTCTTTTAACTATAAATCTGTTACAACATGTATCTCAGGTCTTTAAATAAGGAAGAAAGATTTTTCAGAGAATGATACTTTTTTAAATCAAAATATTAATCTAGTAGTAGTAATAGTAATAGCATAATACAAGTAGTGGTAATATTCTGGATACATGAAATAAAATGCAACAATATTTTACTTTTTGTAGTAATTTCCCATTTATTTAATTTCATTCTCAGAGGATTCATGGCATTAACCATTTTTTCCAGTATGTAAACAGATACTCCTCTCTCAGGCTGATCTAGATTTTCTTCTCTGAAAGTTTTCCTTCCTGAAACATTGCAAGAAGATAGATTTAAAATAAAATCATAATATGATTATATTATATATAAATAAATAAATACAATATAAATAAAATAAACATAATAAAACAAAGTGAAGCTAAAACTTCAATAAAACTGCATTTAACCACTATTTTTTCTCTTAACAAATGTAGTTTAAGTGTTTGTTATGTTAAAATTATTATCCTTAAATAATAGGGCAAAATGTAGATGAACCTATTATGCCTAGTTGACCTAAATTATTCATGTACTGTACAAAAATTATTAACAACCTGTAATGCACAGATTTTCCTGCTTTGTCATTTACATTTAAACACCTATGTTTTGTTTTATGAATTAACTCTTTAACTGGAAATTTCTACAACTTTTTTTTGTGATAAAATAAAATGTGATATAAATGAATACAAGAATAGTGGAATAAATTTCAACCTAATACTAAATAAATGCAAACAGGAAAATAATGTTAGCCATTCACCTAAAATACATTCAGCATTAAATGTGGCTAATATATGTTATGTATTTTCTTATACCTGATGCTGGCAAACTGCAGCCTCTGGACCAAATCCAGCCCACTTCAAGCATTTGTAAATAAAGTTTATTGAAACACAGCCATATTCATTTGTTTGCAAGTTGTTTATGGATGCTTTTGTACTAAAATGGTAGAATTAAATAGTTGCAACAGAGACCATAGGGATCACAAAGTCTAAAACATTTATTATTTAGTCCTTTAAGAAAAAGTTTGTCAAACTCCAACTTTATATTGTTAATTAATTTTTTTTTTTTTTAACTTTTTGGCTCAGAGAAAAATCTCCACTTATTTCACTTATCATCAATCTCCCATGGATGGACAATCTTTTTGCAGAACCCTGATATAAGGTCATCAGATAAAAATAAATAAACAAAGGAAATAAGGAAAAAAGGTCTTACTGCATACACAAATTTCATTACTAAATACTAAATTTTCCATTGCTAAATTTAAATAGCAAATATCTTCCATACCTTAAAAGGGACATTTCCACTAAATAATTCTAATGAATTCCCTAGCTCATGGATTTCAGCTACAATATTTTTAGACTATTTAGCTGTTAACATTCTGGTTATTTTTCATGATGTTTGCTATTTATAATTTACAATAAAATACCTGAATTCAGAAGTGATAGTTTATTTTTTTTCCTGATTTTTACTGATAAGGGGTTTCTTCATGATACAAAGAGAAACCAGTAACAAAAATACTCAAAAGAAAAAAAATCAAAATAACATGTAGCGACAAATTGCATTTTCAATGTTTTGAGTAATGAGCTTAAGCCACAGGGTTGGCAGTTGAGCAAGAAATACAGAATACATTTTGAAATAAAACTGATTCAGACAGTTTCTGGATCATTGTCATAAAACACTGACCATACAACAGTTTGTGTCTGTGGCAAAGTCCCAGATATGAAATAGGCTAAATAGAATTTGGCTGAAATAAAGCAGCTTAGAAAGAAACATGCTCTTGCTAGAAGAGTTGTGACTATTGAAAAAATAACTGACTTGGGAAGAATTACATTTAAAAAGAATATATTCTTTCCTTTTTTCTTTTTGCCACCATGCAATCACCACCTGTTGTTCCTATTACTCAGGGAAAAGTATGATAAGAGAGAACATCTGGGTGATTTAACTAAAATATGACACTGCTCATTCCACTTCTGTTTTTTTTTAATACTACAAAATGCTGACTTTAGAAACACAAAAAGATTGGTATGATAGCTTTTCTGCACAAGTTAGTTTAACTTAGGGTCCAATGGGAGAAAATGTTTATATATTTAAATTTATCTTTATATAGTTATTGTCTTTTCCTTTACTGGAGTCGTTTGCAATTTAAATCAGTGTGAACATATTCAAGCATTCTCCAACAAATATATTAAGTATGTTATTTATTAAATATAATTATTTTTAACAAATATATTAAAACATGCATTTAAGTGAGTATATTCATCAAATATTGCCATGGAAGTCAGCTCACTCACTGTATGACTTGTCTGAATTACTTACTCAATTACTCAGGTACTCATTATTACCCGATGTTGAAATATCTTTTCAGAGTTTGACAACATTATTTAAGTAAACTTAGAGGTGTGAAGTGTGTATTTCTTTTAGCATATATTTGGTATTGGAAAAGACCAGTAATCATTTAGAATTCCAGTACCTAATATATAGATCAAGTTAGACAATATCTCAAAGAGAAGGCTTAAAGTAAAAATACAATAGTTTATAAATAACTCTTACGTAGCCATTGAAAATGACTTTGAGTGATACGTATTGCAGGTATATTAGAAGGACACACTGAATTCATGGAAATCCAAGCAAAGCTGAATAACCAAGTTTCAGGAAAAGCAGGTACTGGGCATTTCCAGGGAACATAGAAGGTGCTCATTGTCCACTCCACTGCTCCACCACTAACCTACTGAACTATACACCACATCTGCGCTTTCTTATGTCCTGCTCACACCTAGCTCAGGCAAGTGATGCCTCATCTCTAAATTCCCATATTTAGAATATGATTAACACATTTTACCTTAACTCAGAAAGATATAAATTAATGACCAGACATAATTTGCCCACCTTTGTTACATTCAGTTTTATACATGCAAACCAGATGGTATATGATTACAAAATATTAAATAAATTTCATGGATGGCTGAACCATTGTAATATAATGAAGAGAAAAATAATAATGATGAATCATTGATTCTAATGCCTCTGTTCAGTATTATGTTTAGTAGAGGAACTGTATCTCCAGCTGATACACACATATACCAAATTCAATTTTATAGCGATTTTAGCATGGTTTGTCTCTTTATAGGTAAGAAGAAAATCATAATGATCATCTTATTTTTAGTACATAAAAAAAAAAAACAGTAACAATTGTGTGATAAAAATATTGTAAGAGTTCTGTACTTAATAGTCCATCCAAGTTATATGATTATTTTAATGCAACCTCTCATTTTAAAGTTCAAATAATGGAGGTCCAAAGAAATCAAGTAAGATTTTATTGTTTTTATGAGTAAAAGACAAAAGTAATGAAATACATAAATTCAAAATTGAGTGGTAAGTGATCATTGTAAAAGAATAAGGAAAAGAATAATAGATTTTTAACATCAGTAGATAAATTCTAAGAAATATGTAAGGCATACATAGAAATTGCTTAGAATTTATTTGGCCATATTAAAAATAATTTTCCCTTATTCATTTTTTAAATCAACACTTACGATAAAACAAATAAAGCTAAAGAAGAATAAATAAAACATTAAAATGAAAAAAGAAGGTAGAAAAAAAGGGAGAAAGCAGAAGATAGGATGAGGATATGAAGTGGAAAAGATATAAGTGAAAGTAAGACATTTATAAAAAATATTTTAAAGTCTGTTTTTTTGCATAATCCTTTGCTGATAAAAAGGAAAGACATCAAGGTATAAATAAACAAACAAATAGTTAACTAAGTGTGTTAATTAAAAAATTACACCCATTGAAGATGCAAATTTTTAAACTTGAGGAACAAAGAAAATGTAAGCACCACAAAAAAAAAATGCACTACAAAATGCAATCCCACTCCTAGGAATATATGCTGGAGAAATAAGAGCCATCACATGAATAGAAATAAGTACACCAATATTCATTGCAGCACTGTTCACAATAGCAAAAAGATGGAAACAACCTAGATGCCCATCAACAGATGAATGGATAAACAAACTACGGTACATACACACAATGGAGTGTTATGCAAAGATAAAAAAACAATGATGAATCTGTGAAGCATCTCATAACATGGATGAAACTGGAGGACATTATGCTGAGCGAAATAAGTCAATCACAAAAAGACAAATACTGTATGAGACCTCTACTGTAAAAACTCATGTAAAAGTTTACAAACAAAAAGAAACAATCTTCATTGGTTACAAGGAATGGGAGGGGTGGGGGAGGGAACTAAATAGACAACAGTTAAGCGGCAACTTTGGTGAAGGGTAAGACAGTACACAGTACTGAGGAAGCCGGCACAAGCTGTACAAGGAAAGGTCATGGAAGCTCCATAGACACTTCCAAACTCCCTAACGGACTGAACTGCTGGACGGAGGGCTGTGGGGACCATGGTCTCAGGGAACACCTTGCTCAATTGGCATGACACAGTTTATAAAGACAATGTTCTACCTTCTACCTTGGTGAGTAATGTCTGGGGTCTTAAAAGCCTGTGAACATCCATCTAAGACCCTCTACTGGTCTCAACCCTTTCGGAGCAAGAGAGAATGAAGAGAACAAGACACAAGGAAAAGATTAGTCCAAAGGACTCATGGACCACAGTACCATGGCCTCCACCAGACTGAGTCCAGTACAGCTAGATGGTGCCTGGCTACCACCACTGACTGCTCTGACCGAGATCACAATAGAGAGTCCTGGACAGAGCTGGAAAATGATGTAGGGCAAAATTCTAACTTACAATAAATAGACCAGGTTTACTGGCCTGACAGACTGGAGAAATCCCGAGATTATGGCCCCCAGACACCCTTTTAGCTCAGTGGTGTAGTCACTCCCGAAGTTCACTGTTCAGCCAGAGATTGGACAGCCTCATAAAACTAAAAGGGACTAATGAGGCACAGCAGTCCAGGGACAAGGACTAGAAGGCAGGAGGAGACAGGAAAGCTGGTGATAGGGAACCCAAGGTTGAGAAGGGAAAGTGTTGACATGTTGTGGGGTTGTTATCCATTATCATAGGGCAATATGTGTACTGTTTAATGAGAAATTATTTGTTCTGCAAACCTTCATCTAAGGTGACAACAGTAACTCAAAAGGTTAGACAGGAAGCCTAGGGGGCAATGAGTTGAAGATAACGGTGATGGAGTAATCTGGAAAAGGATAGTGAGAACAGCAGCACAACTAGAAGAATGTAATTGATGTCATTGAATTGTATATGTAGAAACTTTTGAAATGGTGTAACTTTGGTTATGCATATTTTCACCAAAAATGTCCTCCGAGGTTGAGAAGGGAGAGTGTTGACATGTCATGGGGTTGTTAACCAATGTCATAAAACAATATGTGTACTGACTGTTTAATGAGAAACTATTTGTTCTGTAAACCTT
>NW_004444107.1:603861-615938 GCF_000243295.1 Trichechus manatus latirostris | reverse complement strand
ATGTCATGGGGTTGTTAACCAATGTCATAAAACAATATGTGTACTGACTGTTTAATGAGAAACTATTTGTTCTGTAAACCTTCATCTAAAGTACAATGAAAAAATAAAAAAAAAAGGAAAGAAAAAAACATTTATTTAACTTGACTGTAAAAGTGTATACACTCAAAGGGACATTGATCTAGTGACATATGGAAAAATCCCAAACTCTACAAACCGTATCAGTCTATCATCCTGCCTGCCTGCCTGCCTTATACAGAGAGATAGATAGTTACCTAGATAGCTATCTACCTTTTGATCTTATATCACATATCATATATTTATATTGGAAACTTATTAATCTGTTTCATAGTTAAAATAGAATAGAAAATATGATGAAATATTGCATTTAATTTATAGGAAATATAATATTCTAAATTTTAACAATATACAAAGTACAAGAAAGGAGTTCTACTTCCTGTAATGCAGACTAGTTGTTTTGGAACACCAAAGATTTACCAAGGAAACAATTACACCCACTCCTCAATTATCAACATAGTTAGGTTCCAAAGACCAGGTCGTTATGTGAAATTTGGCATTATGTGAAAATGGAGGATGACCACATCAGATCACAAAATGGAAAATGACTACATCATTGCATAATTGTCAAATTATATTATTACATAACTGCCAAACCTTTAAGAATCAAGGCCCAGCCAAGCTGACACATAACCTTAACAATCACAGCCAGCATAACTCTCGCCTTGCACTTCAGCATTCATTATTGCCAGACATACATCGTTAATGCACAAAATAGTCAGATAGTAGATTTTTCACCATGGTAGTATATGCAAAATGTTGGATAATGAGAGGGTTGAGAAGTGAAGAGTAGGTGCATTTGTAGGACCATGTGATGAGAGAAAATGGAAATGCCAGAGTGGCAAGCTCATTGACATGGACCCACACTGACTCTTGAAGAATTACCATGGTTTAATGCTTGGCTGAGATGCTGAAAGTTGAGAATCTTCAACAGACTTATGAGGCTGGAGGAACAACAACTGAGGTTTGAATACTGTCAAAGAAGAGGAGCCTTGGTGGCCCTTCAGGCTTTAAGTTGCATGCAAGATATGTGAAGGCATAAGATATAAACCCAAACTTCACACAATTAAAGACTAGCTTCAGCTCATCTCAGTTCCTGCTAATGAAATCAGAGTGAACTTGGGCAAACATAATTTCCGGCCAGAAGAGGTAGAATGTCCTCACTGGAAGAAGAAAACGTCAAATTTCCTTTACATGTTTTAAAAATGCAATGCATGCTACTTAACCAACCACAACTAGGAATATAAAGATTTGACTTAAAACCAAGAGAAAACACAATGGACCCCAAAAAACAGAATATGGGGTATTCATATATTAGAGTTGTCAGATACAAAGTTGAAAATAACTCATAAATGGTAAATTTGAAAATACTGACAGGAAAACAGGACATTACAAAATAGAAAATAGAGGAAAGATTAAAAAAATATATGAGAAGATGGAGGATTTTAGTCCATATTTGGATAATACAAAAATAATCAAATAAACTTTCTACAACTGTAACTCAGTAATGAAGTCACTCCTGAGGTTCACCCTTCAGCCAAAGATTAGACAGGTCCATAAAACAAAACGAGACTAAACTGACACACCAGCCCAGGGGCAAGGAAAAGAAGGCAGGAGGAGACAGGAAAGCTGGTAATGGGAAACCCAAGGTCGAGAAGTGGAGAATGTTGTGTCGTGGGGTTGGCAACCATTGTCATAAAACAGTATGTGTATTAATTGTTTAATAAGAAACTTGTTTGCTCTGTAAACCTTTATCCAAAGAACAATTTAAAAAAATTAAAAAAACAATTAAAAGACAAAGCAAGCGGTTAAAAAACAAAAAAGTTGCCATTGAGTTGACCCCAACTCATGGCAACCCCAAGAGTGTCAGACTAGAAATGTACTCTATAAGGTTTTCAATGGCTGATTTTTCAGAAAATCACCAGGCCTTTCTTTCAAAGTGCCTCTGGGTAGATTTTATTAACCTTTTGGTTAATCATTTGCACCACCCCGGGATTTTGGCAAATGGTTGAAGGGCAGAATACAGGGCTGAACTAGGTGGAAATAAGGGCAAAGGTCACTGTAGTTTTTAGAAAATTCACCATAATGAAGGTAAGAATATGCATGAAATCATAAGTTCATGTCTACAAGTTATAAGACTCACCACTTGAACATAAAATAATACAAACAAACACACACAAAAAACTACTGTAAAATAAATAAATTTTATACAGTAAAACTACAATATCTGAAATAAAGAACTAAGGGCCCTTAATATTTTGGGTATAATGAAACTATAGAATGTAGTGAAAGTTTCGTCAATTTTACAACAGTGCACTGAATTTAAACAAAACTTATTATGTGCTGGGCTGTTGCTTCTCATTTTATTTCTGTCATTCCTTATTAATTTGAGTTACTACTAAGTTAATGAATGAGACAAGTTTATCCGTTTTAATATTCAGTATCTAATACACAAATCATAGCCACTTAATCCATCAAATGTTCCAAAACAATAATAATAATAATTAACAATAATTAATTTTAAGGAAGTGTGGGTGAAAAGTCACAGATTTGTGTAGACAACAAAATGTCATAAGCTTTGACAAAAACATACATTATATTTGGCTGTCATATGAAGATGATAAATTCCAAAAAGAGATATGCATCAAAGTCTTAGCATAAAACACAACTCATAAAACATATTTAAACTATAATTTTAAAGTTATTGCATTTTCATAATGGTGAAGTTACTTTTATTCTAAAAGACACATAATCTGGGATTATCCACTATTCCATTACTCTCATTATTCACTATGAATGGCATCTTATTATCTAACAATTTGTTACAATAATTTATACCAAAAACAATATGGTTAACTCTCTATTGGAAGCATATAGGGTTCCCTATATTGGGAACCCTGACTCTTGATATAACATTATTTGAATAGGCTAATGTCCAATATAAAGAACATTATGAAGAAAATTCATATATTATTTCTCTGAAAACTGTGAATAGATCTGCCATGTGAATTGTAGAATGTATTGTTGAAATTTGAGTGGAACTTTGCAACATAAATATCTTTCTTGCACCTCATATTAAGGAGATTCAAGTAGTTATATTCAGAAAATATTTTTAAATTAGAAAATACTTAATTTGAGTAATTCAATTTGACAAATGTTTACTGAATTCTGGCTACAGGGGATGCTGTAATGAAGTAAACAGACAAGATCTCCATTGTCATGGACTTTCATTTTAAAGGAGTTAAGACAGAAAATAAACCAAATAAATAAGAAAATCAGCTAGCATATCGTCAATACGACCCTTCTGTGCTATGCAAACAAACAAAGCGCAACAGGGTATTTGGGAAAAATGGGGTGGTAAATTGTTCTCTTACTGAAGATGGTGACAAATTGGTGACTGAATTTTTAAATTTTATTTTGAAGTGATATTTAGACCTACAAAAGAGTTGAAGAGGTAGTACAAAGAGTCCCCCTATAGCCTTCAACCAGCTTCTCCAAATGTTAATATTTTACATAATCATATTAACGTTACGAACTTTTTAAGGAATTAACATTGGCACAATACCAATAACTAAATTTCAGACTTTATGCATATTTTACCAGTTTTTCGCTAATATCTCTTTTTTCTGATTCTAAATCCAATCTAGGATACACCATTGCATTTAGTTATCATGTCTGCTTAGTCAGTCTACTCAATCCATGACAATTCTCAGTGTTTCCTTGTTTTTCATAACCTTAACCCTTTTGAAGTGTGCTGGGCAGAAATTTTATAAAATATTTCTAGACTTAAATTTGTCTGATGTCTCCTCATGAATAAGCTGTGGTTGTCAATTTTTCTGAAGAATATCACAGGGGTGAGGTGTTCTTCTTACCATGTCATATCAAGAGGTATGTGATATCAACTTTAACTAATAATACTAATACTAATAATAGTAATATAACCATAGCTTGTTGGTTTCAAAATAAATACAGGAAAACAAATGTAAGTAAATGGGGAACAGAAAATGAACATAAAATTGTCTAAATTCCCTATATTGTCTAGGAATTGGTAAAATACTAACTCTATTTACATATAAATAAATCAAGAGTGCATGCTATAGTCTATAGGTTAATCAATAAAAGGACAGAGAATATGCAGCTTAAAATAAATATGCCTTCCTCCATTCTATTATTTTTTTTCCAAGAACTCGTCTTAGATGTCTTATAATTTCATCTATTCACTATGATTGTTTTTCTACAGCATTCTTTATATTATCTTACCAAGTGTTCTCTGATGGATATTTTCCTTTGACCTATATCAGGCATTAGCTTATTTATAAACTTTACGTGTACTGTTCTATAGCCAATCCAATTAAATAAAATTTCACTCACTTTATAATCTAATAAATTTCAACAAAAGTATAATCACCAACCCAAACAAAATCATTTACATCAACCTAAAAAAAAATCCATTGTCCTTTCTCAGTTAATTTTCCCCTCTCCACCTTTGAGCGTGGTCAACCAGTGACCCTTTTTTTTTTTTTTTTACTATTACAGTAAAACCTGCGAAAGCCAGATCCTGTGTGGTAAAAAACCTGTCAGAGAAGGAAAACTCAAATATTTTCCACTAAAAGGAAAGATAAAAAAGTGCTAAGATTTCACCCTGTTAGAGGCAGAAAACTTGTGAGACCTGGAAAAACAAAGCAACCCCATCAAGTTCAAGCTCTCACAGGTTTCACCGTACTGTATATTACATATTTCTTTTCTGGAGTTTCATATAGAAGGAAGCATGCATTATATATTCCTTTGTATATTGTTTATTTCTCCTAGTGTAATGCATTTAACATTCTTCTATGTTACATACATCAATATTTTGTTTCTTTTTATGACAAAGTAATATTCCATTATATAAATATACAACAATTTGCTTATTCATCTGTTGAAGGAAATTTAGGTTGTTCTCCGTTTTTGGCTATCATTAATAATACTACTATAAAGGTTTTTTCCTAAGTCAAAGGCTTACACAAAGTATAGACCTGTTTTTTTTTATCTTGTACAACTACCTCATAAAGCAATGATGATATGAGAAATGTGTGTTTAATTTTACAAGGCACTGTCAAACTGTGAACAATTATAATGCTCAATCATGAGCACCCGGTATCATACTTCTTTGCTACCAGTGTGTCCAGTCCTGCCCTTGACATCCACCACCTTTGGAAATAAAGCAATATTTGCAGCATGATTTCTAGCACATTGTCTGTGCACATATTGGTATGTGATATTATGCTTCAAGCCAATGCTACTTCTTTTCTATGTTAGACTTTTTAGTTTAATAAGATACTAATTATTTTATATAGTTATGTGTTTTATAAATCATGTTATTTCAAAGATTTTGTACAGGAGGCCTCAGTACATGTTCAGTCTCTACCAAACACAACTTAGCTAATTTCACTGACAAAGAAAGCCATGGAAAAGGAAACCATATAACTTAATGCCTAAACTGGTGAAAATGTTATTAAATATAATTACATTTTTAAAGTTTTAAAATACTTATTTCTTGACAAATTATTTCTTATATTGGTGAATTTATAAAAATACGCATTCTAAGAAATAAAAACAATCTATATCTATGTATAAAAAAGTATAAATATCTTTTATATTTATAAAGTGAACACTATTACAACTTAGAAAGTTATATTAGGTACATGTTAATAAATTACACTAAATTTTACCATATCTATTTCTTATATCACATGACTGCTATTTTCTGTAGAATGTTTTGTTCGAATATCATCATTTTTAAATTTTAATAAAATTACTAGAAATTTTTTAAGTTATATTTAATTGTTAAAATATATCAAAATGTTGACATAATCAATTGAATCTTCTCTGGGGACCACAATATTTTTCTTCATGGAAATTGTGTCACATAGATAATAAGGTAATTGATAATCTCAGAGAATATTATGGTAAATGAAGTATGTTATTAGTTCTAATTTTTGAGAAGTATAAATCAATGACAATTATTTAATATGGAAAATAATTTAGGATGAGTGTTAAACAGGGTGAAAAGTTCAAACAATACAATAATCTATTTGTAAAGTAATTTATGTTTTACATTTTTTAAATTTTAGATATTTTATTATTTATTATACTTCTTTGGTAAATATATTATGGTAAATATATATGTAACAAAATATTTGCTATTTCAACATTCTTCACATGTATTGTTTATTGATATTAACAGTACTTACCTGAAAACCTACATGCTTACTGTCATATAAGAGCATCATAAAATGTTCTTCATTATTTTAAAATCCAATTTTTCTTTCTCTTTGCATACCATATAGCTATAATATGTTCTTTACACCTTGTGAATTAGTGTCACACCAAACTGTAAGTTCAAACTACAAAGCTGTTAAAAATTTAGAAACATCAACATTCAAATGCCAAGTTATGGTTGCTGCCGCACATAAAAATTATCTACATAATTCCAAGCACTCAATGTTTGTTCCTTTATTTTTGTGAATGAGTTTCAAATTTTTCAGGTCTGCCAATTTCTCCCTCACTTTACTCAGTGCATTGTTAAAATTTTTCATATTTCACAAATAAGTATTTTATAGCAATTCCTGTTTTGCTCTTTGACATGACTGGAGAATACCCAAGCATAACATAAGAAAGTGTTCATGCACATATGCATAACAACTCCACAGCAGACCCTGTATCCATTTAAATTAGCATACAGAATCATTTTACAAGCAATAAATCCAATACAATAAAATCATCACACAGAATGAGTAGCATTTAATGATTGTGCAAAATCTGTTCCTCCGTAAATTTTAGTGTGAATTGTTGGCAGAATATCATCTTTCTGGCAGTATTAATCTGTTCAGTCTTACTTGAGACCTTGTGCTCTTTGAAAGGGCTAGTGGAAGTGGCTCATAACTGAACATATTGTTTCAAACTATTATATATATGTATACACACGTATATATATTCATTTATGTATATATATATATATATATATAAATTTTAAATCCACATCTTGTATCTAAATGTGGACTGAAATAAGACTCTTTGAAATTCTCAGAGTTAACAGATATTTAACAAGTTAATCTTCACCACTCTGATTGTTTACAACCATAAACATGAATTATAAGAATTTCAAAAATTATTCATAGACTTTAATTTGTTCACAGGAACAAAGGAATTTTCTATGAATCATTTTCTAATTAAATTTCATCATTTAGGGCCTCCTATCCCTTCTGCAAGAACACACACACACTCACACATGCATACTCACATAACGTAAAGAGGACTGAAGGTTAAAAAACTTACTAAAGTATTGCTGATTCACATAACCTGAATTTGGAAGAAAAAAAAGTCATTCCCAGACTCAAGCTATCTTCTTATTGATGTTCAACTTATCAAGATTGTCCAAAAGATCTATGGAGACATAAGTATACTCATTGCTCATATTAGTTGCAATACCCTCCATTAAAACACACACACAAATGGAAAAAATAAACATTATGAATATAATATTGCAAATATGTGGGCACTTCTGGGAATTTGACACCATGGGGAAAGATTTTCTACTGAACCGAAGAGCCAATATCCCTGAGATCTCTGCTGGAACACAAATCTCAGAAGAGAGCATCACATCATATCCATAATTATCCAATGTTATATCAAGAAGCATGCGGTAAGCACTAGCAAATGATTCTGAGAGGTAAGGTGGAGGAAAAAAAAAAATAAAAAAGATGTACTTGACTTTTCCATGTAACACGCTTTGGTGATCATAGCCGGAATTGCTTTGTTGAAGTAATGGATTGGGGGTTATATACTACATTAGAGTATGAGTATGAGTGAAATGAGTAAATGCCAAAACAATTACACCTGTATTCAGAAATATCAGTTGAAAGTAAAGAGCACATAATTCAAACTAATAAAAACGGTCATGTATTTACTACTGTTATGAAAAGTCCCAGGAGAAATCTTGAAGTAAAACTCAATCCAGGCCTTAAAATTATGTGATTAGATGCCTATCTTTCTCTATTTTTTTATTCTACTCTCCTATATTTTTACTTGATTCTTATACTAACTTTCTCGATAGGCAGGACCAGGAGTTCTAGGCTTACATTCGCTAAACTTTGAGGTCTGGTGAGAAAAGAGAAAGCACCTCTCTTTAATCTCAGAAAAAGTTCACTGTTAGCTTTGATGGTCTCTGATTGAGACAAGAAACGATTTTTAAACAAGACAGTGAAAAAGGATGCAAAGCTTTGACCATCCAGGCTGTGATCGTACTTTCAACTCTGAAGCCCTAGATAAAATCAACTCCACTTGAAGCAAATAAATCAGACTAGAGGAGCAGTGATTCATCAAGGGCAGTTTCAGTGCTGTTATCATTAAAAGGGTAGGGACATCTGTCAGGGAAACGATAAAATTCCGGTACAATTGTGCACACAACTATTTCTTTCTAGATGTGGATGTGAAGAAACAGGAAAAGTTAGATTACAATGAAATGTGCAACACGAGATATACACTTTCTAATGGTTAGGTTCTATATTAATGTTGTTAGGTGCTGTGAGTCAGCTCTGACTCATAGTGACCCATGTACAACAGAGCAAAACACTGCCCAGTCCTGTGCTATCCTCACAATCGTTGCTATGTTTGAGCCTATTGTTGCAGCTACTTTGTCAATCCATCTCATCAAAAGTTTTCCTCTTTTTCACTGAGCTTCTACCTTACCAAGCATGATGCCCTTCTCCAGGTACTGGTCCCTCCTGATAACACGTGCTAAGTATGTGACACAAAGCCTCGCCATCATCGCTTCCAGGGAGCACTCTGGCTGTACTTCTTCCAAGACAGACATGTTCATTCTTCTGGCAGTTCATGGTATATTTAATATTCTCATCCAACACGTAATTCAGAGGCATCAATCCTTCTTTGGTCTTCCTTATTCATTGTCCAGCTTTCTACATTAAGAGAAAGAATCTAATTGGAAGAGATGGCTTTGAACAGAATGTCTTAGGACAAGAGACACATCTTTTAAAGTAATAAGGGAAAAGCAAATTGGAGAATATCCTGTAAAAGTAGATTTACACATTTGTGAACTTGGATTTGGACCTTTTGCACAGAGTAATGACAACAGTGGGGATGAGGGTTTGAGGTTTGAAGAATATAAGAAAGATTTGGCGTATTCGAAGACTGTAGTAGAGTAAATTGATAATGGAGGATAATAAGTTTCTTGGGAACTGTTGAGAGCTCAATTTGGATAATAAATCATGAATTTAGAGTGACTGTCCTCTTAGGTATTTTTTGTTTCTGTTTGTGTGTGTGTGCACGTGTGTGTGTGTCTCCAACAGAACTTCACTGCTCAGATGCAAGTAGAGAAAAACAAAGTTAGTTTCTTCCCAGGTATAAGGGTTTGCCAGACATATGCAAAAAAATGACAGAAAGATAAAATAAATTAGTGAATATGTGAGCGTGGTATCTTAATTTTGCTTACAGAATAAAAGGTGGATAGGTAGGAAAATGAGTAAAGACAAAAAGATTATTTTAAGTTCATTCAATAAATTGGAGTTCAGATGACATGAGTGATTCAAACAATTGAAAATGTTGTGGGGGCACAGAAAGACAGGAAGTTGTGTTCAGGAAGCAGTATGCTTTCATTAGAGATTTTGAGGGTAGAGGACTTTTTGCTGATGACCGGTCTTGGTGTGATTCTGGGAACTGATGGCTGAAGAGAAGAGGGAAATACAATTGAAGATGTGGCAGTCAGAGCACAGAGAGCTCAAGGTGATTTGTGACTGTCAACTTGGATGCTGAAACAACCAAGCATCAGCGTGGAGAAGAAAGTGATGAAGCTGTCCCTTCTTAGCTGAGAGGGAAAATGGTCTAGAAGTTTGTAGATGATAAGGCTCTTTTCAGTGGTATACATATATAAAGAAAAGACCAAAATGCATGTCAGAAGAGACTCTAAAACTTGCTCTTGAACATAGAGTAGCTAAAGCAAACAGAAGAAACGATGAAGTAAAAGAGTTGAACAGAAGATTTCAAAGGGCAGCTAGAGAAGACAAAGTAAAGTATTATAATGGAATGTGCAAATACCTGGAGTTTGAAAACCAAAGGAGAAGAACACCCTCGACATTTCTCAAGCTGAAAGAACTGACAGGAAAATTCAAGCCTCCAGGTGCAATATTAAAGGATTCTATAGGCAAAATACTGAACAACAATGAAACCATCAAAGGAAGATGGGAGGAATACAGAGTCACTGTACCAAAAAGTATTGGTCTATGTTCAACCATTTCAGGAGGTAGCATATGATTGAGAACCAATGGTATTGAAGGAAGAAGGCCAAGCTGCCCTGAAGGCATTGGTGAAAAACAAGGCTCCAGGAATTGACAGAATACCGATTGAAATGTTTCAATGAACTAATGCAATACTGAAAGCACTCACTCGTCTATGCCAAGAAATTTGGAAGACAGCTACCTGGCCAACTGATTGGAAGAGATCCATAACTGTGCCCATTCCAAAGAAAAGTGATCAAACAGAATGTAGATATAGAACAATATCACTAATATCACATGCAAGTAAAATTTTGCTGAAGATAATTAAAAAATGTTCCAGCAGTACATCCACAGGGAAATGCTAGAAATTCAAGCCGGGTTCAGAAGAGGACATGGTACAAAGGATATCATTGCGCTTGTCAGATAGATGTTGGCCTAAAGCAGAGAATACCAGAAAGATGTTTACATTTGTTTTATTGACTACGTGAAAACATTTGACTGTGTAAATCATAATAAATTACAGATAACATTGTGAAGAATGGGAATTTCAGAACACTTAATTGTTCTCATGGGGAACATGGATAAAGAGGCAGTCATTTGAACAGAACAAGAGAATATTGTGTGTTCCAGTTTGGAAAAGGTGTTTGACAGGCTTGTACCCTTTTGCTTTATTAAATCCATATGCTGAAAGCAATAATCTGAGAAGCAGGACTATATAAAGAAGAACGCAGTATCAGGATTGGAGGAAGACTCGTTTACAACCACTGATATGCAGATGACAAAATGTTGCTTGCTGAAAATGAAGATGATCTGAAGCACTGAACATGAGGGGGAAAGAATCCTTATAACTGGAACTATTAGTAACATCATGATTAATGGAGAAGAAATTGAAGTTGTCAATGATTTCATTCTACTTCTTTCAACAATCTACATACAAGGAATGAGTAGTCAGGAAATCAAATGATGTATTGGGCAAATGTGCTGCAAAAGAACTCTTTAAAGTTTTAAAAAGCAAAAATATCACTTTGATGATTAAGATGCAGACGACCTAAATCATAATTTTCTTTCAAATACCTAAAATGGATGTGCAGGTTGAATAATGAAAAAGGAAGACAGAAAAAGAATTAACGTATTTGAACCCAAGGTGCTGGCGAAGAATATTGAATGGATTGCCAAAAGAATGAACAAATCAGTCTCAGAAGAAATACAACTAAAATGTTCCTTAGGAGTCAGGATGGCAAGATTTCAACTTGTTTACTTGGACACATCATCTGGAAAGACCAGTCTCTAGAAACGGGCATTATGTTTCAGAGAGGGCCAAGGAAAACAAGTGAGATCCTCAATGAGACGGATAGACACAATAACTGCAATAATAGACTCAAATATACTAATTAACATAAAGATAATGTAGGACCTGACACCATGTTGTTCTGTTACATGTAAGGTTGCCATGAGTCAGAGCTGACTGGACAGCAACTAACAACAGCGTAAAGACGTACTTAATGCAACAATTTAACATTGACATATATTTTTATGAAATAAGATACCCCATTTTTTTTAATTGTACTTCAGGTGAAGGCTTACAGAACAAATAGTTTCTCATGAAACAGAAGTACATATGTTGTTTTATGACATTGGTTAACAACCTCACAACATATCAACCCTCTAACTTCTCAACCTTTTTTTTCTTGGTGAAAATACACATAGCCAAAGATACACCATTTCAAAAAT
>NW_004444107.1:594205-603761 GCF_000243295.1 Trichechus manatus latirostris | reverse complement strand
TCCACTGGAGAGTCATCTGGTGTTTTATTTTGGATGCCTACTGGAACCATCCTGTCCTGTTTTTGTAAATGTTTTGATATTGTCTGCTGTTTTCAGGGCATTCAGTAGTTATTTTTCTCGTTTATTGATGGTAGACTTGTTTGTTTCGTCCCTTTTTTTAAAAAAAGTTTGACTATGTCTGAGCAGGTGGAGTGTGTGTTCTTTGTTGTTTGCTCGTCTGTGGGCACAATACTTTTTGCCTCCTCCTTCAACTGGCAGGGTCAGTCACTCAGATATGGTACAGCAGGGCAGGTCTAGCTGAAGAGGAGTTACTGGGATGGTTTGTTTGTGGCACTTACTACAGCCACCAGAGGGAGTCAGTAATCAGTGCAGGGCAGGTTCCAGTAGGCCGTGCCTGTGCTGCTTGGTGGTGTGATGTCAAGCCCACCGTGCAGGTAGGCGGGATCCAGTGGGGAGATTGTTGTATGTGGAGCTAAGATGGATATGGGAGAGAGGAGAGATGAACAGGAGCCAAAAACATACAAACAAACAAAAAGAATGCTAGGGGAGCTTGCCGTTGGAGTTGAGAGATGAGAGACTATGAAATGGAGAAAAACAGAAAGGGGAAGAGGAAGAAAAGATAAGAAAAGAATGAATAAATAAAAATCAGAAGGGTTAAAGAACCGCAAAGTTCCCAGGGATCACACCAGTGCAGCTGTGAGGTCTGGGGAAGTCGCTCGCAGGTGTTGCAGTACAGCCTGGCTTGAAGGCGTAGAGGTATACAATGCCAGGTATTCAGGGAACAGAAAAAGGAGGAAAATACAGAGAGACGAGATACTGAGCAATGAAGAAAGACAAAAAGGGAAAAAGAGAAAAAAGAAAACAAAACAAATTTAAAAAAGAAAAAGAAAGGCCCCCAAAGAAACAAACAAACAAACAAAAAAAACATAAAAAGAAATGCCTTCAGGGATCCCTCTGCATGTCTGTGGAAGCCGAAGGGGTGTCTCCCTGCCAAGCAGCTCAGCCTGGACAGAAATGACTCCCAACTCAAGAAAAGGAAAAGAAAACAAACAAACAATTCAAAACAAACAAACGAACAAAAGCCCCGGGATCCCACCAGAATGACAGCCCAAACCGGGAAGCGGCTCCACACTTGAATGGAGCTCCACAGCCCCTCAGGAAGAAGCAAAGATGGTGCATGGAGCGAGGTACTCGAGCAAAAGGAGGGGGAGTTTGGGAGAGGCAAGGAAGAAATAAAAAAAGCAACACCAGCAGCCAATAAATGGCACTCAGAGAGCCACTTGTTCGGGTGTGTCGAATCCAAGTAGCCGCTGTTTCCCAGTCAAGAGACTGTAGCCACAGGAAGCAGAGGAGTCCGAGTCGGGGTGAAGAAGGGTGGGGGGTAGGAAGGCATATATCGCAAATTACTGGTTGTTTTGTCTCCTTCTGGAAGCTCCGTGAGGTTGCTTTCTCATACCCCATTTGCTGGTCTCTGGTAGGAGTCCAAGATGGCGGATCTGCTCTGTGTTAGCTGGTAGGGGACCTCTGCATGAATCTCTCCTTGCTCTCCGTTCTCTGTCAGTTTTCTCACTCCATTTGGTGCTTGGCTGAGTTCTTTATCTCTTCATTTGACATTTTAGGATTTCAGGATTGTTGTATTCTCTGTTTGGCTTGGTTTTTTGGATCTTTGCTGTGGAAGGACGGCATGGTGCTTCTGCCTAGAACGCCATTTTGCCGGAACTCCTACCCTTTTTTAAAAAAAAAAAAAATCTTTTTATGACTTTTTTAGTTTTCTAACAAGATTTATATCAATTAAAAATCTTAATGAACATGAGTTCAAATTTTTTATTTGACCTCTTATACAGCCCTGACAAAAATTTTTAAGCATGGTCCTTGTGACCTTTAATTATCATCCTATTGTATTTACAGGGTCTTTTCACAGGGCAAAGTCATGGTCATTTATACAGTTGACACTGTCAGGGAAAAAAATCAATCATTTTACTGTATTTTCACAATTTTTGTTTGAGAAAGTACTCAATCTGATAAATTGCAGTGTAATAAAAATCGTTAATATCAAGACTATCTGTATAAAATTGTTTTCTCTATAAAGGAAGCCTGGCTCTTTAAATCAAACTGTAACTGAGAATTTAGGAATTTTAATGACATTTCAGAAGTAATCACTGGATGGCTATGCAAAGAGTCATGCCTCTGCCAAACTGTCAGTTTATGTAACTGCCTTGTGGCAAAACCAGTATTAATGGCTGAGAGTTCTTAATGCCCTAGGGCTGTCTTCATTTGCTAAGATATGATTATCAGTTAAACCAGGCTATATGGGCTGCATCCCTGCCAACTCATGAATTCATCTTTCAAATGAATATCATAAGCAGACAGAAGTGTAAGTTGCTTCTTTCTTCAGAGCCTTCTGTCAAGAATTTAGAAGCTGGCCTGTTGGGAAAGTGAAAGTTAAATAGAAGTTTTACTGAAAATGCAGTGAATTAACAGTAAACCTTACTGGATAAAAAACAGTTAGGCCACTATTAAACTATATATGTGGTCTTAATGTAATATTAAAAGAACATTCAAAACTGATACAAAGTATCTTCAAATCTTAAAGATTTATGCGTGAAGCATATTCTTCTGTGTTCACTGAATTTCATGAGAAGGTGAAAATTGCTATAACAAAATGGTGGCATGAACAGATTGTCTATTTTCTAAATATTTTACCATATACTCTTTCACTTTCTAATTCATAGGACTCATGAAGAAAATTTTTTTTTAGAGAAAACTACATTTATGTTTCAATATGATAGGAAGAATGTGATCTTATTTTTAAGTTTTCTGCTACAGCAAAGTCATTACTTATCCTAGAATATAAAAATACAAATTCATCCTAAATGAATAGTCTCAGGACATAAAGATATAATATTAAATATATTTTAATAATTAAGTCAACTCATTCCTTACATTACTAAATATATACTAAATACACTTATATTTCTGAGTGCAATCTCCTATCAAGGTTTAGATTCCACTCCATGTTACAGAAAAGAGAAGTATTTCCCTCTAAGAAATGCTAAGTTGCACTCATATATGTTTTTGAAAAAAATGCCCAACATTAAGGTGATTCTTAATTTGCACTAATTAATGAAACCATGTTTTTTATTAGTTCTTGGGCATAGTAGCCATTCATTTTTAACAGTTTTCAAACAATTAATGTATTTATTTTTAGATAACAAGAAAGAAACAACACAATATCTTTAATTTTGAAGTAGCATGCTCAGTTTTAAACTTTTAATTAATGATGTTTAATTACAGCCATCTAATCAATAATCTGTACCTCACTCTAAATTAATAGTTATTATAAATAAACCATAAAATGTCCCCAACTACTATTTCTGCTTCAGGCACTCCGAGAACCTTAAATAGGAGGTTGAAACTATTGCTTAATTTACAGTCTCTCTACCTGCCAACAACATCTGGGCAATGATTCATATCTATCTTCAGTGAGTAAATTTTATGGCCAAGTCAATAATTATAGACTCAAATGAACATTAATATCCATTCAAGATTTAATTTGGCAACATAATGCTTTGAAAAATAAGACCCTCATATATTATTACTAGAATTCTTGAATTTACTGTCTTACTAATGTTTCTGTCCAAGTTGGTGTAATTCAACTTGTTTCTATTAATATGGTAATACGATTATCTGAAAATGAATTCTGATCGTGTCCTCCTCACTTAAAAATAACTAGTGCATATTGCTCAGTTACTTATAGTACTTTTAAAAAGATAATATCATTTTCTATGTAATCAATTTAAGCATAGTACCTGACATTTCTGTTTTATTTTTGCAAATTTCTTTATTGTTATTATTCTTTTCTTACTGAAGTGAGATTTATTTAGTCATGCTTTTTACTTTTAGATCTTGTTCTCAGCTCTGGATCAATTTTTTAAAAACCTGCCATTTAAAAAAAATTTGCATAGAAGATTTTCACTTATTAAAAACGACAGACTTGTCTCACTTTACTATTTTGTAAAACAAATGAACTGATGCTCACATGGCATAATTCCAGAAATTCTAATGTTCTTCCTAGTATGTGTGCTAATTGCAGATAACTCTGCCAGAATGTAGACTTGTGAAGGTAAACCTGTAATGTAGACTTGTAATGTAGACCTCTTTGGACATATCCAAATTATATTAGTGACAATAGCCTCCCTCACTCTGTAGAGCGTTTTCATATTAATGTAGGCTATTTGTGCTAATCTTTGCATCTCACTGTTGGCTACCGTTAATTACTGATCAAAGATAACTTTTTAACTAGATAACAAGAATAATTGCATACAAAGCATCTTCCAGTACAAAAAATATAGATATTACTATGCTGTAAAATCACATCTTATTTAATCAGTTGATATTTGTAAAAGAGTCTATAAATGATTTACATATTTTCAGAGAAAAATAATATATTTTGGCATGTTTTATAAATAGGGACACGTTCCTTCAGTGGAAAATAACCTTGTAGTAAATATAAAAGGATGATTTAAATATTACTAATGCATATCAGATGCTGAGGGATATTTTAATACCCTTTTGTTTTATGTTGAAAATGAAAGAAAAAATAAATAACTGATTGTGACAGGCTACAATGGCTTTCAAAGCAGCTAATGTGAATATTTAAAGAATGGAAAAAGCCAAGGTTAGATTTCCTGTTAACTTCCCCAGCTCTAGAGTATCATTAATTAGTTTATTCTCCTTGCTATTTTCCCATGATAATCTTAGTTTTGTGCTCTCAAAATATGTACTATGTTTTTTGTTGTTGTTGTTTATTTTTGTTCATTTGTTTGAGGGAGGTGACCCTGTTATTTAGCAATGATTCTTTATATTTAGATAGCAATAGCTAAGTGAAATAATATAATGACAAAAAATTTCCGTGAAAAAGAGAAATTTAACCTCATCAAAGCATTTTCAGATTTGATAATGAAGTTTCTTTTTAATATGGAAATCATTTTAATATTAAAAAATCACATTGACATTCAAAAGACTGAGTTGGTTTTTAAATTAGCAATATGTAAAATACTTTATCTTGGACATTTTTTCCGTATTTAAGTTTAATTAGGTTAGCTTAACAATCTAATATTTTACATGGAATTTAATAATTCTACATAAAACATTTTTCAATGCAAATTCTTAAAGCTAAGTATAACCAAAGTGCTTTTCTAACATTATTAGTGATGTCATTATGAGTATTTTAAAAATAATTTTTGAAACTATGTTAATGCATTTGGAGTAATATATTTTAATAATTTAATGATGTTATCACCAAATTCCCAAAAAATCATGCATGAATTATTTGACTAACCTCTTTAACATACCGAAGTAGCATTTGTGTAGCAAAAAAGGACTTCCTTTTTAAGAAGAACGGTTTTGTGCAGTTCATAAAAATATTAATATAGGAAATTAAAATTAAAAAATTTATCATTGTGGACAGAGGTGTCAATAATATATTGAATTAACTTCTACATTGGATATCTATAGGAAAGATTTCTGTTTCACAAGATGAAATATTTATCAAATAAATTATAACGTGCGCAATTACTATGTATATGTGTATGAGACAATAAAAGTTATTTGAGAAAATGTTACATGTTTAAAAACAGGAAAATAAATCTATATTGAGTATACGCATTTTTTCATATTTATTTCCCTGAATTTAAACTTCCTATCTGAATTAATTTTCCATATCTATAAATTTCACAAATGTGCCAGCTATTGCACATTTTAAAATAGTTTCTGACTTGGTGATGTTTCAGTAATTCCACCCACAAAGCAATTTCAAAATAAATATTTTTAAATGTGCATCTCTAAATAAAAGCAATGATTTAGAATGTATTAATATAATCTGACTATGAAAAAATATTTTAAAATTTAATTATAAATCTTGTTTATTCTTTTTGAAAAATTATTTCATTTATAAAATAGCAAATGAATTGGTTTAAATTTTTTGTGACATTAAAGGCATCTTAATAAAGTTTTACTACCTATCTATGATACACACTTATGTGATTGATATATTTTAATCATGATGATGGTCCATGTTAAGGAAATGACTGATTCCCATATGAAATGTTTATCCACCTAATAATGAGTTTCTCTTCTACTCCTTTTACTTCTTTTTCTGCATCTATTTCTTCTTCTATTCTTTCATGCTCCTTCTCTATCTTCTTTTTCCCCATTCCTATTCTCTCTCCTCTCCTTCTTCTTTGTTAGTAGAGATATATACATTTTTTACAGGAATATGAGTTATCATCTGACAATCTAACCTCATTATTGAATGTGTCCTTATCAGCAAGCTTATGTTTATTTAAGTGTTCTTATCATGTGCCAGTTTGAGAAATACTTCTTTGTTTATTGTTTCTGACTTTTCATTTATTTCATTTATATTTATTCATAGCATATAACTTGTATACTTAATATTATGTATTTTAAAGATTATTGAAAGGAAATATTTATTCCCTAAAAATTTGCATAACTCACTTTTATTTCAGTATAATGATGTCTATACTCCTGAAAACACTAAGGAGAAATAAGATGTTAATATTTCTTCTATAGGAAAATGTTTCGTTCATTCATTCACATACTGGAAAAAATGTCAACTATGCATCGAGAATAATTGCACTTCAAATGCAATGTGTTTTTTTTTTGCATAACAATAATATTTTTCAAAATATGTGGATGTAAGAGGGCCAATACTGAGAAAAAATATTGTAAAAGCCACTGTTAACATGGTATTTATCCTTCTGTAGTAAGGTGTACACAGTTATTAGAAAGTGAAATGCAGATCATGTTTGTTGCACAATTAGTACGATGGTAGTCATTTCAGAGCGTTATTTTTCTTTTAAGAACAGGTCTCATTTCTGTTTGGTAGAAGGAGAAACAAAACCCTTGATGAAGAAAATCCAAAACTGTATAAAAATAGTCTAAAGATTAGCAAAAAGAGGGTTTTATCATCACATTTTTTAATTCTGTCAAGAATTTTCCACCTAATTCCACCCTTCTCACCACTCCATTCGGGAAACCCCACTCTATGTCTACAGGTTGACTGACCAGTCAGAAAAATATGAATTTTTCTTTTTATAGACATAAATTAAAGCAGTTCTTTAAAAACTTGTTGTTAGTATAAGCACATTAAAAAATGTGAATTTCCAGGTAGAGCCCTGCTCACTCACAATCACCTAAGGCATTGTGCAACTTTGACTCTGAGTGTTCAAAACAGCCATAGAAAATAGGCAGACATGCCCAGATGATTAAGTTTTAAAGAAAAAATATCCAGAATCAGAGGCAGTGCTATGATGCTTTGACAATGTATGAGAAAACCGTTATCAGAATGGGTGATTTCTCATCATCTTTTCTGGTCCCAGAAAAAAAAGAAGAGGTATTTGAAAACTGGTTAACATCGTAAATGGAGGTGAATATGAAGAACCATATGTAATTTTAGCATTTATGTTATGTTGACAAAGAAGCTAAGCCAAAGGTATTTGAGATTCATGAAAAATTTAGGTTTCATCTATATTGTAAAATAAATTAGTTTGTTTAAAGGGCTGGATTCCTCTGCTCATATGGTTTGCTAATATAGTTTTTATTAATAATGAGAGTTGAATGTATTGTAAATTTTTTGAAAGAGGTAACACTCATTTATAATTCCCAATAATGAAATTTTGTGCCTGAGAGAAAACAGATGGTGTATTAAATAGTAGAGGCATTGTTTGATTTTATTCAGTTTCACCAAATAATATATAGTGTCAAATCTGTTTATTTCTTAATTATCTTTTTTCTATTTCATTTAGCAACATATCTATTTAATAAGAAATAACCATGAATCAAGAAAAGTGAATATAAAATGTACTTGAATTGAGTGATTTTAGAAATATCCGAAATAAAATATAAATGCATAAGTACCACATCCCAAAAATATTACAATAAAATACTGTATAAAAACAAAGTAATATTTCTAATATTTTGCCTTTTCTATTTCTCTTTTGACTGAAATAAAAATATCAAAGACGGAACCAACATGACACCCTAGACAGATGCACCATGCCTTTCCTCTGCAGCAAGGACCTGAAAAACTAAGAAAAATAGATACAAACATCAATTCTGGAACCCTAAGCGTCAAACAGAGAGATAAAGAACTAGATCAAACACCAACTGGAAGAAGAAACTGACAGAAAACAAAGAACAAGCAGAGATATGGAGTGGAGGTCCTCTGTCAATTAACATGAACACAGCCAGCAATAACCCCAGACAGGGAGTATGGGAAGGCAACTCCACAGAGCTCCCAACAAGTGACAAAGCACCCAGTAACCAAAGAAACATACTTTCCTGTCCCTAACCATTCTGCCAGTACACCACCTCCCCTCCTCCCTGCTGGGCCCCACTGCATTGTTGAGAAAAGAAAGATACTGGACCACTACTACCCCTGCTCTGCCCCGCTCCCACTTGCTGGCCTCCATTGTGCCACAATTTATTTTTTCCTTTTTTTCTCTTTTCCTTTCTTACTTGTCTATCTCATCAGTTCCACACCTCCCCACCAGCCCCCATAGTGTCATCACAGATAGAGTGCTACCAGTGCATGAGCCTGCCACTGTCTTGGGTCCACCCTTCCCTCACCAACCAGCCCTGGCCACACAGCCATTTAGTATTATTATTTTTCTTTTTCTTTCTGCTTCCTGCTTAGCCCAATACACCACCTACCCACTTCCTCCTGGACCCCAGGTCTGCCCTACACTCACCTGCCATTTACTGCCACGTGATCCCTTTATTTTTTCTTTCTCTCTTTTCTATCCTTTCTTCCACCCACCTAGCCCCATATACCACCATCCCCCCTTTCTATCGGACCTGGAACCTCTGCCATGGCTCCAGCATCCTCTGCACTCAGGCTTGCTGCCACACCAGGCTTGCACTGCACCTCCATCCTGCAACTCTTCCAGCTGCTGAATGGTGGAAACTAAGCCCATAAAACTCCTCATCCAACACCCCAGCCTATCTGGTGAGTGATTTTGAATGCTCCCACACCACTGGACCAACATGAGGAGACAGACAACACCTGCACAGTCCGCCCTCAGCCACCTCACCAAAGCAGTGTACAGCAAAGCAGTCTCGCTCTCTGCTGCTGCACTGCCAACCCAGACAAAGTGGTGAGAGCTCTCATGCTCACAGATGAGCAAGCAGCAAAGTATGCATGGACCACCCTCTGTAACATATTAAAATGAAACAAAAAAGCAGGATGAAACAAATGAGCATACAATCAATAAGTAAAGAAAATAATGCCTTAATGTTTAGGAGAAAACAGACAATATCAAAACATACGAAAAAAGCTGGACAAGATGGATACAGCAAGTGAACAAAATAAATAAACAGATAACTTTCCAGTAGAAGAAAAGGCAGTCGAACTACTTGATATGGAATTCAAAAGACTAATATGTATGGCTCTCCAACAGACTAGGAAAGAGATCAAGGAAAACACAGAAAAAAAAAAAAAAACAAGAGGAAAACAGAAAAAATCATGGAAAACAGA
>NW_004444107.1:590601-593007 GCF_000243295.1 Trichechus manatus latirostris | reverse complement strand
TTTTTTTGGTTGTTTGTCCTGATTTGATTTGATTTGATTGTTCTTTTTTTTTTCTTTTCTAGGCTTGGGAGCCCCTTCTAGCTGGGCAGTACTAGGCCACGTGGAAGCTACTCCCTTACTATGTGCAGACGTGCAGTGGAATCCCTGGGGGGCATTTTTTTCTTTGTTTCTTTGTTTTATTTTTTTTTGTTTGTTTTTTTGTTTTGTTTTCTTCTCTCTCTTTTTCCTTTTTCTTCATTTCTCAGTTTCTCATCTACACTTACCTTCTCTTCCTGTCTACTGAATACCTGTCACTATGTGACACCGCTACCCCTGCTAGCCAGGCTGTACTTCATGGCCGAGGAGCAACTTCTGTAGTCCTCACAGCCACACCAGTGAGATCCCTGGGGGCTTTTCTTTTTTTTTTCTAATTTTTATTTTTTTCATTTACCCTTTATCTTTTTCTTTACTTTATGTTTTTCTTCATTTCTCAGTCTCTCATCTCTCCACTCCAATGGCAAGCACCGTTAGCAATCTTTTTTGTTTGGTTTTCTTTTTGTGTGTTTTTGGCTACTGTCCCTATGTCCTCTCTCTTCCCTTTCTCATACCCATCTTAGCTCCACTCATTACAATCTCCCCCCTCCATCCTGCCTACCTGCACAGTGTGCTTAACATCACACCACCAAGCAACACAGGCACGGCCTATCAGAACCTGCCCTGCACTGATTCCTGGCCTGCCCTGTTAGCCCTAGTATATGCCACAAACAACACATTCCAACAACTCCCATTCAGCTGGACCTGCCCTGCTGTAGCATACTTGATCAATTGACCCTACCCAGTGGAGAAGGATGTGAAAAGGATTGTGCCTACAGATGAGCAAACAACAGACAGCACACAGCCTGTCTGCTCAGCCATAACCAAATAAAACAAAAAAGCAGGATGAAACAAACAAATCTACAATCAACAAACGAGAAAAATTACTACCGAGTGTCTCAAAGACAGCAGACAATAGCAAAACATATACAAAAACAGGACAGGATGGTTCCAGTAGGCATCCAAAATAAAACACCAGATGACTTTCCAGTAGAAGAAAAGGCACCATAACTCCCTAATAGGGAACTCAAATCTCTAAATATTCAGAGCTATCCAAGAGTTGAAGCAAAAAGCAGACAAAAATAAGGAAACACAGACAAATTCTTGGAAAAGGCAGACAAATTCATGGAAAATACAGACAAAAAAATGGAAGAATTAAGCAAAATAATACAGGAACAAAAATGCCGAAATAAATTCACAACTAGAAATCATACAAAAACAACAATTAGAAATCCAAAAGATAAACAACAAGATTTCAGAAATGGACAGAGTCATAGAAGGGCTGAGGACCAGGTTTGAAGCGATGGAAGACAGGATGAGCAAAACTGAAGACAAACACATAGATACAACTCTATTTGAGGAAAAATTAGAAAAAAGAATGAAGAAGAAATGAAGAAACCCTGAAAATTATGTGGGATACAATCAAAAGCAAAAATTTGAGTGATCGGAGTTCCCAAATGGGGAGAAAACAGAAAACACAGAGAGGATCATTGAAGAACTGCTGACAGAAAACTTCCACAATATCATGAAAGAGGAAAAGCTGGCCATCCAAGAAGCTCAACGAACCCCATATAGGATAGACCCCAAAAGAAAATCACCAAGGAATATTGTAATTACAGTTACTAAAACTAAAGACAAAGAATCCTGAGAGAAGCTTGAGAAAAACAAAAATTCACATACAGAGGAGAAACAAGAAGACTGAGCTTGGATTATTCAGCAGAAACCATGCAAGCAAAAAGGCAATGGGATGACATATATAAAACCTTGAAAGAAAAAAATTGCCAGCCAAGAATAATATAGCCTGCAAATTCTCGTTCAAATATGATGGTGAAATTAAGTCATTTCCAGATACACAGAAATTAAGGGACTATGTCAAAACCAAACCAAATTTACAAGAAATATTAAAGGGAGTCCTTCGATCTGAGAACAAACAGCATCAGAGCACAGGCTGAATCTAGGACACAGGATCATACCAGTCAGATACCAACCTAGGAAATGAACTTTCAAGGACTATCCAAAGCAAAGAATTACAACAGGGAACCAGAGAGGTTAATCTGTAAATGACAACAACATCAGAACAATAAAAGAGGGAATAAACAGTGTAGGTGTAGAACCTTCTGATGGAGAGGAAGGAAAGGTGATAACAATGAATAATAGACTGGTTCAAACCAAGGAAGATAAGGGTAAATTTCAAGGTAACCACAAAGAAAGTTAAAAAACCTACTCAACAAAATAAAGAAGAAAAACATAAAGTCTCAGAAAAACAAAACATACAAAAAAAAAGAAAGAAACAAAAAAAAAAATCCACAAACAAAAGGAATTCAGCACAGGAGA
>NW_004444107.1:554408-590012 GCF_000243295.1 Trichechus manatus latirostris | reverse complement strand
TGAGAATGAAAACACATCATACCAAAACCTTTGGGACACAGCAAAGGCAGTCCTCAGAGGACAATTTATAGGAATAGATGCACACATCAGAAAAGAAGAAAGGGACAAAATCAAAACATTAACTACACAACTCAAACAAATAGAAAGAGAACAGCAAAAAAAGCCCACAGCCACCAGAAAAAGGAAATAATAAACATCAGAATGGACATAAATGAAATAGAGAATGGAAAAACAATAGAAAGAATCACCAAAACCAAAAGCTGGTTCTTTGAAAGGATCAACAAAATTGACAAACCACTCACCAGACTGACGAAAGAAAAAACAGGAGAGGACACAAATAACCCAAATAAGAAATGAAATAGAGGCATTACAGCAGACCCAACTGAAATAAAAAGCATCATAACAGTATTATGAAAAAACTATACCCCAACAAATTTGAAAACCTAGAGGAAATGGATAAATTTCTAGAAACACACTAGCTATACAAATTATCACACGGTGATGTTGAAAATCTGAACAGACAGATCCATAACAAGAGAAGAGATTGAAATGGTAATTTAAAAAAAAAAAAATCTTCCAACAAATAAAAGCCCTGGCCCAGATGGCTTCACTGGAGAATTCTACCAAACATTCAGAGAAAAGCTTATACCAGTACTATTCAAACCATTTCAGAACATAGAAAAGGAAGCGACACTTCCGAATTCATTCTATGAAGCCAGTGTAACCTTGAGACCAAAACCAGACAAAGACGCCACAAAAAAAAAATTACAGACCAATATCTGTCATGAATATGCATGCAAAAATTCTCAACAAAATTCTAGCCAATAGAATTCAGCATTATATCAGATAAATAATACACCATGACCAAGTAAGATTCATACAATGTATGCAAGGATGGTTCAACAATAGAAAATCAATAAACATAATCCACCACATAAATAAAAGAATCACATGATCATCTCAATTGATGCAGAAAAGGCATTCGACAAGGTGCAACACCCATTCCTGATAAAAAATCTCAATGAAATAGGACTATAAGGGAAATTCCCCAACATAATAAAGGGTATCTATGTAAAAGCAACAGCCAACGTCATTCTCAACAGAGAGAGGCTGAAATCACCCCCCCTGAGAATGCGAAGAAGACAAGGATGTCCTTTACCACCATTCATATTTAACATTGTGCTAGAGCAATAAGGCAAGAAAAATAAATAGATAAATAAATAAAGGGCATCTGAATTGGAAAGGAAGAAGTAAAACTCTCTCTGTTCACAGATTTTATTATCATATACATAGAGAACCCCAAAAATTCCACAAGAAACCCAAAGATTTCACACACAAAAAAAAATACTACTGGAACTAAGAAAGAGTCAGCAGAATAAGAGGATGCAAGAACAGCATACAAAAATCAGTTGAATTCCTATACACCAAAAAAAAGAACTTCAAAAAGGAAATCAGGAAAATACTACCATTTATAACAGCACCTAAAATGATAAAATACTTAGGAATAAATCTAACTAGGGATGCAGAAGACCTATACAAAGAAAACTACAAAACACTATTGCAATAAGCTAAAAGAGACCTACATCAATGGAAAAACTTACCATGCTCATGCATGGGTAGACTCAACATTGTGCAAATGTCAATTCTACCCAAAGTGATCCACAGATATAATGAAATCCCAATCCAAATACCGACAGCATTCTATAATGTTATGGAAAAACTCATCACCACCTTTATATGGAAAGAAAATAGGCCCTGGAAAGCAAAGCATTATAGAAGAAAAAAACGAAGTAGGAAGCCTCACACTTCCTAATCTCAGAGTGTACTATACAGCCACAGTAAGTCTAAAAGATTGGTATTGGTACAACAAAATACACATAGATCAATGGAACAGAATTCAGAACCCAGACATAAATCCATCCACCTGTGGTCAGCTAATCTTTGACAAGGGTGCAAAGTCCATTAAATGGGGAAAACATAGTCTTTTTAAGAAATGGTGTTGACAAAACTGGATGTCCATATATAAAAGAAATGAAACAGGAACCATACCTCACACCACTGATCAAATACCAAAATATATAACTTAAAACTATAAAGCTCATGGAAGAAAAAATAGTGACTATGAGAGGGGTCCTAATAGATGGCATAAATACAATACCAACCATAACTAACAATGCACAAACACCAGAAGATACTAAATAACTGGGAGCCCCTAAAAATTATACACATATGCTCATCAAAAGAGTAAAAAGAGAACCTACAGACTGGGAAAAAATTTGGGGCTATGACATATCTGACAAGGGTCTAATCTCTAAAATCTACAGAATACTTCAACACCTCAACAACAAAAAGACAAACAATCAAATTAAAAAATGGGCAAAAGATATGAACAAACACTTTACCAAAGAAGACATTCAGTCAGCTAACAGACACATGAGGAAATGCTCACAATCATTAGCCATTAGAGAAATGCAAATCAAAACTACAATGAGATATAATCTCAACCCGGCATTACTGGCACTAATCAAGGAAAAAAAAAACAAAACAGAAAATAACAAATGTTGGAGAGGTTGTTGGGAGACTGGAACTCTTACACACTGCTGGTAGGAATGTAAAATGGTACAACCACTATGGAAAATGATATGGAACCTCCTTAAAAAGCTTGAAACAGAAATATCATATGATCCAGGAATCTAACTCATAGGAATATATCCTAGAGAAATAAGAGCCATCACACGAAAAGACATATGCACACCCATGTTAATTGCAGCACTATTCACAATAGCAAAAAGTTAGAAACAATCTAAATGTCCACCAACAGGTGAATGGATAAACAAATTATGATACATACACACAATGGAATACTAGGCAACGATAAAGAACAATGATGAATCCAATAAACATCTCACAACACGGATGAATCCAGAGGGCATTATGCTGAGTGTAATCAGTCAGTCACAAAAGGACAAATTTTGTATGCTATCATAGAAACCCAAGAAAAAAAGTTTACACACTGAAAAAAAAAAGTCTTTGATGGTTATGAGGAATGGGAGAGGTGTATAGGGAAAATCACTAACTAGATAGTAGATAAGTGGTAACTCTGGTGAAGGGAAGACAACACACAATATAGGGGAAGATAGCACAACTTGAGCAATGCAAAGTCATAGAAGATTCCTAGACACATCCAAACACTTTGAGGGACGAAGTTACTGGGCTGAAGGCTGAGGTTCATGGTCCAAGGATATCTAGATAAATTGGCATAACATAGTTCATAAAGAAAATGTTTTACATCCTTCTTTGGTGAGTGGCATCTGGGGTCTTAAAAGCTTGTGAGCAGCCATCTAAGATACATCTATTGGTCCCATCTCATCTGGAGCAAAGGAGAATGAAGAAAACAAAAGACACAAGGAAAATATTAGTCTAAAGGACTAATGGACCACATGAACCACAGCCTCCACCAGCCTGAGCCCAGAACAATTAGATGGTGCCTTGCTTCTATCACCAACCACTCTGATAGGGATCACAATAAAGGGTCCTGGACAGAGTGGGAGAAAAACGTAGGATAAAAATCAAATTCACACACACAAAAAAACAAAACAAAACCATACTTACTGGACTGATAGAGCCTGGAGGAACCCCTAAGACTACTGTCCCCTGAAACTTTGCTAATTCAAAAATGAAGTCAGTCTGAAGTCCACTTTGCAGCCAGAGATTAGACAGGCCTAGAAAACAAGCAACACATATGAGGAATCTGCTTCTTAGTTCAATAAAGTATATGGGATCAAATGGGCAACACCTGCCCAAAAGCAAAGATGAGAAGGCAGGTAGGGACAGGAAAACTGGACTAAAGGACAGCAGGAACCCAGGGTGGAAAAAGAAAAGGGGAGAGTGTGAACACAATGCAGGGATTGCAATCAATGTCACAAAACAACTTGTGTATAAATTTTTGAATGAGAAACTAACTTGTGCTGTAAACATTCACCTAAAGCATAAAAAAAAATTTTTTAAAAAATCAAACAAAAGAAAATTCTGGAATTAATAAATAAAAATATTCAATAAAAAATGGTGTTTATGTAATGGTATGAAAACTTCTCTGTATTGATTGAGATGATATGAGAAATGATGTAGTGCTGAGAAATATGTCTGTGGTGTATAATTCTCATGTCAGAAGCTATTTTTATTAATGGTGACTTTAAGCACTTCCTCATTGAAAGATATAGGAAAAAATAGAAATCACATTGTCAACAAAGATAATCGAATTTCAAGAGGAAAAATGATAGAAAAACAGAAAGACAGAGAGGAGGAAGATTGCAATAGCAGAGTCACTTCAAGTAACTTATTGAGTATGAAGTTAGTTATATTAGCACATTGAAGGCAAGCAAAATATTTTTCATGGAACAAATATAAAGGACAATAAGAATAGGTGTATAAAGATGGCATACTGTTCAATAACATTCCATAATAAATAAAAGCTCATTAATGTTTGTACTGAAGAAAATGATAACCCAGTAGAGAATGGTATATAGAATCAGAAGTGTCAGTCATACAGAAAAGATAAAGGCTATACAAAAATTGTGACTACTTTTTACAGCTTTATTTATTAAAGTTTATTAACAGTTTCTTTTTGAAACCCATCATTAAATTCAAATTTTCAAATAAACATTCCATATCCTTTCAAAAATAATCAACACAATTGTTTCTTTAAAGAAAGCAACAAAATCAAATATGAAAAAAGAAAAAAAAAGTTAATACACAGTTTAAAGGAAGTAGGCAGAAACAGAGATGATACAAGGAGCTAAATAAAACCTAATATGACAATAATTCATATTTTCAGAGTAAAGGTAAGATAATGCATTTAAACAAATTGTTTTACACAAAGATAATAGACACTGGAAAATTTGATGATTTGAGAGATGAGATTCAATATATTTTTTCTAGCAGATAACAAAAATTTCAAAGGGAAGTATTTCCAAACTAGAATCTAATACCTGTAGCTGTCAAGTCAATTCCAACTCATCATGACCTTCTAGGACAGAATAAAACTGCCCTATAGGGTTTCCAAGGCTTCTTTACAGAAGCTAACTGCCAAGTCTTTCTCCCAAGGAGAACCTCGTAGCCATTAAAAATATTAATTTATTATGCGAATGGAATAATATATTTCCAACAATTTCTCAGAAAAAGATTTCTGATATGCAAACATTTGAGAAAATATTGAACATTATTGTGTTCTACCAGCCAAATACTAAATATGTTTGAAGCCCAAACTGCAGAAAGAAGTGAAAGCACCAGAAATGGGTAACCACAAAAAAATAAAAATTAAAAAAAATTGCAACTATAAGTGAATAAGAAAGAAAAATAAGATTTAATAACATTCTTGAGTAATTAAAAAGTAGCAAGAAATGATAAACGGAAGAAGCAATAATACTTCAAAAGGTAAACATATGTAATTCATTAACCAACAATTCCATTCCTATTGTACATGCTCAAGAAAAGTATGTAAATCCATCAAAAATATGCATGAGTGTGCTTAGAAATGCCATTCATAATATCTAAAAACTGAAAACAACTCAAATGTACAAAAAAAAGTAGAATACATGCCTTGTGATAAATGCATACAATGACATATTACACAGCAATAAAAAAAAGAAAAATCTTCTGAACCCAGAAATAAGGACAAACCTCACAAATATAATGCATGTTGAATGAAGAAAATCATACATAGAATACTTGCGCTATGATCCCATTTATATGAGTTCAAGAAGACAAAAAACTAATTTATGATGATTAATCGAATGGGAATTGACTTGATGGCACACAACGACAACAATAAAAAGTTGTCATCTTGAAACATCATTGACTGGGATAGGACATGAAGGAGTGTATTACGGTGTTATAAATGTTAAATATCTTTATAAGTTTGTGGCTACACAGATGTGTACATAGGTAAAATTTTATCATGCTCTATATTTAAACTAATTCAGTTTACTGTTAACTGTAATTAAAGAACACTAAGAAAAATTAAGAGAAAATTAAGATACAGCTGAAGAGAAAAGTGGTTAACTGGAAGACAGTTCTCAAAAAAATAAAACCTAGATACATGGAGACACAAAAATGTGTAAAATACATTAAGTTACAGATTTAAGAATTCCTAAAGTACAAAGCAAGGAGAAAAACAAAAGAAAATATATATATATATAAATATATATATATAAAATCTCATTTACAAAGAAAGAAAAACTGCTGCAAACAAAGATTAGGTGGAAATTTTAAAAGCAGTAGAAGGTAGACATCAAATAATCCTCAAATTAAAACAACAGCAGCAATTACTTTAAACTCAGATTTATTACAAAAAAAAACAGAAGTTAGAAATCATGACATGATAATTTTCAGAATTAAGAAAATGAAGCCTATCTCAGAGTGTCGACCAAAGAAAATATTATTCAAACAACATAAAAAATAGAAGGTTTTCAGGCAAAGAAAAAGAGAGATAATTCATCAATAGCACATCTATACTGATAAGAATAAAAAGGTAAAGAGAAAAGGATCCTAGGTAATTAGTCAGAGATTTGGAATAAAAGAGAATTATATACAAACATAGGTATATACATTTGGCCATTGCCTTCATAAAACAAGGATAATTTCTTATGAATGCCCAATATCTTTACTAATAAAAAAAAGATTATTATATACAGTATTCCAACATCTTTCCATTTTCTGGGGAGAGTGTAAAAGTACCCGTAACACTGTACTTCCCACTACTATAAAAGCTAAAATAAGGTATAAAGTGACTGAAGATAATGAAGACTAAAATACAGTATCAATGAGTTGAGGAATAAAGTTCCTAGAGAGTGACAGTAAGCACATAGCAAGGTGACCCCTATACTGAACAATTTTTCTTTAGAGCATTTGCCAGTTCTCATCCAGGTGAATAGAGAAATGAACAGAAAACAGCAGCTCAGGATGCTAGATGTCACACTTGGCTGGGGAGATGGAGACTGGAATTTAGGTCTTCTAAAAAGTGTTGGTTTCAACTATTTCGGGTGGTAGCATATGATCAAGAATAGACGATATTGATGGAAGAAGTCCAAAGCTGCACTGAAGGCATCGGTCAAAAACAAGGCTCCAAGAATTGACAAAATACCAATTGAGATGATTCAACAAATGGATGAAATGCTGGAAACACTAGCTCATCTATGCCAAGAAATTTAGAAGACAGCTACCTGGCCAACCAACTGGAAGAGATAAATATTTATGCCTATTCCAAAGAAAGATGATTCAACAGAATGTGGAAGTTAGCCAGCAATATCATTAATATCACACACAAGTAAAGTTTTGCAAAATATAATTGAAAAGTGGTTGCAGCTGTACATCAGCAAGAACCTCCAAAAATTCAAGCAGGATTCAAAAGAGGACATGGAATGAAGGATATCATTGCTGATGTCAGATGGATCTTGGCTGAAAGCAGAGAATACCAGGAAGATGTTTACCTGTGTTTTATTGACTATGCAAAGCTTTCAATTGTGTGTATCATAAAAAATTATGGATAACATTGTGAAAATGGGAATTCAGGAACACTTAACTGTGCACATGCAAAACCTGTACATAAAGCAAGAGGCAGTTCTTCGAACAGAACAAGGGGATACTTCATGGTTTAAAATCAGGAAAGGTGTGCATCAGGGTTGTATCCTTTTCCATACTTATTCAATCTGTATACTGAGCAAATATTCCAAGACGCTAGACTATATGAAGAAGAACACAGCATCAGTATTGGAGGAAGACTGATTAAAAACTTGCAATACGCAAATAACACAACCTTGCTTGCTGAAAGTGAAAATGACTTGAAGCACTTACTGACGAAGATCAAAGACTACAGCCTTCAGCGTGGTTTACACCGCAACAAAAAGAAAACAAAAATCCTCACAACTGGACTATTAGGCAATATCATAATAAATGGAGAAAACATTAAAGTTGTCAAGGCTTTTTCATTATACTTGGATCCACAATCAACACTCACGGAAGCAGCAGTCCAAAAATGCAACAAAATATTGCATTGGGCAAATCTACTGTAAAAGATCTCTAAATTGTTAAAAAGCTAAGATGTCATCTTGAGGAATCATGCGCACCTGACCCAAGTCATGGTATTTTCAATTGTTTCATAAGCATGCAAAAGCTGGACAATAAATAAGGAAGAATGAAGAAGAACTGATACCTTTGAATTATGGTGTTGGTGAAGAATATTGAACACACCATAGACTTCTAGAAGAATGAAAAAATCTGTCTGGGAAGAAGTTCAGCCAGAATCTTCCTTAGAAGTGAGGATGGAGAGTCTTCATCTCAAGAACCTTGGACATGTTATCTGGGGGGACCAGTGCCTGGAGAAAGACATTATGCTTGGTAAAATAGAAAACCTGTTGCCTTAGAGTTGATTCTGACTCATAGCAACAGTATAGGACAGTAGAACTGCCCCACAGGGTTTCCAAGGAGCGGGTGGTAGATTCAAACTGTCGACCTTTTGGTTAGCAGTCTAGCTCTTAACCACTGTGCCAGGGTTAGTAAAAAAGAGGAATGCCTTCAACGAAATGAATTAACACAATGGCTACAACAATGGACTCAAACATAGCAACAATTGTGAGAATGGCACAGGACCAGGCAATGTTTGGCTCCATTGTACATAGGGTCACTATGAGTCTGAACCAACTTGAGGGCACCTAAGAATGAAAAGGCTGGTCCTTGAGGGAGGGTAGAAAATTGCAAGGATGTAATTCTTAATTCTGCATGTGATTTCCTCTCAAGATCTCCACACTCTAATCCTTGGGACTTGTGAATGTGCTACCTTACATGGCAAAAGTGACTTCTCAGATGTAATTAAGGTTAAATACCTTGAGATGGGGAGATTGTCCTGGATACTCAAGGCGGGACTAATCTATCACATTAGTTCTTAAGAGCAAAGCATTTTTCCTGCCTATACAGAACCAGAGGGATGGCAGCATGAGAAAAATTATGCCCACTATTTCTGGCTTTGAAGATGAAAAAAAGATACAAGCAAGGAATGCAGGTGGTCTCTCTAGAAGCTAGAAAAGGTAAGAAACTGGATTTCCTCCTAGTGCCTCCAGAAAGGAATGCAGCCCTGCTGATAGGTTGATTTTATCTCAGGAAAACCCAGGTTGGAATTCTGATATTCAGAACTGTGAAATAAAAAAACGTGTGTTCTTTTAAGCCACTGTTTGTGGTAATTGTATGGCAGCAAAAGAAAAAATGTATATAATCACATACCTTGTATTATATTTAACTCAGGTCAGTTACATCTCCCCTAATTTCTCTAAACTTTTTGAGAAAATAATTTATGATTGATTTTATTACAGAATCCATTTTAATATTTTCCATATATTTGATGTGTAATAAATATTTGCTAAGTAAATATGGTAACCATACCTATATTTTTATAATGTTTCATTGCTGAAATACAAGAACTCTACACATTTTCTGTTAGTATCTAAGCAGAAACATAAGCTAAAACATGAACATTTTAAAATGTTTCGAAAAATATTCTAGGTAATTTAGGATGCTGTGGTAAAGCAAGTGAGAACAGATGGCTAGTAATGGATCATCATCAATCTCAGTTACTCAGACTGATACAAAGCCCTAAGATAAACAAGAGTAATTTATCAGAGAGAGAAATAGTCATTAAAATCACTGTAATTCCATCAATCTGATTTTCCATACAGAAGCATACTACTGAGCTACAGTTGTACTCTTGTGTGAATCTGCTTTCAAACAGGAAAACACGCCATGCAAGAAACTAGCCTTGCTTTTTTGCTACAGAAATATAGCTTAGTTAGGCTATTTTAGTCACTCTGGCTATACTTCTGTTAAAATATGTAAATGACCTAAGAATTCAAATTGGTAAATGTACACTTATTATAAAGTTCTTTTTATAAAATATCAATATGCAATAATATTTATTGAATATAAAAAATAAAAAACCAAACCCCCTGCCGTCAAGTCGATTCAGACTCATAGCGACTGCATGGTTTGAATTATGTCCCCCCAAAAATGTGTGTATCAGTTTGGCTGGGCCATGATTCCTGGTACTGTGTGATTTTCCTATATGTTGTAAATCCTGCCTCTATGATGTTAACGAGGGAGGATGGGTGGCAGTTGTGTTAGTAAGGCAGGACTGGATCTACAAGACTGGATTGTGTCCTGAGGCAATCTCTTGAGATAAAAAAGACAGAAGTGAGCAGAGAGTTGGGGGACCTCATACCATCAAGAAAGCAGTGCCGGGAGCAGAGCACGTTCTTTGGACCCAGGTCCCTGCGAAGAGAAGCTCCTACTCTGGGGGAACACTGATGAGAAGGCCAAGAGAGAGAAAGACTTCCCCTGGAGCTGACACCCTGAATTTGGACTTTTAGCCTACTTTGACTGTGAGGAAATAAACTTCTCTTCATTAAAACCATCCACTTGCAGTATTTCTGTTATAGCAACACTAGATGACTAAGACACAAATCTTTCCAGAAGCAGACTGCCACATCTTTCTCTGGTGGAGAGGCTGGTGGATTCGAACCACTGACCTTTTGGTTAGTAACCAAGCTCTTAACCACTGCACTGTCAGGGCTCCACACACAAAAATTAAAACAAACAAAAAATTATGCATACATATATATATGTGTATATATATATGTATTGTTTTGGCTGTTTTACTGGGAGAGTACTATATAGTCCACCATGTATTTTGGAAAAGATACCTATTCCTTCAGATCTTAGCAAATAAGCCCCAATTCAGGTATTCCTTTTTAGATTTTACCGTCTGACATTGTTTTCTAGCGTAGCAATTATTTAATTTTAATTAAATTATTTAAAATTTAACATTTGTCTGTATGGCACGTTTTTCTCCACCAATATACCCCACCTTTAGTTCAAGGAAACAAAATTTTTTTTTTTTCAATTTACCTCTTTATCTTTTGAAATTAGTAGAGTGAATGAGTCTATGGAAAGATTTACGAATCATTTGTAAATAATTTATCTTAAATTATATATTATTAATTTCTTTTAATTTACTATCTCTTTTCTTCAACTTATTTATATAAACTGTTTAAAATTAATGTAAGTACAGAAAGAGGGATTTCTGATCAGGAGATTCAGATTTTCAGAGGTATGGAATTTTTGACAGAAAATTGTTTTAAAAATTTTAACTCATGTCAAATAATATCAATTATGATACCAGTATCTACAAAATCTAAGCATGTATGTTTAAAATTCTGTGTCCAAGGTCTAAGATAAGACCATACCCCAAACACCTATTGCTGTGGAGTTGATTCGTACTTATAGTGACCCTATAGCTGAGACCATAGGAGGCAAAATTTACCCAAAGGCACGTAATAGCTGCGGCACTCAGTTTCACTAGAAGACACAAACAGAGTTAACTCTCCTCCAAAGTGGAACATAGTGAGTGGATTTGGAGTCATACAAAAAAGTCTGGCTAATCATTAATTGGAAAATATGGCCTTGGTGATAGAAATGATGCCAGAGATCACATGATAGAATTTTGCAAGAACAACAGATTCTTCATTGCAATACCTCTTTTCAACAACGTAAACAACAACTATATATGTGGACCTTGTTGGGTGGAATACACAGAAATTAAATGAACTACATGTATGAAAAGAGACGATGGAAAAGCTCAACACCAACAGGCAGAACAAGGTCAGGTGTCAACTGTGGAACAGACCATCAATTGCTCATATGCAAGTCCAAGTTGAAGCTGAAGAAAATTAAAACAAGTCCACAAGAGCCAAAGTACAACCTTGAGTGTGTCCCACCTTAATTTAGAGACCATCTCAAGAATAGATTTTAGGCATTGAACACTAATGACTGAAGACCAGATGAGTTGTGGAATGACATGAAGGACACCATACATGAAGAAAGCAAGAGGTCATTAAAAAGACAGGAAAGAAAGAAAAGACGAAAATGGATGTCAGAAGAGACTCTGAAACTTGTGCTTGAATGTGAAGTAACTAAAACTAAAGGAAGAAATGTTGAAGTAAAAGAGCTGAACAGAAGATTTCAAAGGGCAGCTCCTGAAGACAAAGTAAAGTATTATAATGACATGTGCAAAGACCTGAAGTTAGAAAACCAAAAGGGAAGAACATGCTTGGTATTTCTTGGTATTTCTCTAGCTGAAGGAACTGATGAAAAAATTCAAGCTTTGAGTTGCAATAGTGAAGGACTCTATGGGCAAAATAGTGAAGATGCAGGAAGCATCAAAAGAAGGTGAAAGGAATAAACAGAGTCACTCTTCCAAAAGGAATTGGTGGACAGTCAGTCATTTCAGGAGGTAGCACATGATCAAGAACCAATGGTACAGAAGGAAGAAGTCCAGGCTGCACTGAAAACATTGGTGGTAAACAAGTCTCCAGGAACTGACAGAATACCAATTGAGATGTTTCAACAAATGGATGCAGTGCTAGAAGTACTCACTTGTCTATAACAGGAAATTTGGAAGACAGCTACCTGGCAAACCGATTGGAAGAGGTCCATATTTTACTTATTCTAAAGAAAGGTGATCTAACTGAATGCGGAAATTATCGCACAATATCATTAATATCAAACACAAGTAAAATTTTGCTGAAGATCATTCAAAAGCGGCTGCAGCAGTGCATCAACAAGGAACTGCCAGAAATTCAAGCCGGATTCAGAAGAGGATGTGGAACCAGGGATATTGTTGCTAATATCAGATGGATCCTGGCTGGAAGCAGAGAATGCCAGAAAGATATTTACTGAATTTTATTGACTCTGCCAAGGCATTCAACTTTGTGGATCATAGCAAATTATGGGTTACATTACGAAGAACAGGAATTCCAGAACACCTAATTGTGCTCATGAGGAACCTGTACATAGATCAAGAGGCAGGCATTTGAACAGAGCAAGGGAATACTGCGTGGTGTGCATCAAAGTTGTATCCTTTCACTATACTTATTCAATCTGTATGCTGAACAAATAATCCGAGAAGCTGAACTATATGAAGAAGAATGTGGCGTCAGGACTGGAAAGACTTATTAACAACCTGTGATATGCAGATGACACAACTTTGCTGCTGAAAGTGAAGAGGACTTGAAGCACTTACTGATGAAGATCCAAGATTGCAGCCTTCAGTATGGATTACTCCTCAATATAAAGAAAACAAAAATACTCACAACTGGACCAATAAGTAACATCATGATAAATGGCAAATATATTGAAGTTATCAAGGATTTCACTTTACTTGGATCCACAATCCACACCAATTGAAACAGTAGTCAAGAAATCAAACGATGCACTATATTGGGCAAATCTGCTGCAAAAGATGTCTCTCAAGTGTTGAAAAGCAAAGATATCACTTTAAAGACTAAAGTGCACCCTGCCTCAAGCCATGGTGTTTTCAATCACCTCATACGCATGCAAAAGCTAGACAATAAATAAGGAAGACAGAAGAAGAGTTGATGCCTTTGAATTACAGTGTTGGCAAAGAATATTGAATAAACCATGAACTGCCAAAAGAATGAACAAATCTGTCTTGAAAGAAATACAGCCATAATGCTCATAAGAAGCAAGAATTTCGAGACTTCATCTCACGTACTTTGGACATGTTTGTTATCAGGAGAGATCAGTCCCTGGAGAAGGACATCATGCTTGGTCAAGTAGAGGGTCAGTGAAAAAGAGGAAGATCCTCAAAGAGATGGACTGACACAGTGGCTGTAACAATGACTCACGCATAACATTGATCATGAGGATGGTGCAGGACCAGGCAGTGTTTCATTCTGTTGTACACAGGGTCACTATGAGTCAGAACCGACTGGATGGCACCTAACAACAACAACAATCATTAGTCTTCTTGACACTTTTGTAAGAAAAAAAAAAAGCGGGATTCTACTCACAGTTGCACTGGGAGTAACCTGCTACTGAGCCAGGCAAACTGGTAACTCTATGTTAATTTATGATATCATAGTAGAGTACTTTAAGAGTTCTTCCTCCTGGGAATACAATACGGTGTGTGGTGGGGTGGGTGGTTGAATGCTAGTAGTATCTAATTTAGCGATTGAAAAATAAGTAGAAGAGTCCTGATGGCGAAGTGGTTAAGAGCTACGGCTGCTAACCAAAAGGTCAGAAATTTGAATCCACCAGTTGCTCCTTGGAAACCCTATGGGGCAGTTCTACTCTGTCCTATAGGGTCGCTATGAGTTGGAATCAACTAGACAGCAACGAGTTTTGTTTTGCTTTTTACTATAGGTAAAAGTCAATATAGGCATAAAAGCTGATATAAGAAAAGACATTACAGCAGAATAAAATCAGGGTATCTATGAGCAAAGAAAAGGTTTATTTCATACACAAAGATGGACGTTTTTATGAACCCCACATCCAGATAGAAATCAATATTATTCTTATTTCAGATTTGAGGAAACAGATTTAGAAAAATTAAATCCCATGCACAAGTAAACACAGCAATTACTTTGTAGCATTGAATTTCAGTCTAAGTTAGGGAAAGAATACATCATTTTATAAACAATATTAATCCTTTTAAAATTTAACTAGGGAAATCATATGTATTTTTAACAGCAAGATTTTCATATCATGCCCGAGTGAACTGTGATTATGTAAACTCTTTCTATTTGGGGGTAAATCTGATTTAAAAAGAGTGTTACTCTCATTAGACAGGGTTGATCTTATAGAATTTGTTCATTTTTTTCACTTTGGAAAAATATGCTTAATCAGAACGTGCTACAGATGCTAGTGTTGACAATTATGGGTAAGGCAAAGTAAGGAACTCTTCTCTGTTTATAGCCTCCCATATGCCTCATATAACACTATATGAACTAGATAAAAATTTATGTCAAAGTCATTTCTCAAAATGACTAAGACATCTTGGTTAATGTCTTTGATGGCAGTAATAGTATAACAAATTTACATGTAAAACAGCGTTTAAATAATGGCACAATTAGGTAAATTGATCTTGAGCTAATGCATGAATTGATTAAAACTATCAACTTCTCAAACTTTCAATAATCATTAAATATATCGCCATGGATTCCTTAAAGCTGTTTTTAAATTATGCAGAGTATGGCATTTAATTGGATATCTATAAAAAGGAAAAATAACTACTTTCCAAGTTATTGAATAGATATTCTAATTTTACCTTTAAATATCTAGATTTCAAAGAGTCTTCATATCAAACGTAAGTAATATATTACCAGGAAAAGGGAAATTTCAGTTTCTCTTATAGCCTATATTTTTTTCCTCACCTTCCTTAGCATTGTGCTTAAAGGACTTTTAAAAGGAAACATAAGTTTTCACAATCTGTTGTTACTTTCTTTCCATACCATTCTTGATAGGCAGGCCCATTGTCCTGCTTTCACATTTGTGTGGTAGACTGAAAAATCCTAGAAACTTGCTCTGCCACATTGAGAGATGTGTAAGGCTATACTGATTGGATCTGACTGGTGGTTCATTCATAGTCAGCTTAGATGTGATACTTTGGCTCTTTTCTTTTGCCATAGACATTTGTCTCAACTTCTTGATTATTTATTAACCCATTATAATTATGGCATTATCATAAGCCTAGATACACAGCTTCTGAATTCTCACATAAATATAAAACTTTCTTGCTTCCCTGCTTTTACATTTCTTGTTCCACTTTGGCAAGAAAATTTGAGATCATAGTATGGCTATTTATTGTCAGAGATTTTGAAATGGGACATGGGACCTAAGGGGCCCATACTTTCACAAATCATTCTATTTGAGGGCAAGATGGATGCACGGGGTTTTTTTTTTTTTTTAAATTGCAGAATTTGCCTCAAAATTTCAGAATTATTTTCTTCTGTTCAAATTACTACAGTTAATTTCATGATATAAGCTGACTGATTATCAGTAGATTAGTGGACTGTTGTTCTTAGGTGCTATCAAATTGATTCTGACTCATAGCGACCCCATCTATAACAGAACAAAATACTGCCCTGTCCTGTGCCATCCTCATAATCATTGTTATGCTTGAGCCCATTGTTGCAGCCACTTTGTCAATCCATCTCATCAAAGGTCTTCCTCTTTTTGTCCTACCATCTACTGAGCATGATGTCCTTCTCCAGGGACTGGTCCCTCCTGATACCATGTCCAAAGTACATGAGATGAAGTCTCACCATCCACACTTCCAAGAGCACTCTGGGTGTATTTCTTCCAAGACAGGCTTGTTCTTTCTTCTGGCAGCCCATGGTATATTCAGTATTCCTCACCAACACCATAAGTCAGAGGCATCAATTCTTCTTTGGTCTTCCTTATTCATTGTCCAGCTTTCACATGCATATGAGGTGATTGAAAATATCACGGTAACTAAAGAGGTCTTCTGCAGTAGATTTGCCCACTGCAATGCATCCTCTGATTTCCTGACTGCTGCTTCCATGGGTGTTGATTGTGGTTCTCAGCAAAATGAAATCCTTGATGTCAATCTTTTCTCCATTTGTCACAGCATTACTTATTAGCCCAGTTGTGAGGATTTTTGTTTTCTTTATGTTGAGGTGTAATCCATACTGAAGGCTGTAATCTGTGATCCTCATCAGTAAGTGTTTCAAGTCTTCTTCACTTTAAACAAACACGATTGACTGTCTAGTTTTGCTAAACATTATATGCATTTTTTGTTAATTGGCAAGGAGTTGGTCCCTGAATCATAGTGACCCCATGCATGACAGAATAAAATTCTCTCTGGTCCTGCATCATGCCCATCATTGGTTGCAGATTGGATTGTTTTCACTGGCTGATTTTTCTAAAATAGATCCAAAGGCCTTTCTTCCTAGTCTTTCTTAGTCCGAAACCTCTGCTTAAACCTGTTCAGCTTATAACAACCATGTAAACCACCTCTGACAGGCAAGTTGTGGCTAAACTTGAAGAGCATTTGCATGGAATGGAACCTGAGTCTCCTTCATGTAAGGTGACAATTCTACCACTGATCCCCAAATATCCCAGTCTTGTTGCTGCTGGTTGTAGTAAAGTTGGCTCTGACTCATAGTGACCTTATGTACAATAAAATGAAATTTTTTTTTCCTTTGCCGGTTGTGTCATCCTCACAATGAGCCCACTGTTGCAGCTATTGTGTCCATCCGTCATCACATTTCAGGGTTCACTGTTTTTCACTGACCCTCAAATTTACCAAACATAATGTCCTTTTCTAGTAATTGGTCTTTCCTGATGATGTGTCTTAAGACAAAATCTCACCATCCTTTCTTCTTACAACTATTCTGGCTGTGCTTCCTTCAGTCTGTGGTATAATCAATATTCCTCTCCAACACCAAAATTCAAATGTGTCAATTATTTGGTCTTCCTGTTTCATTGTCCAGCTTTCGCATGCATATTAGGCAATTGAAAATGTCATGGCTTGGGTCAGGTTCACCTTAGTCATCAAATTGACATCTTTGGTTTTTCAGATTTTAAAGAGGTCATTTGCCACATATTTGTCCAAGAAAACATGTCATTTGATTTCTTAGACTATTGCTTCCATGGGCATTTGTTATTGAACGAAATAGAATAAAATCCTTGACAACATCAATTTCTTCACCTTTTATCATGATGTAATTTACTGGCCCATCAGTAAGGATTTTTATTTGCTTCACAGGCCTTTCCCGGGTTATGAATGAGATCCGTTCCTAAGTGTGCTTTAAGTCGAATTTGTAGTTAAGTCAGAGCAGGTGCATACAGTTCTTTTCTGGTCTTACTTTAGTGCAAGAAAAGGCTCAAAGCTTTTCCAATGATTTAAAAGCTGAACATGCAGCATATGAAGGCGATTGTGATGAAGAACTTGTTGTGGGTAGGGGTTGGTTCAATCTTTTCAAAGTAACGACAAATTTACATCACATTAAAGAGCAAGTACGAGTTGTCCATAAATCAGACATTCATAACCTGGGACTGCCTATATATTCAAGTGTAATCTATACTTAAGTCTCTAGTCCATTACCTTCATCAGTAAGTGCTTCGAATTGTCTTCATTTTCAACAAGCAAAGTTGTGTCATCTGCATATCACAGGTTGTTAATAAGTCTTCCTCCAATCCTGATGCTGCATTCCTCTTCATATAATCCAGTTTCTCAGATTATTTGTTCAGTGTACAGATTGAATAAGTAAAGTAAAAGAATAAAGCTCTACCACATATCTTCTCCAATTTTAAGTCATGTAGTATCCGTTTGTTCTGTTCAAATGACTGCTTCTTGAAACATGTACAGGTATTGCTTGAGCACAGTTACTTGTTCAAGAATTCCCATACTTCACATGTCATTCATAATTTTTTATGATCCACACAGTTGAAAGACTTTGATACTCAATACAATACAAGTAAACATCTTTCTGGTATTCTCTATTTTTGGCCAAGATCCATCTGACAATGATGATATTCCTCCTTTCCATGTCCTATTCTGAATCTAGCTTGGACTTCTGTCAGTTCTCTGTCAATAAATGGCTACAATCATTTTTAAATTATCTTTAGCAAATTTGTTAGCCTGTGATATTAATGATAGTGTTTGAAAATTTCCACACTGAGTTTGATCACCTTTCTTTGAAATTGGCATGAATAAGGATTTCTTCCAATCGGTTGGCCAGGTAGCTGTCTTTCCAATTCCTTGACATAGACTAGTGAGTGCTTCCAGAGTTACATTCATTTGTTGAAGCATCTCATTATGGTATTCAGTTAGTTCCTGGATAATTGTTTTTCACCAATGCCTTCAGTGCAGCTTGAATTTCTTCATTCAGTACCAGCAGTTCTTGATCATATGCTACCTGCTGAAACGGTTGACAATGGACCAGTCCTTTTTGGTACAATGACTCTGTGTAATCTTTTCATCTGCTTTTTATCATTTCTTCATCAATCAATTTTTGGCCCATAACATCCTTCAGTGACTCACGGCTTGAATTTTCTGTTCTTTCAGCTTGAGAAATGCTGATTGTGTTCTCTTTTGGTTTTCTAATGTTCCTGTACACATATATAAATCCCATAAGTTAGATATCCCTAAATATTTTTTGTTTAAATGATTTTATAAGAGCTACGGCTGCTAACCAAAAGGTCCACAGTTTGAATCCACCAGGCGCTCCTTGGAAACCCTATGGGGCAGTCCTACTCTGTCCTGTAGGGTCGCTGTCTTAGTTGTCTAGTGCTGCTGTAACAGAAATACCACAAGTGGATGGTTTTAGCAAAGAGAAGTTTATTTCCTTGCAATAAAGTAAGCTAAAAGTCCAAATTCAGGGTGTCAGCTGCAGGGGAAGGCTTTCTCTCTCATGGCCTTCTCATCAGTGTTCCCCCAGACTAGGAGCTTCTCCACACAGGGACCCAGGTCCAAAGGACACTCTCTGCTCCCGGCACTGCTTTCTTGACGGTATGAGGTCCCCCAACTCTCTGCTCACCTCTGTCTTTTATATCTCAAGAGATTGCCTCAGGACACAATCCAGTCTTGTAGATCCAGTCCTGCCTTACTAACACAACTGCCACCCATCCTCCCTCATGAACATCAGAGAAGGAGGGTTTACAACATATAGGAAAATCATACAGTACCAGGAATCATGGCCCAGCCAAACTGATATATACATTTTTTGGGGGACAAAATTCAAACCACGAAAATCCACCCTTTGGCCCCCAAAAAATCACATCCTTGCAACATGGAAAACATATTCACCCCATCACATCATGGCAAAAGTCTAACTCCAAGTCCAAAATCCAAAAATTCTCCTTCATCTGTGAAATCCAGAATACAAGTTATTTGCTGTCAAAGGTACAATGGCAGAACAGGCACAAGCTAGACATTTACATTACAAATGGGAGAAACTAGAGAAGTGATAACAGTGACCAAGCAAGTCAGCAAAACACATTATATTAGCCCTCAAGGCTTTGAAAATAATATTCTGTTCTCTGAGACAATTTACACAATGGCCCTGCCCTCCAGACTCTAGGTATTGGCCACAGTCTCTGGATTTTAAGTGGAGGCCCCTCAGCCCTGGGCTTCAGCTCCGCCTCCCAGGCCCACTGGGACAGCAACTCTGCTCCCTCAGCTTTAGACACAACCATTCTCCTACTCCATCTGAGTGACAACTCCATCCTTAGAAGCAACAGAGGACATGGCTCCACCCTTTGAAATCTCTGAGGTCATGGCCATACCTTTTGGGACAGGCAGCTCAGCTTCTTGTGTCCCTAGTCTCTTCAGCTTCTGCTTCCTGTAGCCTCTCGGCCCTCAGGCCTCACGCCTGCATCTGCCCTGCTGGGACAAGTGTTCCAAAGCTCTGTAGCTCCACCGATAAGTGCCTGGAGGCACCCCACTCCACCAGGAAGCCTCCCGAGCACAGGCACTCAGCTCTCTTGTTCCGTGGGTCGGCTCCAGTGCCGTCTTGCACTGGTCTCCTGGTTCTGCTGCTGTTGGTTCTCTGCTGCTGCCGCTTCTCTGCTGCTGTAGGTTCTCTGCTGCTGCTGGTCCTCTATCACTGCTGCACGTCTATCCATTCACAGTTTTAAAACCGCTTCCACATTTTAGGTATCTGTTAGAGCAGCACCCCACTCTCTTGGTACCAAATTCTGTCTTAGTCATCTAGTGCTGCTATAACAGAAATACCAGAAGTGGATGGTTTTAACAAAGAGAAGTTTATTTCCTTACAGGAAAGTAGGCTAAAAGTCCAAATTCAGGGCATCAGCTCCAGGGGAAGGCTTTTTCTCTCTGTCAGCCTGCTTCTCTTCAGTGTTCCCCCGGACTAGGAGCTTCTCGGCGCAGAGACCCTTGTCCAAAGGACGCGCTCTGCTCCCAGCACTGCTTTCTTGATGGTATGAGGTCCCCCTGTCTCACTGCTCACTTCTGTCTTTTATATCTCAAGAGATTGCCTCAGGACACAATCCAGTCTTGTAGATCAGGTCCTGCCTTACTAACATAACTGCCACCCATCCTCCCTCATTAACATCATAGAGGCAGGTTTACTACATACAGGAAAATCATACAGTACCAGGAATCATGGACTAGCCAAATTGATACACACATTTTTGGGGGGACATAATTCAAACCATGACTATTTGTATCCTTGGAAATCTTATGGCGCAGTTCTACTCTGTCCTAAAGGGTTGTTATGAGTAAGAATCAACTCAAGGGCAACAGGTTTACATATATATAAACCCACTGCCATTGAGTTGATTCTGACTCAATGTTTGCTATATATATATATAAAACAAATGTATTGCTTCTGGACAAGAAATACAGAAAGAACCATCAGAAGCTAAAAATAAAAATAGAGGAATAAAGAATTTAAGATGTTAGACTCATCGAAATGCTTTAAGAAAAATCCAAAATGTCAAAGACTTAAAACATTAGATGTTCATTTTTTTTGCCCACGTAAGAGTTCAATGCAAGTGTTGGCAATGGATTCCATATGGTAATTTTAAAAGCCATGCTCCTTAATTCTCATGGACACTCATTAGTGACTTGTAGCCCACTGAAGGAGTCTCTTTATCTGATTTAGTAGATCTTACTGGAGGTTTTAAAGATTTTTAAGGTCCATGCCTGGAAGTGGTACATATTGCTTCCAATCAGATCCCAGCTGCAAGAATTTAAATGCACATAGATGGATGGGAGTGTGGGAAACCCAGTTTACAACCAGAAACACTTTGTTATGAAGGAAAATTGTAAGTTTTTGTATACAGTTAGTTGTCTTTGCCTAGGTCTGCTTCTCTGGATAATAGGCATGTTGTTCTTCCCACACTGTTCTGTATGTTTCTATAAGTTTCTCAAATCACATAGGGTATAAGTCTCTATTATGCTTTCAAAATAATAAACAAATTCATAATATGAACTTAGAAATTTGGCTACCTTTGTGAGTCTCTCTCACCATTAACTATAAGTCATTAGAAGCCTGTAAGTCATTAGAAAGTTATTTAGAACATTTCTAACATTATAAATAGAAGTATGTGTAGTAATGTGAAAAATGTAAACAACCTTGAAGAGACTTTGACTTTTCATGATGTATTAAAAGAAAAAATAAAATTAATCTTCGTAAACTAGTCTTGAGACACAAATTGTAAACAACCTCCCTAATCTCTAACCTTGAAGAAAGATGTGACATTTCGCTAATCTCTAACCATGGAGAGAAGGTGTAGTATAATCTTTTACATCACAGTGGTCTTTATCATGTGAGAAATTCATATATAAGCACTGGATGTCAGCTCATTCCCTGCTAGAAGGCAGATATAGAGCATCATTCTCTCAATTCTGACACTCACCAAAGAGGAGATTCTTTGGCTGAGACTTTGCCTGCTGCAGTTATCCTGGGACCTTAGCTATGAGGGACCTCCACCGAGCTTGAGTTGTGTTGAAGCCTTTCCCCGAGACCACTCGTTAAAGGTAAATGCCTGAAATCTAAAGATTTGGACCCTAAGCTTTAAACTAATAGTGCAATTGCAATTGTTAATTCTGATTCTGCAATTCCAAAAAAAGTCATAAGGTCTTATTTATGTGCCTTGCCATGACTACCTTGCAATAAGGTAAACAAGTTTATGCAGATCAAATCTGAGCATTTATTTATTTAAATTTTAAAATAAGTCTTACAAGACACAATCAATGAAAATGTTTTCCCATCTTCAAAGGAGAAAACTCATGTCTTATTTAGTTACAGCATCCAGTTCAAAGTCTACAAATTCTGGGTAATGCATAGTCTTCTCTATACAGACCATACATGGCCCCTCGTGGTTTATAAATGTAAGAAAATATCCATATTTGTGATGGGTAATTTTATTGGCTGTGGTACACAGTTGTTTGGTCAAACACTTTCCTAGTTGCTGTAGTTATAGTGATTAAATCAGTTGCCTTTAGGTAAAGCAGATTACCTTCCATAATATAGGTGAGCCTCAACCAATCAGTTAAGGGCCTTAAGAGCAAAAAGGGAGTTACTCTAGGGTGTGTTCTTCCTCCAGACTGTGAAGAGACATTTTGCCAGAACCCCAACTCTCTTCACTCTTCCCTTCTCCTCATTTATTGCTTTTGGGACACAAGCCTGCAGGAGTCTACACCCTGATGCCTGACCTACAGATTTTGGACTTGTTAGCCTTCCATGATTGTATGAATGAATTCCTTGAAGTAAATCAATCTCTCTCTCTGTCTCTTTATATATATGTATATATGTGTCTACATTTATATAAATGTGATGTAAATACAAATATATACATATACATATATATGTACATGTATACCTCACTGGTTCTGTTTCTCTAGAGACTCTTGACTAAGGCAATATTGGAGCAGAGTCAGGATAACTGCAATAAAAACTCCATTTCAGAAAAGCGAAGACTTAAAACCACACAGTAGTCATGGGTTCACAGAAGGATAAAACCTCTGCCAGACAGGAACTGGGAAGGCAGGGATTACAAAATCCCTCTGCTGTGAAGGCAGGAGAAGTTGCATGATTTCATTCTGTTTCTCTGTTATTTTCTTTCATGGCCTATCTAAAGCAGGTGTTGAACAATATGCTGTTCTCAGGAACTGTATGAGTTTAAAACTAGGTTTTTTTCTTGTGCATGTTTGTCCTAAGTGCTGTGTTAAGGCCTGAACAGTCTCAGCTCATGATTTCTTTTGTAGTATAATTTTCTCAAAATTACAGCAAGCTTTTGATATGTTTGCTTCAAGTGAGGTCCATGCATCCAAAATCACACCTAAACTTCTGTCTCATATTTGTATTTGAAGTAATAATGGCTGGGAATTTTTCAAAATTAGTGAGACACCAAACCATGTAGCTCAGACAAAACCAAACTGCATTAAAAAAAAAAAAAAAAAAAACTACATCTAAGTATATCATACTCAAACTGGAGAAATCAAGACAAAAAGAAAATCTTGAAAGAGGCCAGAGGATGGTGAGGGGACATCTTATTTAGAGAGAAACAAGTATAAGAATTACATCAGACTTACCTTCAGAAACAATGCAAGCTAGAGTGGAATAAAATATTTCAAGTGTTGATAGAGAAAAACACCAGCCTAGAATTCTGCATCAAGTGAAAATATTCTATAAACATGAAAGAGAAACAAAAAAAAAAAATTCTCAGACAAACATAAATTGTTGACAGTAGATGTGACTTGCAAGATATGCTAAAAGAAATTCTTCCGGAAGAAGGAGAAGGATATGGTTGAAAACTAAGATCTACCTAAAAAAAGGAAGAGTGTTAGAGAACAAATAAATGAAGATAAAATAAATTTTTTAAAATTCTTAATTTATGTAATAAATAAACGTTTGTTCATACATAATGCATGGCTTCACATGATACGTTCTATGAAGTAGGAATTTATGTGACATGGATGTTATGCAAATACCTGGTCCGCGGGAGGGAGATGTGCCTCCTCCGGGGCAGCTCCAGTTGTGGACTCTTCAGGTGAGCACTGGAGGATTCCACCCAGCGTGCTGCCTGCAGCCCCGTAAAGATCACAGACTGGAGGCTCCGGCCGCTGGACAACAGAGGAGCCGTCCTGGAGACACAGCGCCTCCGCCTGGGCAGGGCCAGGGGGCGGGCCGAACTTGCCCACTCCTACAGTGGCTGGGGCACCTGTTGCCAAGGGTGGGATGCTGCGGGAACGGCTTACTGTCAAGTGAGGCTGGGGCACCTCCCAGAGAAAGGAAGGGAGAGGGTTCTTGTTTGTTTGTTTTTCTTCTTGGGAACTTCATTTATTGTAGGGGTGAGGGTGGAGTTAGGGAAACGCTCCTTTACAAAAGGAAACCGAAGGCTGCACCTGGATCCCAACGGCAGCCCCAAGGCAGCGTCTCTGGACCCCAGTCTGGGGCATTCCCTCGGCCTTACTGAGGCGCAATCTCAGGCCGCTCACTCAGGTGGCTGCACCGGCCGTGCCACGGGCATCTCCTCTGGGCCCCAGCTTCGCCTGGGCTCCGCAGGACCTGCCCTTCAGCTTTGGAGGCCTCCGGTCACCCACTCAGTCTGGCCTCCAATCCTTTACCCGCTGCTTCTTGCGTGGAGGCCCAGTGGGCTGTCTCGGCTTGGTCAGCTCTGGGAACATTTCCTGTCAGGCCGCTCACCCTCTGCCTGGCGGAAATACTCAGCTTGGTCCTCCTCCTCCTCAGGTTGGCCTCAACAGGGCCCTGGGGTCCTCAGCATAACTGTCCCCATCAGACTCTGCTCAGTGCCCTCTTCATGCTCTCCAGGCTTCTTCTTGTGGGCATCTTGCTGCCCTGGCTTGCACTGCACGTTGTGGGCCTGCTAGTCCTATCTGTGCCTTCAGCTGCAGCCTGTCCTTATTGGCCACCAGGATGGCCTGCAGCTCCTCCTCTGTCTTGTGCAGGAAACTGTCGAACAGCAGGTTCCCCTCCTCGACACCCTCCTGGATCTTGATGAGCTGCAGAATCATCTGAGGACCCATCTCCATGAGCATAGGGCACTCTGCTGGGCCCACATGTTGCCATGCCCAGTGATGGCGTGAGGCAGGTCCTTAATGTTATACTCCCCATTAGGCTCTGCCTTATTCTCTGGCACGCATGTCCAGCAGCTCGATGATGTCCTGTATGTGACTTATGTTGGAAACATCTGGAGAAACTTCTTCATCCTGCAATTTGTGCCCACAGGAAAGATTTTGAAGCTATAATGGCAGAAATCCAGCTCCTGGGAGTCGGATGAGGAGGACACAGCACTTGATGGTGTTCAGGTTTATTTTGTACACGTTGATGGAGAGGAACAGGTTCTGGAACATGGTGGCCATGAGTCTCACGTGCATGACATAGGGACCAAAGCTGCTAAACACCAGGAGGGGTGGAACAGACCAGTAAGGTTGTGACATCTGCATATTGCAGATTGTTAATGAGTCTTCCACCTATACTGATGCTGTGTTCTTCTTCATCTAGTCCAGATTCTCATATTATTTACTCAGCATGCAGATAGAACAAGTATGGTGAAGAGATACAATCCTGATGCACACCCTTCCAGATTTCAAACCACGCAGTATCCCCTTGTTCTGTTCAAATGACTGCCTCTTGATCTATGTACAGGTTCTAAATGAGCACAATAAAGTATTCCGGAATTCCCGTTCTTTGAAATATTATCCATAATTTGTTATGATCCAACTATGAATGTCTTTGCATAGTCCATAAAACACAGGCAAACATCTTTCTGGTATTCCATGCTTTCTGCCAGGATCCATCTGACATCAGTAATGATATTGCTTGTTCCACATCCTCTTCTGAATCTGGCTTAAACTTCTGGAAGTTCCCTGTAGATGTACTGCTGCAACTGTTTTTGAATTATCTTCAGCAAAACTTTAATTTGATGTGATATTAATGATATTGTTTGATAATTTCTACATTCTGTTGGATCACTTTTCTTTGGAATGGACACAAATATGGATCTCTTCCAGTCAGTTGGTCAGGTAGCTGTCTTCCAAATTTCTTGGCGTAGACGATTGAGAGCCTCCAGTGTTGCTTCTGTTTGTTGAAAAATCTCAGTCGGTATTGCGTCAATTTCTGGAGCCTTGCTTTTGGCCAATGCCTTCGTTGCAGATTGGACTTCTTCCTTCAGTATCATCAGTTCTTGATTATATGGTACTCCTAAAATAGTTGAATGTCGACCAGTTCTTTTTGATATAGTGACTCTATGTATTCCTTCCATCTTTTTTTGATGCTTCATGCGTCCTTCAATATTTTGCCCATAGAAACCTTCAATATCACAGCTAGAGGCTTGAAGCTTTATTCAGTTCATTCAGCTTGAGAAATGTTGAGCATATTCTTCACTTTTGGTTTCCTAACTCCAGGACTTTGCACACTTCATTATAGCATTATAATACTTTCCTCTGTCTTCTGGAGCCTCGCTTCAAAATTTTCTGCTCAACATTTTTACTTCATCATTTCTTGTATTCGCTTTAGCTACTCTACATTCAAGAGCAAGCTTCAGAGTCCCTTCTGACATCTTTTTTTTTTTTTTTAATGAGCTTTGGCTTTCTTCATGTATGCTGTCCTAGATGTCATTTCACAACTTATCTAGTGTTTGAGCATTAGTGTTCAGTGTATCAAATGAACACTGAAGATGGTCTCTAAATTCAGGTGGGATATACTCAAGATCATCTTTTGGCTCTCATGGATTTGTTTTAATTTTCTTCAGCTTTAACTTAAACTTGTGTATGAGCAATTGATTGTTTTACAGTCAGCCCCTGGGTTCTAACAGGTGATATTTAGCTTCTCCATTTTCTCTTTATGCCAATGTATCTAATTTGATTCCTGTGTATTCCATCTAGCGAGGTCCATGTGTATATACTACTGATATAGATAACACAAATCCACAGATATGTGTTCCAAAAGACATTTATAAGAATTCTAGTTTTAACATTATTTGTAATAGCTAATAAAATTGAAGCAAGCCAAATATCCATCAACCAGCTACAAAAGCAATGAATACATCTCCGTTTAATACAAGAATAGACATGAATCTTATCATGAGTGAAATACGCCAGACACAAAATAAGGTATAATGTGTGATTCCATTTACATATGTTTCAATCATAGAGAAAACTAATCTGTAGTGTTAGTGATCAGAAGAGTTACTTCTTTGGAAAATGTCAAGAAGCGACTGGGAACAGCATGAGAAGGCTATGGGGTTGCACTTTGTGTTTTACATCTCAGTTTCACTGATACTTGTAAGTGTGTTTTTACTCTGTGAAAATTCATCTAACTGTAAACTGATCTTATATTTCTGAATATATATTTTAATTTCATTAGTAATTTTATTTAAAATCTAGAGTTAATAATAGTATTCTTTTTTGAGATGATGCTGGGGAGAGAGAGAAATCAGATCACACAGCATGTCATAGGAAAAACATTACAGATTTATGTGTATGTTTAAAAAAAATGAAAAAACACTTAAATGTTTTAAAGAAGGCCTTCGTTTCAAGATCGCATTTGCACTTTGGCTTTCTGGTTTCAGAACAGAGAATAGACTGGAAGAAGAGAGAGAGAGGTAGAAAGAGAGAGAGAAGGAGAATGAGAATGAATATGAAACGATCAGGAGAAGTAGACTTGAGAAACGTGATATAGATCATAACAATATGGTTTGGTCTGGTGCTGGACTGGATTTCTGTGAGGCATGGGGATAGAAATAAAAATGCAAATAAAAACTCCTAAGTTTCTATCTTATATAACAAAATAGTTGGAACTGTCTTTTATTAATAGATAGTAGTGCAAGATATTTACTTGGGGGAATGTAAAGTTTTCCCTCCCCCTTTGGAATGTTGAGTATGAAGTGTTAAGACAGCCAGATGGAGATGCCAAACTGATATATTCTATCATGCACTCTGAGGAGAGTTCTGGACTGACCATATAAATGTGTAAGTTTTCTGTCTGTTAGTGAATTTTGAATGCATGTGAAAGCTGAACAATGAATAAGGAAGACTGAAGAAGAATAGATGCTTTTGAATTATGGTGTTGGAGAAGAATATTAACTATACCATGGACTGCCAGAAGAACAAACAAATCTGTCTTGGAAAAGTACAACCAGGATGCTCCTTAGAAGCAAGAATGGTGAGACTTTGTCTCAAGAAATTTGGACATGTTGTCAGGAGGGACTAATCTCTGGGGAAGGACATCAGGCTTGATAAATAAGAGGGCCAGCAAAGAACAGGAAGTCCCTCATCAAGATGGACTAACATAGTGGCTACAACAATTGTCTAAAGTATAGCAATGAGTGTGAGGATGGCACAGGACTGGACAGTGTTTCACTCTGTTGTACCTAGGGTCACTATGAGTCGGAACCAATTTGATGGCACCTAAAAACAACTGCAAGTGAATTTTGAAAACAAGCAGATGGACAAGATCATCCAGAGAGATGTAGGTTGAGAAGAGGTCTTTCTAGGTCCAAACCTAGTGTCATGGATTGAACTGTGTCCCCCAAAAATGTGTGTCAACTTGGTTAGGCCATGATTCCCAGTATTGTGTAATTGTGCACCATTTTGTTATCTGATATGATTTTCCTATGTGTTGTAAATCTTATCTGTGTGATGTTAATGTGGCAGGATTAGAGGCAGTTATGCTAATGAGGCAGGACTCAATCCACAAGATTAGGTTTTGTTTTAAGTCAATCTCTTGTGAGATATAAAAGAGAATTGAACAGAGAGACTGGTGACTTCATACCACCAAGAAACAAGAGCAGGAGAATAGCATGTCCTTTGGACCAGGGTCCCTGTGTTGAGAAGCTCCTAGACCATGGTGAGATTAATGACAAAGATCTTGCCCCAGAGCCTACAGAGAGATAAAGCCTTTCCCTGGAGCTGACTGCCTGAATTCTGACTTCTAGACTCCTAGACTGTGAGAGAATAAATTTCTCTTTGTTAAAGCCATCCATTTGTGGTATTTCTGTTATAGCAGCACTAGATAACTAAGACATGTAGAGATACTCCATTTATACTGCTATTGTAGATGAAAATGATTCTGCAAGGAGACTGTGAACAAGTGGTCAGTAAGGTAGAAAGAAAATTCAAACATATTTGTTAAAAGAAAAGACAAAGCAAAAAGGAATTTATGAATGGAATGGAGAAGATCATTACGAAGTAGAATGAGTTTTGACTTTAGGAACACAGGAAAAATAAGAAATCCAAATCTGTTGCTGTCAAGTTGATTCCGACTTGTAGGAATGCTGTAAGACAGAGTAGAACTGCCCCATAGGATTTCTAAGTCTGTAATCTTTACGGAAGCAGACTGCCACATATTTATCCCATGGAGCGGTTGGTGGGTTCAAACTGCCAAACTTTCTACTAGCAGTTGTGCACTTAACCACTGCCACAAGGGCTCGTTTAGTAACACAGAGTTATGGTTTAATTTAGTGGGACTTTTTGTCAGTGAGTGATACAGAAGACAGTTGCAATTAATTGCAAAACATATAGATGATGTCATGGACTGAATCGTGTCCCCCCAAAATGTCTGTCAACCTTGGCTAGGTCATGATTCCCAGTATTGTATGATTGTCTACCATTTTTTTATCTGATGTGATTTCCCTGTGTATTGTAAATCTTATCACTACGATGTAATAAGATGGATTAGCAGTAGTTATATTGTTGAAACCTACAAGATTAGATAGTGTTTTAAGCCAAGCTCTTTTGAGATACAAAAGAGAGAAGCAAGCAGAGAGACATGAGGAACCTCATACCACCAAGAAAGCAGTGCCAGGAGCAGAGCATGTCCTTTGGACCTGAGTTTCCTGCGCTGAGATGCTCTCAGACCAAGGCAAGACTGATGACAAAGACCTTCCTCCAGAGCCAACAGAGAGAGATAGACTTCCCCTGGAGCTGGCGCCATGAATTTGGACTTCTAACCTACTGGATGTGAGAGAATAAACTTCTCTTTGTTAAAGCCATCCACTTGTGGTATTTCTCTTATAGCAGCACTAGATGACTAAGACAGATGACAAAGTAAAAACAGTAAAAATATATAGGCATATGTTTTGAGAACACTGATTGTGTGGGAAAGCTTAATGCAGATTGGTAACAGAAAGAAATAGTGGGATTCAGAGACAATTGTTGCTGTTGGCACTGATTTTTGAAATGAAGAGATTGAGAACATATTTTTAAAAATGAAAAGATGCCAATTGAAAGAAACTGATTTGAGTATTGAAGAAAATAAATGTATAATAAGGGTTGAGAGAGAAATCCTTGAAAAGAGAACCAAAGCATAGATTGAGGCATTCTCCTTTCAAAGAGGAAGAAACACTCATCCACTGGAACAGATGGTTGGATTCCAAATCAATGGATTTTTTCAACTAAAAAATTCACTGCCATCCAAATACATGATTTTGGAATGAGTTTACTATGTAACATTTTCAATATAAATTTTACATTCAAAGTTTATATTCTAAAAAAAGCCTTAAGAAGAAAGTCTGTACATTCAGAATTGCTCAAATGGTATTAAATGAATAAATTATATAAAGAATTATTTACCATATTTGGTTATGCAAATCATATCATATGCAAATGTTACTTACCAATTATATTAAATGCTCTTCATAGTGCACCATTGAAAAGTGTTATTGATACTAATATTTATGTATTGTTGGAGCTCTAGTTGCACAGTGGTTAAGAGCTCAGCTGCTAACCAAAAAGGTCAGCAATTCCAATCCATCAGCCACTCCTTGGAACCTCTATGGGACAGTTCTACCAAGTTCTGTAGAGTCAACTCCACAGCAATGGGTTATGTTGGGAGGTGCTGGTGAATTGATTTTAGTTCATACTGACCCAAGCACAGTAGAACAAAACACTGCCTGGTCCTGCACCATCCTCACAATTGTTGCTGCGTTTGAGCCCACTGTTGCAGCCACTGTGTCAATCCATCTCATGGATGATATTTCTCTTTTTCACTGATCCTCTACCAGGCATGATGTCCTTCTCCAGGGATTGGTCTCTCCTGATAACATGTCCAAAGTACCTGAGACAAAGTCTCACCATCTTTCCTTCTAAGGAGCATTCTGAGTTTACTCTTCCAAGACAGATTTGTTCATTCTTCTGGCTGTCCATGGTATATTCAATATTCTTCACCAACACATAATTCAAAGGCATCAATTTTTCTTTGGTATCCCTTATTCATTGTCCAGATCTGCATGCGTATGAGGCAATTGAAAATACAATGGCTTGGGTCAGGAGCACCTTAGTCCTCAAAGTGACATCTTTTCTTTTTAACACTTTAAAGAGGTCTGTTGCAGCAGATTTGCCCAATACAATATGCCATTTGATTTATTGACGGCTGCTTCTATGGACATTGATTGTGGATTCAAGTAAAATGAAATCCTTGACAACTTCAATATTTTCTCCATTTATCATGATGTTTCTTATTGGTCCAGTTGTGAAGATTTTGTTTTCTTTATGTACCTCAATAGTAATCCATACTGAAGACTGTAATCTTTGATCTTCATCAGTAAGTGCTTCCAGTCTTCTTTATTTTTATCAAACAAATTGTATCGTCTGCATATCAAAAGTTGTTAATTAGTCTTCCCCTCACCCGATGTCCCATTCTTCTTCATATAGTCCAGCTTCTTGCATTATTTTCCCAGAATTCAGAGTGAACAACTATGGTGAAAAGATACAACCCTGACACAGAGCTTTCTTGATTTTAATCCACACAGTATCCCTTGTTCTGTTCAAATAACTGCCTCTTGGTCTATGTACAGGTTCCACATGAACAGAATAAGTGTTCTGGAATTCCCATTCTTCACAATGTTATCCCTGATTTGTTATGATACACACAGTCAAATACCTTTGCATAGTCAATAAAACACAGGTAAGCATCTTTTGACATTCTCTGCTTTCAGCTAAAATCCATCTGACATCAGCAATCATATTTCTCTTTCACATCCTCTTCTAAATCCAGTTTGAATTTCTGATAGCTCCCTTTTGATGTGCTGCTGTAACAATTTTTTATTTATCTTCAGCAAAATTTTACTTGCCTGTGATATTAATGATATTTTCCCACAATTTCCACGTTCTGTTGGATCACTTTTCTTTGTAATGGACAAAATCATTGATCTCTTTCAGTCAGTTGGCCAGGTAGCTGTGTTCCAAATATCTTGGCATAGAAGAGTCAGTGCTTCAAGCATTACATCTGCTTGTTGAAACATCTCAATTGGTATCCCTTCAATTTTGAGCATTAACATACAGCTTAGTAATTTCACAATTTTAGGAGTGAAAATTCCTGGTAATGGAACAAATACAAATTCCAGATTTTTGGTTCTTTCATTGGGAACAGACTGCACAAATATTTTATCTTCATAATTTTAATAGGATAAAGCATGTACCTTAAACTAAAAGGGTATTAGTGTTTATTCTACAATAATTAGTGTTAATGAACGGAATTGAAAGAGTTGATCTGTTTGTACCTTCATTACCCAAAGTCTTCTGAGCTTTCCTTAGTTGATTTCTTGTCTTTAGAATCTCCTGGATTCTAAATTGGATAGGTATTAAACAGTATTGAGTGTTATTCAATGCCTGCATCTGGATCTACCAAGGTTTCAGAAGAACTACAACCACTGCATTTTGATTCTAAAATACATCTGCCTTACCTCTGTCACAGACTCTCAGATATGTTAACATTTTTACCATGAGGATATGTCTTGAAATAAATATCATCAGAAATTTTACAACTGTCAGAGGACTAAAATTATTATTTTTATCCAATCTTTCTTTCTTAACAAATGAAAGGTTTTGCAAGTCTAGAATGGTCATTTTTCAAGTAGTCACTAGATATCTATCAGTTTAAAAACTTCAGACTGAATTTCAATAAAAATCAAACTTGTAGTTATGTTATAAAATTCAGAGTGATAGGAGAGGTGTACAAGTTTAGCCAAATTTAAAAAGCAATGCACCGGTATCCAGTACTCTTTTATATGCAATAGAATCCACCACTAATTCCAAAGTTGTATAAAGATCAGGCTGCAAATATGGGCTTTAGAATGCAACATGTTGGAGATGGGACCAAGATGGCAGAACAGTCAGATGTTTTTTGTCATCCCTCTTAAAACAAAGACCCAAAAAAACAAGTGAATCGATTATGTATGACAGTCCTAGGAACCCTAATCATCGAAGCCAAAGCCGAAGAATAGGACTGAGCAGCAGGCGAAGGAGAGACAAATCAAAAGCAGCAGAGAAGTACAGATCATGAGATCGCCAGGGCCCTGCTAGCTGAGTCTGCCCAGTGCACACCGGCTGAGGCAAGCAGCATGATTCAAAGACAAGCCTCATCACATCAGGTGAAGCCAAGCAGCAGCGAATCTGCATGGACCTCCAGAACCAAGTGGGAGTGGCACCAGATCTGCAAAAGTTAAGTAAGCTTCTTACCTATCACATGGGGACAAAATAACTCCTTCCCCTCCCAGAGTTTCACAGCGGAGAAGTGCCTCCTTTCACTCACCCACCCTCTACTGGCTCCACTCCAACATTAGTCCCACAGTACCAAAAAACACCACGTCCCCTAAGCTGGGAACTCAGAGCTGGTTGGGAGGCCCTGCCCCTACCCCCAGCCACTGGCATAAGGGGTCCATGAACTTGCAACACCCGTCACCCTTGCCCAGACCTGTGTGGCCAATTCAACACCGCACACCCTCATTAGCATAAAACAGCGGGTCATACACCTGGAGCCCATTTTCAACTACAGCAGCCAAGGGGGAATCTGCTGATTCATGACATTTGACACTGTCCTTCCCTAAGCAGGGGCCTCACCCACCCACACCAGGGGCCTGAGGGCTGGTGGTAACACCCACTCCATCTAGCCACCCAGGACAGCAGTCTGAGAATTAGTGGTGCCTCCTAATCCCTCCAGCCAACAGGTGCCAAAGGACCGGCTGCAGTAGCCTCCCCAACTACGCACTCTGGGGAACATGGACAAGCTCTCCATCCAAGTACCTGGGGGCAGCCTTCAGCCTCCTGCCTTGCTCCACACATAGTCCCCCCACCACTGCAGCCAGATACCTGTGCATGCTCTGAACACCCCTATGCAGCCCTGTATGCATAGGACTCTAGGTGAGAGACTGCACCACACACTTGGTGGCCAACAATCTGGACACTTGTGCTGCACCTCCACAAGAAACGTGAAAAAATTCCTGGGCTCACACACCTAGTAGCTGCTCAGACCACCTGGAGATAAGATGTTAGAGCTTCAAAGATGACAACCACCAAAGTATCTCACACACCCAGTCTCCTTGGGCATATCAAAACAGAACAAAAGGAAAAGTCAGGACATAGTAAACATAAAATAAATGGATAGATAGATAGGTAGATTTTGTTGTTGTTGTTAGGTGCTGTTGAGTTTATTCTTACTCATAGCAATCCTATGTACAACAGAACAAAAGACTGCCCAGTCCTGTGCCATCCCCACAATCATTGCCATGCTTAAGCCCATTGTTGCAGCCACTGTGTCAATCCATCTTGTTGAGAGTCTTCCTCTTTTTCACTGGCCCTCCACTTTACCAAGCATGATGTCCTTCTCTAGGAATTGATCCCTCTTGATAACATGTCCAAAGTATGTGAGATATAGCCAAACCATCCTTGCCTTTAAAGAGTATTCTGATTGTACTTCTTCCAAGACAGATTTGTTCGTTCTTTAGACCGTCCCTGGTATATTCAATATTCTTTTCCATCACCACAATTCAAAGGCGTCAATTCTTTGATCTTCCTTATTCATCATCCAGCTTTTGTATGCATATGAGGGAATTGAAAACACTATCGCTTGGATCAGGCACACCTTAGTCTTCAAGGTGATGTCTTTGCTTTTTAACATTTTAAAGAGATCTTTTGCAGCAGATTTGCTGAATGCAATTCATCTTTTGATTTCTTGACTGTTGCTTCCATGGGTGTTGATTACGGATCCAAATAAAATGAAATCCTTGACAACTTCGGGCTTTTCTCCATTTATCGCGATGTTGCTTATTGGTCGAGTTGTGAGGATTTTTGTTTTTTTTATGTTGAGGTGTAATCCATATCAAAGTCTGTGGGGATATATGCCATTTAAACATGGCTGTCCTATTGACAACTGCAGCCCCCACAGGCCTCTATGCTGCACAGCATGTTGAGACTTGTCTCCAACATGTTGAGACTTGTCACGATTTGTTTTCCCAAACCTATTGTCC
>NW_004444107.1:526805-554308 GCF_000243295.1 Trichechus manatus latirostris | reverse complement strand
TTTCCCAAACCTATTGTCCCTTTACTGATTGGCTTGTTTACCTGAATTCCTTCTCCCTTGCCCACACCCAAAGCCCATTGTTTTGTTAATTGCTTTATTGCTTGCTGTATTGACTATAAAATAAACTCCTGGGACTGAAGCGGGGTGGACTCCTCAGAGTGACCCTCCTGGCCCCACTTCTCTGTAAGAGTTGTGCAGTTGTTTACCGTCTTCGCTGTCCCGATTACCATCGCCTCTGCGACAAAAGTCTGTGTTTCTTGATGTTCATCAGTAAATGAATGCTTCAAGTCCTCTTCACTTTCAGCAAGCAAGGTTGTGTCATCTGCATAATGCAGGTTGTTAATGAGTCTTCTTCCAAACCTAATGCCCCATTCTTCTTCATATAGTCCAGCTTCTTGGATTATTTGCTCAGCATAAAGATTGAATAGAGATGGTGAAAGGATACAACCCTGACACACACCTTTCCTGACTTTAAACCATGGAGTATCCCCTTGTTCTGTTTCAATGACTTCTTTTTGCTCTGTGTACAGGTTCCACACGAGCACAATTAAGTGTTCTAGAATTCCTATTCTTTGCAATGTTATCCATAATTTGTTGTGATCCACACAGTCAAATGCCTTTGAATAGTCAATAAAACACAAATAAACATCTTTTTGTTATTCTCTGCTTTCTTCCAGGATCCATCTGACATCAGCTATGACATCCCTTGTGCCACATCCTCTTCTAAATATGAATTGAATTTCTGGCAGTTCCTTGTTGATATGATGCTTCAGCAGCTTTTGAATAATCTTCAGCAAACTTTTACTTCCATGTGATATTAATGATATTGTTTGAGATAGATAGATACATATATAATAACTTATTGGTGCCCCAAGGACAACAGTCAATATCAAATTGCATAAAGAAGCAGGTCAAGATGGCTCCAGCAAGTGACCAAAATAACCAGGAAGCCTTCCAGAGGAAGATAAGGTAATGGAACTACCTGAGAAAGAATTTGAAAGACTAATATGTGAGCTCTCCAAGATATCAGGGAGGAGATCATGCAAAACTCAGATCAAGCCAAGGAACACACCAACAAAGCAATAGAGGAATTCAGGAAAACAATACAAGAACAAAAGAACAAAATTAACAGGCTGCTATAAACCATAGAGAGACAGCAACTAGAAATCCAAAAGATTAACAATAAAGTTTCAAAATTAGACAACTCAATAAAAGATCATAGGAGAAGAATTGAGACAATGGAAGTCAGAATTAGTGAGATTGAAGATAAATCCCTTGACACCAATTCATTTGAGGAAAAATCAGAAAAAAAGAATTAAAAAATGAAGAAAGCCTAAAAATTATGTGGGACACCAGCAAGAGAAAAAACCTATGAGTGATTGCAGTACCAGAACCAGAGAGTAGGGGATAACAGAAAACACAGAGAGAACTGTTGAAGATCTGCTGGCAAGAAACTTCCCTGATATCATGAAAGACAAGAAGATATCTATCCAAGAAACCCATATAAGATACCCCAAGAGAAAGTCACCAAGATACATCATAATCAAACTTGCAAAAATCAAAGACAAAGATAAACTCTTGAGAGTGGCTGGGGATAAACAAAAAGTCACCTACAAAGGAAAACCAATAAGACTAAGCTCTGACTACTCAGCAGAAAGCATGCAGGCAAGAATGCAATGGGATGACATATATAAAGCTTTGAAGGAAAAAAATTGCCAGCCCATAATTATAGATCCAGCAAAATTATCTCTCTCAAATATGATGGTGAAATTAGATCATTTCCAGATAAACAGAAGGTAAGGGAATTTGTAAAAACCAAACCAAAATTACAAGAAATATTAAAGGGAGTCCTCGAGTTAGAGAATCAACAATATCAGACAACAATCCAAGACTAGGACACAGTACAGATCAACCAGTTATCAACCCAGATAGGGAATTCACAAAAACAAATCAAAGCTGAAATACTGAAAATAGAGAATCAGAGATGTTAATAGGTAAACGATGACAAACTCAAAACAAAAAAGAGGAAATAAACATGTAGTCATAGAACTTCCATATGGAAAATAAGTTAAGGCAAGAGCAAGAAATAAAATATTGGTTTAAACTTAGAAAAATAAATGTAAATTTCAAGGTAAACACAAAGGAAGCTAACAAACCTACACATCAAAATTAAAAAAAGAAAAACAAAGATTTAGCAAACACAAAATCAACAATAATGAAAAAAAATGAAAATAAAATACATAAGGAAAAAGAACTCAGTACAAAAAATTATGTGGAACAGAGAAATTGTCAACACTACAAAAAAAAATCAAAATGGCAACAGTGAACTCATACCTATCATCTATAAGAGACACATCTTAGATATAAAGACATAAACTAAAACTCAAAGGATGGAAAAATATATACCAAGCAAACAAAAACCAAAAAAGAGCAGCAGTGGCAATATTAATCTCTGACACAATAGACTTAAAAGCAAAATCCACTACAAAGGGTAAGGAAGGACACTATATAATGAATAAAAGGTCAATACACCAGGAGGACATGACCATAATAAATATATATGCACCCAAACAGTGCTCTGAAATACATAAAGCAAACTCTAACAGGATTGAAAAAAGAAATAGACAGCTCCACAGTAATAGTAGGAGACTTCAACACACCACTTTCGGTGAAGGACAGAATATCTAGAAGGAAACTCAAAAAAGATGCAGAAGATCTAAATGTCACAATCAATCAGCTTGACCTCAGAGGCATATACACAACACTTCACCCAATGACAGTCAAGTATACATTCTTTTCCAATGCACATGAAACATTCTGCAGAAGAAACCACATCTTAGGCCCCAAAACAAGTCTTAAGAGAATTAAAACATCAAAATAATACAAAGCATCTTTCTGATCATGATGCCATAAAAGTAGATATCAATAACAGACACAGCAAGGAAAAAAAAACAAATTCGTGGAAACTGAACAAAATTAAAAACTAACAGGTTATAGAAGAAATCAAGGATAGAATAAAGAAATTCATAGAATCAAATGAGAATGAAAACACATCTTAGCAAACACTTTGGGACACAACAAAATAATGCTTAGAGGTCAATTTATAGCAATAAATGCACACATCCAAAAGAAAAAAGGGCCAAAATCCAAACATTAACCTTACAACTCAAACAAATAGAAAGAGAGCAGCAAAAGAAGCCCTCAGTCACCAGAGGAAAGGAAATAATAAAGATTAGAGAAGAAATAAATAAAATAAAGAATAGAAAAATAATTAAAATAGTCAACAAGACCAAAAGTTAGTTCTCTATAAAGAGCAACAAAATCAAAAAACCATTGTCCAAACTGACAAAAGAAAAACAGGAGAGGAAACAAACATCCTGAATAAGACTAGGTGATATCACAAAAGACCCAACTGACATACAAAAGATCGTAACAGAATACCATGAAAAATTATGCTCCAACAAATTTGAAAACATAGAGAAAATGAACAAATTTCTAGAAACACACTACTTACCTAAATTAACACAAACAGAGGTAGAAAAACTAAATAAACCCATAACAAAAGAAGAGATTGAAGAGGTAATAAAAAAAATTCCCAACAACAACAAAAAAGCTCTAGCCAGGATGGCTTCACCGGAGAATTCTACTAAACTTTCAGAGAAGAGATAACACCAGTACTTTTTTTTAATTTTTTTTATTTTATTGTACTTCAGGTGAAGGCTTACAGAACAAATAGTTTCTCATGAAACAGTAGCACACATGTTGTTTTATGTCATTGGTTAACAACCCCACAACATATTAACCCTCTAACTTCTCAACCTATTTTTTTTTTTTTGCTGAAGATAACATAGCCAAAGATACACTGTTTCAAAAATTTCTACATGCACAGTTCAGTGGATAACACCAGTACTTTTAAAGGTATTTCAGAGCATAGAAAAGAAAGGAATACTCCCTAACTCGTTCTATGAAGCCAGCATAACCCTGATACTAAAGCTAGGGAAGACACCACAAAAAAAGAAAATTATAGACAAATATCCCTCATGAACTTAGAGGCAAAATTCCTTAACAAAATTCTAGCCAATAGAATTCAACAACATATCAAAAAAATAATACATCATAACCAAGTGGGATTCATACCAGATAAGCAAGGATGGTTCAACCTTAGGAAATCAATCAACGTAATCCATCACATAAATAAAACAAAAGAAAAGAACCACATGATCAATCAATGCAGAAAAAGCATTTGACAATGTCCATCACCCATTCCTGATAAAAAAAAGTCTCAGCAAAATAGGAATAGAAGGGAAATTCCTTGACATAATAAAGGACATTTATACCAAGCCAACAGCCAACATCGTTCTAAACAGACAGAGACTGAAAGCATTCCCCTTGAAAACTGGAACCAGACAATGATGCCCTTTATCACCACTCTTATTCAACGTTGTACTGGAAGATCTAGCCAGAGCAATTAAGCAAAAAATAAAAAAGAAGGAGCATGCAAATTGGTAAAGAAAAAGTAAAAGTATCCCTTTTTGTAGGTGGTATGATCTTATACACAGAAAACCCCAACGAATCCACAAGAAAACTATTGGAACTAATAAAAGATTTCAGCAAAGTGTCATGATAGACAATAAACATACAAAAATCAGTTGGATTCCTCTACACCAACGATGAGAACTTCAAAAAGGAAATCACCAAATCCATACCATTTGCAATAGCATCCAAGAAGATAAAGTACTTAGGAATAAATCTAACCAGAGACATAAAAGACCTATACAAAGAAAACTACAAAACACTACCACAAGAAACCAAAGGAGATTACATAAGTGGATAAATATACCATGATCACGGATAGGAAGTCTCAACATTGTGAAAATGTCAGCAGCTCTAGCCACAGCCATCTACAGGTACAATGCAATCCCAATCCAAATTCCAAAGACTTTTTTAACAAGATGGAGAAACAAATCACCAGCTTTATATGGAAAGGGAAGACAACCTGGATAAGCAAAGCATTACTGAAGAAAAATTTATACACATATTGTTTTGAGACATTGGTTGCAAACCCCAAAATGTGACAGCACATTCCCCTTTCCAACCCGGGTTCCCTGTGTCCATTTGACCATTTCCTATCCTTTCTTGCCTTCTCATCCTGCTTTTGGACAGTAGCTGCCCATTTGGTCTTACATATCTGATTGAACTAAGAAGTGCATTCGTCATGTGTATTATTTTTTGTTGTGTAGTCATGTCTAACCTCTGTTTGAAGACTGAGTTTCAGGAATGGTTTAGACTTAATTTTTTACTTCAATACATAAAAATAATTGTAAATAATTGCTATTTTCACTTCATTTTAACCGATCTAAAACTGTTCTTTAATCAATTTGATTTATCATAACAGCTATGATCTAGAAATATGAAATTTAGTATTTGATTTTCTTTGTTTGAAATATGTAACTACATAACACTTCCAATAAATTGGTGGAATGCCCAGGAGATTTCATAAAATTTTTTATGTATAAACTTAATTTCTATTAAATAATGAGGAGTGAAAAATCTTCAGACATTCATCTCCAGCTATGGGCAGCATCCTCAGTTGACACAGTTGGCTCTGCAAAGTTTATCACTTTCAATGCATGTTATTTTGCCAAAAAAAAGTGACAAAGAGTTTATTTTTGGTTACAAATAGGGAATTTTTTTTAGAAGTAAGCTAAAGAAAACCTCAATTTAAATAGACTAAAACAATTGTAATATACTTACTTACTCAATAAGTGAAATGTCCATATATTAAATTAATTTAATGCAAAGGTTGATCCCTGATTTTACAATGTCAACAACAACAAAAAAGACAGACTTCATTTTTATGTAACTTATTTGTCTTCCAAAATATTTTCTTTCTTCTAAGACTGACTTTCCTTACGGTAGGAGGATGACTGCCAGTAGCCTCTGTTGGCAACATGCATCCTTGCTCATGTCTTGCCGAGTAACTCTATGCAATATCAGTGAAGATTCTTTCCCAGCAGTCACAGTAAAGTTTACGTCATAAATTAGTCAAAAAAAGAAAGAAAAATTAGACTTAATGTCCACCCTTTAGCCAATTACTCAGGGATGGAAATGAAAAATGCTAATCAAACCAAGGAAATCAGTCTTCCCTAACTCTGTAATGGGATAGTATCCATTTACTAAGAAGCATATGATATTCTTGGAGAAATGTGGGTAACAAAACCAAAATTAAGGTACTGTTACAAATGATGTTGAGAAATGGATATCAGACTGCCAAAATCAGTAATTGCAGTTATGTTTTAAAGTATATATATAATTACATTTTAAACTTTACATTAATGAAAAGATAGGGATATGGATTAGACTGAAATAACTATATTTCTAATTTTCCGTCTTTCAAAGACATCTTAATTAAGCTATGATTTATCTACTTCTGAACATGTTTCTCTTTCTCTGTGTGTGTGTATGTGTGTATGAAGAGAGGGAGAATTGTATACAATCTTTTGAACGTGATTTCTAATAAATGTGGAATGTTAAAGTGATGAAAAACTCAAATTGAAAGACACTTTGATGTCAACGTGGCTATAAATAAAGAAGCCCTGGTCAATGTGGACTCCGTTGAATGAGGAAAGCCTGCTCCTTTGTTATTTTAATATACAATATTTTGGATACTTGATAAAATTTTTGCCTGCTTTTTTTTATATTTTCTGTGTTAAAAATAAAAAAACGCTTTGTTTTCTACATCCTTACTATGCACTAAAGTCCACAGTTGCTAGGTAAGTGGTCATGGTAACTGTTACCATTTTTATTTCTTCATCTAGGAGATGTAACTTTGCCCCTTTATTTCCAAGATTTATCCCTATTATTAAATTTACTTTCCATTTTCATTTACAACAAAAATCAAAAACCAAACCAGTTGCCATCGAGTCAGTTCCAACTCATAGCGACCCTATAAGACAGAGTAGAACTGCCCCATAAGGTTTCCAAGGAGCAGAAGGTGAATTTGAACTGCCGACATTTTGGTTAGCAGCTGAGCTCTTAACCACTGACAGTACCTAAGAGAAACCTGTAATATTGTAGTGTTGATAAGAATTAATGAAATTACTCTGAAGTTAACAGAAATAAAATCAGAGATTTTTTTTGTGTGTGTAACAGATATATTTATCATTTTACTAGAATGCTTTTTCTATTTTTATTCCATTAATATTTAACACCATAATGAGTGTTGAAACTTTGATTTTTCTATACTTTGATATGAACTGAAGGTTTATCACTTTGTCATGAGAAATTGGGCTAAAAGTTTTCTAAAATCTGAAACATCATAGTAATCACATATGCATTTCCTTTTTAATCATAATATTGGTTTCTTTTACAATTTTGTTGAATTAACATGGCTTAGATATCATTTAGGAATTTTCATGTTAATTCATAATTAAGGTAAATCTATAGATTTAATTAGTTTTCTTTAAATTCTGGCAGCTGAAATATTAAACATTATAATTGAAACCTACATTACACACATTTATTTTAAGTTATAATGCATTCTTGTTCTTAGAAATATTGGAACTTAAATGAAATTTAGTTCGTGTTTCCTTTCAATGCTATCATTTTAAATTTTCTCTTTTTTATTTTCTGTTTTAGAAACTACATTTTGTTCTGGGAGAGGGGTGATATTAAAACAATGTTTAATGAGGAATCTCAGTAAAATTTCCCTCTGAAAATCCGGGAAAACTCGTTGTTGTCAAGTCAATTCCGACTCATAGCAACCCTACAGAGCAGAGTAGAACTGCTCCATAGGGTTTCCAATGAGCGGCTAGTGGATTTGAACTGCTGACCTTTTTGGTTAACAGCCGTAGCTCTTAATCACTGTGCCACCAAGGGGAAAAGTCAGCCAAAAGAACACTGCTATTATGATTAAGATTTGATATCAATCCGTATGATTAAGATTTGATATCAATCCATATGGTTAAGATTGGATATCAATCCAAAGGAGCCCTGGTGGTACAGGGGTTAAGAACTACAGCTACTAACGAAAAGGTTGGCAGTTTGAATCCACCAGCTGCTCCTCAGAAACTCTATGAAGCTGTTTTACTCTGTTCTGTAGAGTCGCTTGGAGTCAGAATGGACTCGAGGGCAAAGGGTTTGTTTTTTTTAAATTAATCCAAAGGAAAACCTAGTAAACTAGGTGGGAGCACTTGCAGAAATCCTTTCACATGGGAGAGGTTGCTGACAGCATACAACCAAAGAAGTTCAGGTGACCCCAAAGAAGGAAAGTTCAAAGGTAGGAGAGCTGAACTTCTCTTCTTTGTGAGCCAGCTAATTAAACCCTTCTTCTCCTGAGAACTGTGCTTCCAGTATATGTTTCACATCAACTCCAACCAAAAAACTCTTCAAAAGAAAGAAAGAATAAGAGAAGGAGAGAAAGAAAAAACAATATGCTCCTATGATTACCGCCTCCCCCACACATGCCATTATTAACTGGTTACAATCATTAATACTGTGACCAGTGATTTTTTTTCTTTAGTAAGAAGAATCGTTATAGCTCTTTTCTGAAATGACTAGGTCAAGTTTAGCCACAAAAAATGTCAAATTGTTTTGATTAATATCTGTAGACTCTGATAAGGAAGTTATATTTTAGCTATAGATATACCACTACCAATCAAAACCCGTTGCCTTCAAGTCAATTCCAGCTCACACCGACCCTATAGGACAGAGTAGAACTGCCCTGTAGGTTTTCCAAGGCTGTGATCTTTACAGAAACAGACCACCACATCTTTCTCTCACAGAGCAGCTTGTGGGTTCAAACCACCAACCTTTTAGTTAGCAGCCTAGATTAACCATTGTGCCACCAGGGCTCTGTATGACCTGGTTACCAGGTGTTATTTTACAAAGAAAACGGGTTTCAGACGTAATTCCTGCATACACATAGCATATATTATCAATCTAGCACTGGCATAAAGATATTTTTGCAAACTCAGTGACATTTCAACTCTTCATCTCTTAGGTTTTCTCATAAATATTTGTTTTAGTCATATAGCACTGCTATAACAGAAATGACACACACGGATGGCTTTAACAAAGATAAACTTCTTCTCTCACACTCTAGGAGGCTATAAGTCTGAATTCAGGGTGCCAGCTGCAGCAGAAGGCTTTCTTTCTCTGTAGGCTCTGAGAGAAGGTTCTTGTTATCAATCTTCCCTGGTTGAGAAGCTTCTCGGTGCAGGGACCCTAGGTCCAAAGGACCCTGTATTGTCCTGGCTCTTGTTTCTTGGTGGTATGAGGTCCCTCTCCTCTTTGCTCACTTCTCTCTTTTATATCTAAAAAGAGATTGACTCAAGATACAACCTAATGCTATAAATTGTGCCCTCCTTTATTAACATAACTGCCTCTGATCCTGCATCATTAACACTAGAGGTTATGATGTATAGCACAGAGAATAATCACGTCAGATCACAAAATGGAGGACAACCACACAATACTGGGAACCATGGCCCAGTTAAGTTGATGCTCATTTTTTGGGGGGACACAGTTCAATCCATAACCACACTCTTTAAAAAATCAACGTCTTCATTACTAAAATACCTCTATCAAAAAATTTTTTATGAACAAAATAAAATGTGTTCTTTGAAAAAGCTACTCTATTGTTATTTCATTAGGGAAGTCTGTGTTTTAAGTACTCAAGGTACACACACACACACACACACACACACATAATCTCTTATTGACAGTAACTGAGTAATGGAAAAAACATGAAAATAATGTAGCTTGAAAAACATTTTAAGTGTTGGTAAAACATAGCTGAAGTATTGCTCAACAGATACCATTTTTATCAAAATTATATTAAAAAAAGTCAGGTTCATTAAATGAGGTAAGGTTTAGTTTGTGAGATTACATAAAGTTCAGAAATTTAATTTAGAGGGAAATTTGATTGTGTTTTAATTAGCACCAATCCAATTGTTAGTTGTAAATTACCATTTTTCCTTCTAATATGAGCTCTTATCTGTATTTCATATCGGAAAAAAATCCTGAAAAATAGATTAGAAGTCTAAAAATGTAAGAAGTCTTTAATTGGCTTGCTTAATTTCATGAGAATAGCTTTGTGTAAATTAGTAGACAATTCTACAATTCTTAATATAAACCCATCATTTCATGAGAGGGAAAAAATGTGCTAACATTACCCCTGATATTTGCAATAATTTAACCAATGTGCATTAACATAATCTAGTATTATTTTAAATGTCACCATGAAAATGTTAATTTTGATATTTTACCTATTATATTTAATGTATTGCAATACGCATTTTTCCAGACTAGGAAAGGAACAGTTCATAAATAAGACCCATATATTTTCATTTTATAATTACTATCAGTGGTAACTAAGAATTGATTTGTCTCATCCAAAAATGGAAGTAGTACTGATTACATGGTGGTAGCCTGAGGTCAGTGCTTATACTGATATTCTTGCCTTCACACTTCTAAAAAATTTTATTTGCAAAACATTATCACCTGAGTTTCCCAGGGAATGAACATAAAAGGAAGGATTCAGTGTTTTACACCATTTCATATCTAATGACAAATATTTTCTGAAACTCAGAGGAAAGCTTTATTTTATTTTACAGCCAAATATTTTAAAATCATTGTTTAAATATTGATTCAAACAAAAATCACTTCCGTATCTGTATCTGTCAAGATTCCACCAGAGACACAGAACCACAAGGATATTGGAATCAACTCGATGGCAGCAGATTTAGTTTTTGATTCACAAACAATGAAAAAGAGAAGAGAGAGAGAGACAGATATTTATTACAAGTAATTGGTCTATGTGATTGTGGGGGCTAGCAAGCCAATTCTGTGGGGCAGGCCAGTAAGCTGAAAACTGTAGGGGAGGAGCTAACACCTAAATCCACTGGAAGAATCTCTAGTTTCTCAGGAAAACTTCAGTTTTGGATTAGGCTCACCCAGATTATTAAGCATAAACTCTACTAAAGCCAACTGACTGTAGACCTTAACCATATCTACAAAATACCTTCACAGGAACACCTAGATTAGTTTCGTTTAATAGCAGAGTACTAGACACTAGCCAAACTGACACAGAAAACTTTCACAATATTATCTTTCACTTTCTGTTTTACGCTTCGTGACCTTAATGTGCCTTTCTGCAATTCTATATTCTTACACTCTTCATTGAAATTCTAGAATTGTTTACTACCATGATAAGGACACAATATTTTTGAACTTTGATTTCCTTTTTCTCAATGAATGTGTCTTCAATTTTGACATCAGAGAAGCTGATTCAAATGCCTGATAAGATAAGAGTAGCGAAATCCGTACCTCTTTTTTCATTAAGTGAATATTTTAACAGTGGCATTCTCAAGACTATTTTTTTTTTAACCTTTGTTTTTTGATTCAAAGAATAACTCTAATGGAGACAGTTTAGAGGCAGATAAGAAAGAATGGTAACATTTCCACAGAATAGTGAGAAAATTAATTTTGGGAAAGCTTAAAGTTGTTGTTGTTGTTAGGTGCCTTTGAGTCGGTTCCAACTTACAGTGACCCTGTGTACAACAGAAGGAAACACTGCATGGGTCTGCACCATTCTCAGAATCATTGCTTGTCTGAGCCCATTGTTGTAGCCATTGGGTCAATCCATCTCATTGAGGATCTTCCTCTTTTTCTCTGACCCTCTACTTTACCAAGTATGGTGTCCTTCTCCAGGAACTTTTCTATCCTGATAACAAGTCCAAAATACGTGTGACAAAGTCTCACCATCCTCCAATCTGGTTATAGCCCATTAAAATACACCCAGTAGCTGCTTATTTTGTGTCCATCCATATAAGTCTAGTTCTGACTAGATTTTAACATTCTGTAGGCATTAAGCTGACTTAAAATGCTTCTGTAAAACATCAATTTTATTAGTTAGAAGTTAATTCAGTAGTGGGAGGAAACTCTCAATATACTCCGACTGATGAGATTTAGTCCAACTAAAATGAAATATGCAGACCAAATTATTTTCTCTTTTTTGATGACATTAAATGATTAACCACATTGGGTCTTTCCAACCTCATAGAAAAACTGAGCTTCAGTTTCAATATGAATTCAGAGGCAATTATTCTTGGCCTCTAGACAGCTGCCCTGGTTTTGTATGTGTTAACTTAATAATTTGCTGTAAATGACAGTTGATAGTTTAACAAAACCAATTAAATGTTCAAGTGTTTAATTTTTAAAATATGAATGAGATACCATCATATTGACTAATAATAATATTTCATATCAACAATATAACTCATTACAGCAAGTTTGGTTATAACTTTGCTTCACAAGTGGAAGAATCATGTGAGTTTATGCTTGAAGCATTCTAGATTGTTGACTCCAGTTTATATTGTGGGTGTCAATTGATTGCTGTCTTGTATTGAATTTCGCAACACATTTTCTTGCCTGGATAGAATGACCTTCACAGTTTACAATAATCCTAAGGCTAGCTATTGACTGTTCATGACTTGAAGATTTTATGATTTGTTGATGACTCCTAAGAATCAATTACAAATATATATAATGCTATCCATATTTGATTCAAAAGTATGATCAAAGTATTAAATCACTGTTCTAAATAAAAACTACCTCATGGATACATAAAAAGACAACCATAAAACACCATTTATTCAAAACTGAAGAATTTATGTCTAAAATACCAATGTAAAATAATTAAAAGGAAACACTTAAAAATATTTGATGGTACTAAATCCATTTAGATATGCAAAACTTATAAACGCATTCCTTATTTTGTGCAATCAATTTTACCTAAAGTCTAAATTGGAATGTATGTTTGCTTCTTTTCCATATGTCTAGTAAATTTATCTACCAAAAACAATGAAAGAGGAAAGAAAATGTAACTAAGAATATGTTAAAGATATTCAAATCAATTTTGTATCAACTTTCAAAAAATAGTATAGATAATTTGGTTTATGTCATGGAAATATTTTGAAGTATAATTATACAAAATTTCTATTGCATTGTACTTGCAGATTGCCTTAAAAGCTGTTTCCAGATCCCACATAGCCACCAGGGTACTGGGGTTAGAATTCCACCCATTGGTTCCAACCACTCTGTCTTAGGCTGGGTTCTCTAGAGAAGCAAAACCAGTAAGAGTATACATAGATAGAAAAAGAGAGAGAGATTTATCTCCAGGAAATGACTCACGTGCTTATAAAGGTTGGCAGTCTCAAGTCCATGGATCAGGCGTCGAGCTGGAGGCTTCTCCTGAGTCACTTACCTTCAGGGCTGACGAATCCGAGATCGGCAGGTCAGATGGCAGGCTGCTGGCTCACAGGCTGTGGAGGCTGATGAATCTAAAATCAGCAGGCAATATATCAGCAGACAATACAGCTGTTCACTGGCTCAAGTCTCAAGGACCAGAGGTCAGATTATGACGAGTAAGATACGGGATCCAGAGTGAGCAAGTGCCAGTGAGCTTTGGCAGAACATCCATATATATTGGATGCAGGCCACATCCCTGAGGAACCTCCCTGTATAACCGATTGGCTGATCATATCAGATCACATCATGGAGGTGATTTCATCATATCACACAATGGAGGATAACTACATCATTACATAACTGCAAAACCCTAAGAATCATGACCTAGCCAAGTTGACACACAACCTTAACCATCACACATTCCGTGAGTGTTTTGTCCATTTATCCTGATCAAGTCTAACACACAAACATATACATGATGTTGACAATAGTGAAAGATATTTTAATTACTCACAGAAAACAGACAGCATACAATAGGAAAAGTTCCATCATGAGCAGTCCTCCGTGGCTGAAAAGCTTTCCAGGTGAGATGGAAAACTTCCAAGGGCACCCCCTCTCTTTACGCCATGGACAAAGGACTTCAAGAATCTTCCCTCACCTGATTTTATATTCCAGGGGTTGTATATTTCATTGCACGGAGTGCAGTGCAAGTTTTTCTGCCTGATCACTCAAAGAGGTGGGTAGTCAGACATGGGGGCACCAGCCTGGAATTGTATCTCTTCAGCTTTGCTGCTTATTGAGAAAAACCATTAGGTTTCAGGGGGAAGGTGCAACAGTTTGTTCCGAAGCCCAAAGATGTTAGCAAGGGAGGAAGGAACAGGGAGTAATTATATCTCTTTGAGCCACTAATGGACTATCTCACCCATTCATAACTTAAATTTTTGAGTGGATAAAGGGCCCAGTAGTTGATCTAAAAGTTAACTATTTGATGGGCATTTTAATAAATGCTATACTGTTGCTGTTGGTGTTAGTTGCCTTCAAGTCAATTCCAACTATAATATATTATTTATTTCTATCAATTTCATTTTGAAGTTATTTTATCAATGTTTTTATAAAAATTATGTATTATAGTCTCACAATGGACCTAAAATATGGGACTTGTTAATATTTAAATATTATATGCAAACGTTCAAAAATATATTCAGTTTATAAAAGTTATACATCTAGTTGTAGTTATTGTTGTTAGGTACCATCAAGTTGGTTCTGACTCACAGCAACCCTATGTACAACAGAATGAAATACTGCTTAGTCCTGCACCATCCTCACAATAGTTGTTATGTTTGAGCTCATTGTTGTAGCCACTGTGTCAATCTATCTCGTTGAGGGTCTTCCTCATCTAGTAAGTGTTATAAATTGGGGCTGAATATAAATTATTGAATTGTTATTCATTGGAATATGCCAGTTAAATTCTTCAGAGTCTACTTTGGTTACTTACCTGCTAAACATACTGGTCTCATGAGGAGGACTTCTGAAACAATCTAGCTTCTTCAGCAATAAAATTACAATGCAGCAATGGCTCTCAATACAAAGGTAAAATGACACATTGCTTATACTGAGGTATTTATAAAAACCAAAAGTCAGTTGCTGTCAAGTGGATTCCGACTTGTGAAGACCCCGTGCGTGCCAGGGTAGAACTGTGCTCCATAGGATTTTCAATGGTTGAATTTTTGGAAGTAGATCACCAGGCTTTTTTCTGAGATGACTCTGGGTAGGCTTGAACCGCAGCTGACAGCTTTAACTGTAGACACCACTACTAGCTCTGGAGTCATATTGTCAGGATACACAATTATTATCTCTATGCTTCAGTGTACTCACCATAAATGAATATAGTGCGGCACACTTACTCCATAGAGTTGTAAGGTTTAAATGATGTAAAGCAGTTAGAACAATATCACAGTTATTAAAGTTATCCTTCTATTTCAGAGTACATCTACTTGCTGTGTTTTCTTCTATGTTCATAAAACATGCTCTAGGAGAACTTAGTCTCTTCTGTCTGATAGTCATTTAGTTTAACACCTTGAAAAAAAAAACACTGATGGTAAAATTTAGCTGGATTTTTTTTCTGTCTAATTTAATATACGTCAAGGATATTTCATTCATGTGTAGAAATAAAAGCCATTGTAACCAAAACTGAGTACCTTAATAAATCATAGGATTCTTAATTGATGAGATTATTAGGAGCATTTAAGAAAAAAAAGTTTCAAGATAAATACTATTTAAGAAATATAGTTTTTTGCTTTAAAATAACCAAACCTTAGATATCTCATCATGAGACCAGTATGTTTTTGACAGCTGACATCATACTAGTTCCTATACTCAAAGAACGTTATTTCTGTAGCAATAAAAATATTAGCATATGTGTTTTCACAGGAGCCCTGGTTACACAGTGGATAAGAGCTATGGCTGCTAACCAAAAGGTTGGAAGTTCAAATTCACTAGCCACTCCTTAGAAACCCTATGGGGTAGTTCTACTCTGTCCTGTAGGGTCACTATGAGTCCACGAAACCAAAGTATGACCATGAGTATATCCCCCCTGAATTTAGAGTCCATTTCTAGAATACATTTGATGCATTCATTGAGCAATAATGACAAAAGACCAGACAAGTTGTTGGATGACATCAAGAACATCATACATGCTGAAAACAAAAGGTCATTAAAGAGACAGGAAAGAAAGAAAAGATCAAAATGGATGTCAGAAGGGACTCTGAAACTTGCTCTTGAACATAGAGTAAATAAAATGAAAGAAATAAAGAAGTAAAAGAGCTGAATATAAAGTTTCAAAGGGTGGCTCAAGAAGACATAGTAAAGTATTACAATGAAATATGCAAGAACATGGAGTTAGAAAACCAAAAGGGAAAAACATGCTTGGCATTTCTCATCCTGAAAGAACTGATGAAAAGATTCAGGCCTCAAGGTACAATATTGAAGGATGGTAGCTATGAGTTGGAATTCACTTGACAGCAATGGGATGGACAAAATATTGAACGACGCAGGAGGCATCAAAAGAAAATGGAAGGAATATACAGAGTTACTGTACTGAAAAGAACTGGCTGATGTTCAACCATTTCAGGAGGTAGCATGTCATCAAGAATCAATGGTATTGAAGGAAGAAGTCTAAGCTGTACTGAAGGCATTGGCAATAAACAAGGCTCCAGGATTGACAGAATACCAATTGAAATATTTCAATAAACGGATGCAGCACTGAAAGTGCTCCATCGTCTATGTCAAGAAATTTGGAAGACGGCTACCTGGCCCACCGAGTGGAAGAGATTCATATCTATGCCCATTCCAAAGAAAGGTGATTGAACAGAATGCAGAAATTATTGAACAATATCATTAATATCACAAGCAAGTAAAATCTTATTGAAGATAATTCAAAAACAGTTGCAGTATTACAGCAATACAGAACTGCCAGATATTCAAGCCAGATTCAGAAGAGGATGTGGAACCAAGGATATCATTGCTGTTGGATCCTGGCAGAAAGCAGAGAATACCAGAAAGATATTAACCTGTGTTTTATTGACTATGCAAAGGCATTCAACTGTGCAGATCATAACAAATTGTGGATAACATTGCTAAGAATGGGAATTCCAGAACACTTAATTGTGCTCATGAGGAACCTGTACATAGACCGAGAGAATAGGCAGTCATTGGAACAGAACAAGGGGATACTGCATGGTTTAAAATCAGGAAAGGTGTGCGTTAGGGTTGTTTTCTTTCACCATAGTTATTCAATCTGTATGCTGAGCAAATAATCCTGAAGCTGTACTATATGAAAAAGAAAGTGGCATTAGGATTGCAGGAAAACTCATTAACAACCTGCGATATGCAGATGACACGAACTTGCTTGCTGAAAGCTGACTTGAAGCACTTGCTGATGAAGATCAAAGACTACAGCCTTCAATATGGATTACTTTAAAATAAATAAAACAAAAATCCTCACAACTGGACAAATAATCAACATCATGATAAACAGAGAAAAGATTGACGTTGTCAAGGATTTCATTTTACTTGGATCCACAATCAACGCCCAAAGAAACAGCAGTCAAGAAATCAAAGGGCGCATTGCATTGGGCAAATCTGTTGCAAAAGTCCTCTGTAAAGTGTTGAAAACGAAGACATCACTTTGAGGACTAAGGTGTGCCTGACCCAAACCATAATACTTTCAATGGCCTCATATACATACAAAAGCTGGACAGTGAATAAAGAAGACCAGAGAAGAATTGCATCCTTTAAATTACGTTGTTGGCAAAGAATACTGAATATACTATGGACTGCTAGGAGAACAAACAAATCTGTCTCAGAAGAAGTACGGCCAGAATGCTCCTTAGAAGCGAGGATGCCAAGATTTTGTCTCACAACATACTTTGGACATGTTATCAGAGGGACTTGTCCCTGGAGAAGGACATCAAGCTTGGTAAAGCAGAGGGTCAGTGAAAAAGAGGAGCAGCCTCTATGAGATTTATTGTCTCAGTGGCTGCAACAATGGCCTCAACATAGCAGCGAATTTGAGGATGGCACAGGACAGGGCAATGTTTCGTTCTGTTGTGCATGAGGTCATTATGAGTCGGAACTGACTCAAGGGCCTCTGACAACAATGAATATCAAAGAAGCATGTGTAAAACTGTTCTGATAATGTTAGATTAGCTTGTAGCTGACTAACTCCTCAGCAATACAGGTCTATTGGAACCATGGAGTAGCTTCTTACTAAATTGTGTGAAGAACTAGATAAATCTATGTGCACAAGGGTTAGACTGTGGAAGCCCTGAGTAGGTGTTTCTGACACCTTCAACTGGTTTGAACATAATTAACTGTTGGCCCCAAGTGCTCTGCTTTAAAATCCATAACTGCACTCATGTTGAAATCAAATTTCCATGGACTGCTCCCAGCTAACAACTGAGTTTGACAGAGATACTAAATCAGGCCCATTCCTTAGAGAGACAGTACTCCTGACAGATGACTTTGGCTCAAGGACTCCCAAGTGGCCTTGCTGAACTTTCCTTAGTCTGCACAAAAGTCTGAACACTTACCCACAACTTGCCTCCCTCACTTATTTATTAGGTCAGATTTGCATATTGGTCAGCTAAGTCTCCCAGCCTTTCCTGCCTCCCTCTCTATTTTCTCTCACACAGGATTTTCTCCTAATGCATCTCATTCCTGGCTAATTTCATCTTGCTTCTCTGAGGACTCTAATGGACAGAGTTGAACTCATGCTATTCATTTATTACATATATTATTTTTTGCCATAAAGAATTGCATCCACTGATTATTTTTAATGATTAGAATTATTGCAAGGCTGCAAGGAAAAGTGAAAGCAGTGGTGGTTCAGTGGTAGAATTTTTGCCTTTCATTCAGGACACCTGGGCTAGATCTCTGGCCAATGCACCTCAAGTGAAGCCAACACTCATTTGCCAGTGATGGCTTGTGTGTTTGCTATGATGCTGAACAAGTTTCAGTGAAGCTTTCAGACTAAGAAACACTAGGAAGAAAGGCCTGACTCTCTACTTCCAAGAATCAAGTGATGAAAAGCCTATGAATCACAATGGTCTGATCCTGTTGAGCATGGGGTTGCCATGAGTTAGGTACTGACTTCATGGCAGTTAACAACAACCAGAGAAAGTAGAGCAGCATGTGAAAATGCTGCTTGGCAATGTAAGTGCCAAGAGGAGTTTATTGCTTTCAAAATCAACTCACCAGAAATTATCAAAGTCTGGAACGACAGCTCAGCATTGGGTAGGTGGTTAGTCAAGCTCAGGTAAAGCGTTATTTTTATGTAGGGAACATTTTTATTTTCCTAAAGAGGATATTTACTTATTTTGCTGTCAACAAATGTGTCACAACGCCATGAGCACAGATCACATTAAAACAACAAATTGAGTGTTGACTTCCTAGCATTCTTAACCCATGAACGTTTTCAATGCGTGTTCTATTTCTGTGCCTAATTACCTAGTATGGTGATCAAGCCTATTTAATTTTTGCAATTGGTGATATCCATAGCAACCCTGGAACTTAAAACTTTTGGGGAGGTCTCTTTTCCCTATAGGAGTGAACATAACTTGTCTTTAAAATCGGTTCATGAGTCAAGAACAAACGTAAGGAGATAGGATAGGGCCAGAGTAGAACAGCACTTAGATTGAGGGACTAATTATAAGTGAAGTGAAGAAATATTAAATAGAAATAAGAGTGAGGCAGCCATGAATTTTTTTTTTCTTATTAACTAAATAACGTAAATATCTGAACATCTAAGCAGGAACAATATTGAGCCTAAGAATAAGAAAGACTGAGTTTGAATTAAGCAGTACTTTTACCCTAATATACAAAAATTAATTCTATTCATCCAGATAGGAGATATAAAGTACATTTTGGCAGAATCTTTTGTATTTTTTTCACTTGTTTAGAGAATTATTTCTATGCAGTAAGTAATGAATGACTAAGTGAATGGAGAAAGAAAGTAACATATAAGGGAATGAAGGAAAGACAAAAACAGCAAAATTTACTATATCAGAGTTCCTTTTCTTGCACCAATAAACAAATTTTAATATTCTAAAGCATGGTTTCCTGAGGAAAACTCTATGAAAGTTATCAGTTCAGGTGGTGTAAAATAAATTTTGAAATGATTCAAGGTTTTTCTGAAATGTTTCAAGGAGCATTTTGCAGGTGTTTTTAGTAGAGAACATGTATCCATCTGTGAATGTTTATACACAAAGATGTTATCAACAGGTCCATAGATTCAAACAGCCTGACTTTCAGCAGGCTCCTATTCTGTGCACAAGCATATGTGATTGATTTTATTTACAGTAGTTTATTATTGTGTGTATTTATTCATGAATGAAACATTGACGACAACATGAACACAGCTGCCTGTGATTTAACATTCACATTATTTGGACCAAGTGATTAAGCTGATTAGGCTATTACATTCTTTTTTAAAAAAATATTTATGAATGTTATTGACAGCCTAAAGCTCTAAGTGTTTTTGCTGATTGGCTTTTGTACAGAGTTTTGCATTCATGCGAAGCACTGCCAAATGCTGTGGTACCTGCAGCCACTTTACCAAAATGTTGAAATGGTGCTCTCCAAAGCCCAGGAAAGAATCTGTAGTTTATAGTTTGGTTCTCATCTCTGTCTTAACATTAAAACCATCAAGAGAGACCTATTAAATCATATACCTGGGGTGGGGCGAAGCATTAATCTTTTTTACTTATTTATTTCTTCTCATCTCCTAGGTAATGTCAATGTGCAGCCAGAGTTAAGGAGTTCTGCTCTATAAAGAGAATATATGAATCATTTTGAGATAAATAAAAATACACTAAATACCAAATATAGAACATTTTTAAAAAGTAAACAAGTGGAATCCAATCTGAGTAAAAACATATGCAGGGACAAAAGCATTATAAGAAGGCACCAAATTAAATATGTTTTTAATTAAAAAGTAGGTTTTTACAAGGAGAAACTCTTTAATTAAAGGTGTTAAATAAGCATGTTTGAATGAAGGCCAAGATCAATGGGAGAAAGTGAAAGAGAGTAATTGTAGAGAAGACAGAAAGGATTATGAAAAATATTTGTATGGTATTTTATGTTATATTGCAAATCTAGTTAATATGATCATAAAAAATCAAAGATTTTGCCTGTGTTTCTATTTTCATTCAAATTGGAGTATTATTAGAGGATGGTAACCCTTTTAAGGCTCTTGATTACAGCTCCACTCAAAGTGCCCCTTTATCTTCTAGCCAACCCCATCTTTCACTCTCTCCCCCAACCCATAAATGTTACTGGGAATATCTAGCAGTGAAATTCTTGTGACTTCCAAATGCTGGTGCCACTTTCTTCCTTTCCTACTTAACTCTTTGTGATAATATCATAATGAGATCCTCCAAATTAATGAAGGTATTCTCAAGCTTAGACATCTCTGTTATTCTTCATATATCACACCTGTGCTGCTTGAGCCACACAGAGTTTTGATACTCAAAGTGTAGTCCAGGGACCACCAGCATTAGTATCACCTAGTCTAATGGTTAATGTTATGTCAACTTGGCTCAGCCATAATTGTCACTATTATGTACTTATGTTCCATTTTGTGATCTGATTTACAGGGAGTGTCCTTCGGAGTGTGACTTGTATCCAGTCTATATGAAAGTTGTGGCAAAGCTTGCCCTCTCTGACCTCTGGTTCTTGAGAAGTGTGCAAGCAGCCTGCCGTCTGACCTGCAGATTTTGGATTCATCAGCCCCTGCAAACCCAAGAGTCAGGTGAAGCCTCCAGCCTGACACCTGACCCACGAATTTGGGACTTTCCAGTCTCCTCAACTGCTTGAGCCATTTGGTTGAAATAAGTATCTCTCTATAAATTTACATATGTATGCTTCACTGGTGCTACTCCTTTGAAGAACCCAGTCTAAGACATCTGGTACCAAGAGTGGTTCTGAAGGAACAAAATCATAAGGATGAGTTTTCTGAACTGGTTCTCAAGTCTGGCTAATCATAAAGGCACTGATGACTCTTCCTCCAGTAGTAAATAGGGAACTACTAATCCATGGTGTGAGGTGGCAATAGAAATACATAAAATATCACTACCAATGGATGAAATACTTGTGAGAGAAAAGGTTCTGAGTGGTTGCATATTTGATACTTTTCTGCATTTTTTTTGTTTCAAAATGAGAAGTGTAAGGAAGTTGGTTGGTTGGTCTTACTTTAGCTAGACAAAGTGGTGAAACAAAGGGATGAGCTCAAGCTTCAGAGTCACAGCTCAAGCACTGCATATAAGACCTGAAAGTTGCCACTTGTGCCTTATTTCTTGTAGTAACAGAGCTGATATTGCTGAAAACCAAACCCAGAGTCTTATCGTAAGAGCAACTGAATTACAAAGCCAATTGAACGCCAAACCTAGAATGGTATCTAAAGTTAAAGTGAGGCATTGATTGGGAAGAAATGGGGATCCTGAAACTTGGGATGGGCACATATGGGCAGGTAATCAGAAAACTGGAGACAATGAGCATCTAAATTCCATTGAATCACTCCTGCCAACAGAACCAGACCATTTATTCCCATCTAAAGAGATTATTCAATCTTTGTCTGCTAAATCAACCTTCCCAGTAAAACCATTTTACCTTCCACACCCATCTGATGAGATTAACTGAGCTGTGCCTGAAGATTGTTTGTTTGAGATATCACCTGGGACAGTGCCTAGGGCAGTGCCTGGGGCATAGCCTGAGGCAGATGCTTTACAAGACATTGTGAATGTCCCAGGACCCATTCCCACCACCCATTTTTGCTTCTAGACCTATAACTAGATTTAAGTCCCAGTGAGCCCCAAGATGTGAAGTACAAAGTGTGACTCAGGAGGAGGTATGCTACACTCCAAAAGAACTGCTTGACTTTTTGAATACATATACAAACAGATATCGGGGATTTTGTGTGGGAATGGCTATTAAGGGTATAGGATAATGGTGCAAGGAACATAAAGTTGGATCAGTCTGAGTTTATTGATATGGACCCACTAAGTACAGATTCTACATCTAATGATTCAGCTCGAGAGGTTAGAAAAGGCTCTAATAGTTTATTTGGTTGGTTCACTGAACAATGGATTAAGTGGTGGCCTACACTAAGTCAAGCTGAAATAGCAGACCTGTCTTGACATACTGTAGAAGAAGTATCCAAAGGCTTAGGGAAATTAGAATGTTAGAGTGGATTTTTCAGTTTGGGCCCACAGATCTACCTATGAAGTGTCCAGAGGACACACCTTTTACTACAATGGTGAGGAACAAATTTGTGAAGGGAACCCTGGCATCCTTGAAGACTGCAGAGAGTGCTATGTTAGGTAAGTCAGATTTGACAGTGGAAACTGCCCTAACTGAATTGAAACACCTAACTTCAATGAGGCTGATTGGATCCAGTGGTGGTAGGGGCCAAGTGTTGGCACTTAATTGACAAAGACAAATTGGGCATGGTTACCATAATGGACAGCAGAGTCAAAGCAGTAATCAGAATAGTCTGACTCATATGGACTTATGGTGTTGGCTACTTAGTCATGGTGTGAAATAGACGGTAAATCTACTAAATATTTTCTTGATCTATACAAGCAGAATTTTAGTTCAAGTGAATGGCAGTCTAACTTGAATTATCAGAATAGTGAGCCATGGCCCCTCAATTAATTACCAGATGTGAGCAGTTTACAGACCCACAAACCCTTGAATGAAGGGGAGGCTGGGTCCCCTTGAGGAAGGACTCCATTACACTGTCAAAAAATTATACTGTTAATTTTTCACCCAGCCCTCCCCAAAGCGATCTATGGCTTTTTACAAGAGTGAGAGTTCGTTGGGGAAAAGGAAATAATGAGACTTTTCAGTGATTTCTAAACACTGGCTTTGAACTGAGACTAATTCCAGGAGACCCAAAACATCACTGTGTCCTATCAGTCGGAGTAGGGGAATATGGAGGTCAGGTTATTAATGGAGTCTTAGCTCAGGTATGTCTCACAGTGGGGCCAGTGTTTCCCTGAACCCATCCTATAGTGATTTCCCCAGTTCCAGAATGCATAATTGGAATATACTCAGCAACTTGCAGAACCTCCACATTGGATCCCTGACATGTGGAATAAAGGCTATTATGGTAGGAAAAGCCAAATGGAGGCCATTAGAACTGCCCCTACCTAGGAAAACAGTAAACCAAAGGAATACCACTTTCCTGGAGTGATTGTAGAGATTACTGTCACTATCAAGGACTTGAAGGATGCAGGGGTGGTAATTTCCACCACATCCCCCATTCAATCTGCCTATTTGGCCTGTGCAAAAAGTAGATGGATCTTGGAGAATGACAGCAGATTATTGAAAACTTAACCTAGTGATAACTCCAATTGCAGCTGCTGTTCCAGATGTGGTTTCATTGCTTGAGCAAATTAATATACCTCCTGGTACCTGGTAGGCAGCTATTGATCTTTCCAATATCTTTTTCTCAATTAGTGTTTCAAAGGAACACCAGAAGCAGTTTGCCTTCAGCTGGCAAGGCCAGTAACACCCCTGTCTTACCTCAGGCTATATCAACTCTCCAGCCCTATGTCATAATTTAGTCCATAGAGACCTTGATCATCTTTCCCTTCCAAAATAACGCACTGGTCCAGTACATTGATTACAATAGTCTGATGGACCTAGTAATAAAGAACTATCAAGGACTCTAGACTTATTGATAAGATATTTGTGTGCTAGTTCGTGGGAAATTAATCTGACAAAAATTCAGGTGCCTTCCACCTAAGTGAAATTTCTAGGGGTCCAGTGGTTTGGGGGCATGTTGAGATATTTCTTTTAAATTGAAGAATAATTTATTACATCCAGCCTCTCCTACAACTAAAAATGAGGCACAACCGCTAGTGGGCCTCTTTGGATTTGAGAGACAACATGTCCCTCATCTATGTGTGCTACTCCATCTTATTTTAGCAAGTGACTTTAAAAGTTGCTAGTTTTGCGTGGGGCCAGGAACAAGAGAAGGCACTGCAACAGGTTCAGGCTGCTGTGTAAGCCACTCTGCCACTTGTACCATATAACCCAGCTGATTCAATGGTACTTGAAATCGCAGTGGCAGATAAAGATGGTATTTAGAGTCTTTGGCAGGCCGCTATTGGTGAATCACAGCCTAGACCCTTAGGATTTTGGAGCAAAGCTCTGCCATCCTCTGCACATAACTATTCTCCTTTTGAGAAAAACCTTTTGGCTTGTTACTAGGCCTTAGTAGAGACTGAACGCTTAACCGTGTGCCACCGTCATTATGTGACTTGAACCGCCCATCATAAATTGGGTGTTGTCTGACCCACAGAGTCATAAAGTCAGATGGGCACAGCAGCACTCCATTATTGAATGGAAGTGGCATATACAAGACTGGGCCTAAGTAGGACCTAAAGGCACAAGTTAGTTACATGACGAAGTGGCCAAATGCCCACGGTCTCCACTCCTTTCACATTACCTTCCTTCTCCCACTCTGCACCTATGGCCTTATAGGAAGTTCACTGCAATCAGTTGACTGAGAAAGAGAAAACTCATGCTTGGTTTACAGATGGTTCCATGCAATATGTAGGCACCTCTTAGAAGCGGACAGTGGCAGCACTGCAGCTCCTTTCTGGGGCCTCCCTGAAGGAAGAGTGGTGAAAGGAAATCCTCCCAGGGTGCATAACATTGAGCAGTGTACCTGGTTGTTCACTTTGTTTGGAAGGAGAGATGGCCAGGTGTGTGACTGTATGCTGATTCCTGGGTTGTAGCCAATGGTTTGGCTGGATGGTCAAAGACTTGGAAGGAACATGATTGGAAAATTGGTGACAAGGAGGCATGGGGAAGAAGCATGTGGTAGAACTCTCTGAATGGGCCAAAGAAGTGAAGATATTTGTGTCTTACGTGAACGATCATCAAAGGGTGACTTCGGCAGAGAAGAATTTTAACAATCAAATAAATAGGATGACACCTTCTCTGGATACCAGGAAACCTCTTTCCCCAGCCACTCTTGTCATAGTCTAATGGGCTTTGGTGGCAGAGATGCAGGTTATGCATAGGCTCAGCAAAACGGACTTCCACTCATCAAGGCCTACTTGGCTAAAGCCACTGCTGAGTACCCAGTCTACCATCAGTAGAGATCAACACTGAGTCCCTAATATGGCACCATTCCTAGGGTCATTCAGCCAGCAACTTGGTGACAGATTGATTAGATTATACCATTTCTATCATGGAAAGAGCAGCGTTTTGTTCTTGCTGTGATACAGCCTTACTCTGGATACGGATTTGCCTTCCCTGCATACATTGCTTCTGCCGAAACCATCACCCATGGATTTACAGAACACATTATCCACTGTCATCGTATCCCACACAGCTTTGCCTCAAATTAAGGAACTCACTTCACAGCAAATGAAGTGTGGCAATGGGTTTATGCTCATGGAAGTCACTGGTCTTACCATGTTCTTAATCATCCCAAAGCAGCTGGCTTGATAGAATGATAGATAGAATGGCCTTCTAAAGACACAATTTTGGCACCAGCTAGGTGGCAATATCCTGCAGGGTTGGGATAATGTTCTCCAGGAGGCTGCTCTAAATCAGTATCCAGTATATAGCGCTGTTTCTCCCATAGCCAGGATTCATGGATCCAGGAATCAAGAAGTGGAAATGAAGGTGGCACCACTCGCTATTACTCCTAGTGACCCACTCACAAAATTTTGCTTTCTGTCACTGCAATCCTATGCTCTGTTGGTCTAGAGGTCTTAGTTCCAAAGGGAAGAATGCTCCAACCAAGAGAAACAACACAGATTTCATAGAACTGTATCTACAAGCAAAGAAGGGAGTTATTGCATTAGCAGATGTGATTGATCCTGACTACCAAGAGGAAATCAAACTGATATTACATAATGGAGGTAAAGAAGAGTATGTCTGGAATACAGGAGATCTCTTAGGATACCAATTAGTACTACCATACCTTGTGATTAAAGTCGATGAAACACTACAGCAACCCAATTCTGACATGGTTTCTAATGGCCTGGACCCTTCAGGAATGGTTAGGGTCACCCCACCAGGCAAAGAACCACGACCAGCAGAGGTGCTTGCTGAGGACAGAGGGAATACCGAATGGACGGTAGAAGAAGGTAGTTCTAAACACCAGCTACAACAACGTGACCAGGTGCGGAAACGAGGACTGGAATAGTTTTTAGCATTTCTTCCTTGTTTTACTATACATCTGTCATGGACTGAATTGTTTCCCCAAAAAATATTTGTCATCTTGGCTAGTCATGATTCTCAGCGTTGTATGATTTTGCACCATTTTGTAGTCTGATGTGATTTCCCTATGTGTTGTAAATCCTATCACTATGATGTAATAAAAGGAGTTAGAGGCAGTTATATTGATGAAATCTATAAGATTAGATAGCATCTTAAGCCAATCTCTTTTGAGATATAAAAGAGAGAAGCAAGAAGAGAGACAAGGGGACTTCATACCACCAAGAAAGCAGTGCCAGGAGCAGAGCATGTCCTTTGGACCTGAGATTCCTGTGCTAAGATACTCCCAGACTGTGGGAAGACTGAAGACAAGAACCTTCCTCCAGAGCTGACAGAGAAAGCCTTCCCCTGGAGCCGGCACCCTGAATTCGGACTTCTAGCCTACTAGACTGTGAGAGAATAAACTTCTCTTTGTTAAAGCCATCCACTTGTGGTATTTCTGTTATAGCAGCACT